>NW_015090893.1:6043569-6325099 GCF_001431845.1 Calidris pugnax
TTTTTTTTTTTTTTTTTTTTTTTTTTTTTTTTTTTTTTTTTTTTTTGCAGAAATACTCATAAATGTTCCTTCCTTAAAATGTTGTCTCTCTTCCCTGCATGCCACTGGGGAGTCCTGCCCAGGGGAACCCCCAGATTTCCACAATATGGAAATTTTTTGCAGCCTCTGAGCTTTTTTCTGAGCAGAGGAAAGACCAGTGAAACCATTTGTGGGCATGTCAACAGGAACATGCAGTTGCCCCGAGGAAAGGGGCAGCTGGTGTGGGGCCAGGTGAGGAGAAGGAGGGGGAGCAGCCACGCAGAGGGAGATGAAGCCCTCCATGAGCAGAAGGGCTGACCAGAAATGTCCCCCTGCTTCTCCCCAGGAAGCTTAGTGCCCTTTGAAGTCAGTGATGCTTTATGTATAAAGCATCCTGTAATGTTATTTATCACTGGCTGTACCTCCAAACTCCTCAGTAAGGAGCCAACCTGCACAGCACCTTGGCAGCATGTGGTCCTCTGAGCTTCTCCACACTGCGAGGACCCACAGCTGGTCCCCTCCCTCCTGCCCTGTTGCAGCTTCATCCTCTGCTCCTTGCAGGATAATTCTGGGACACGTGGTAGGGTTTCAATTTCATTATTAATTGGACACATCAGACCTGAATATAGTACTTAATAGACCAGAAGAAAACAGAGGAGATGGTGCCAATGGCCCCATGATCTTGAAACCCCAACCCATGCCCGTGATCCTACGTCAAATTTAGCAAGAAACATCTCTGCCACTGATTTACAGATGCTTTGAGCACAGGCAAGATTTTGTCCCTCTGCATGCAGCTTGGACCCTATGGCTGGCCAGACCCTCCCTGCTGGGCTGTGAGAATAGAGGTAAAACTTACCCATGTGCTACGGGAGTCCCTGAAGTATTTTTCATAACACCCTTAAATGACAAATCACCTCTGGTAATTGAAACATTTTCAGGGTCACCTCAAAAAAGGGTGCTGGCATGATCCAGCACAGCTGCATAACTGGAGTTAGTCTCACGAATACAAGCTTTCTCACAAGGTACTTGTGCTTCCTACTCCTTCTTCAAATATAAATAAAATACCTTAATGTTACCATTAAAAATTCAGCACCTATATCGTTTAAGTCATCAAACCTATTACGAACAAAGTGCTAACATATTTTAAAGTAATGAACCAAGCACAGTATCTAACAGCAAGGCCATTGCATTGTTCTTGGCAAGTGCAGTAGAAGGATGAAATTATATTTGTGACAAGGGACATCACTCGATTTGAATATCAACTCTATTAAACCGAAAATAGCAAATGCATCAGCTCTACACCAGCTCCAATAGCATGCTGAGGCAAGTATTTTGTAGGGTCAGTAGGTAAAAACTGAGCAGAATAATTCTCCATATTGCTGCCTTCACAGGAAGCTCCGGAAGTAATATGCATTTACAGGGAAATTTAACTGCATCTATGGAGATTTATTCCATGAGAATTTTTCTTTCTTCCATGGTATTTGCTTGGGTTTGCTTTTCAGTTTCAGATTATGAAAATGATTATTCAGAGGGGAAAATAGCATTGTATAGAAGCCACTGTGCAAACAGTAACTGCTGGAGGAGTAAAATATAATCATCAGGGAACACGGCAATTTGATTTACAAGTGAGCAGACAGGAAAATGTGACAGCAAGACAATAAAGACTAGCTCTCACAGGGTAAAGCCACCTGTAGCGCTGACGTGGACCGATTGTGCAGCCACTGCAGAGCCTCCTGCTGTGCTCACCCTGTGCAGTCTCTGCCCCTGCAGAGGACGTGGTGGTCTCTAGCAGGTTAACCACGGCGGATATGAATTAGCCCCACTTTCCCCTTGGCTAAAGCTTCCTTGAGGATATGCCAAGCCTTCTCTGCTAAAGGATAGTTCAAAGGGCTGTATGTTACACCAACACTCCCTAAATTCAGCTCAATCACCTTAAGAGAAGTTTACAGTCTCTTTCCAAATCCCTCTTTGTCTGATCAGGTTTCCGCTTCTGAGGCAGAGACCCAAAAAAAAAACCCCTGTTCCAATCTCAGCCTCTGCTGGCAACCCTACTCTGCAGCTCACACACTGGCCTATGGCCATATTATAACCAGTCCACAGACAATTTCAGTAAAGGCACAGGGGAGAACACTTAAACAGAAAGCATCATCAAACTGTCAGTGGCCTCATTAAGCAGAGGGCACCTCAGTCCCCAGATGCACAGGGAGCAGCACGTGAGCCATTAGACAACCCGGGACACAGCGCAGGCTGCTGCAGGGCTCTTACAGCAGGATGAGCCTCACTGCCCTGGCAAAGGAAGAGGCAGAGATCAGGGAGGTTAATTAGTTCATACTTCTAATTAATTTGCCATTCCTAATAGATGCTACAGATATAGTTCTGAAGTCTTGCTTTTCCGACAGGGTAAATTCATTACGTGTCAAATGGGCAGCATACGCTTTCCCAACCAGCTGTGCCCAGGTGTGCACTGCCAGAGTTCCCGTGAGCTGTGTCTAGCCAGGAGGAGGGATTTCAGTCTCTAAGGCTCATCCTCTCCTTTTCAGACTGACCATTAATCCGGTCCCAGACAGGCTTCTCTACACTGGACCACGATGTGCTCTGCGTGTGCTTTGCCAGTGTGCGCATGCTGCTGGGGTTTCTTGTTATTTCTGGAAACAGTCACATTTGAATCTGCTACCTTGTCTTCCTTTCTGCTCCCTCTTTTGCAGAAGAGGGAAGGAGTTGTTCACCACCTGCGGTGAGACCTAACCCTGCTGCTGGGGCGACAGGAGCTGATTTTGAGTTTCTCCCGGGTCCTGCCAGCATCCCTTCCCGCAGCCGGCTGCCAACGCGGCTCCTGCCACCGCCAGACCGCAGCCCTGATTGCCATTCTCCCAAAGCACAGCCACTTGCTTAGTGTAAAGCATGAGAGGCGCCTCACTGAACACAAAGAGATGCACATGGATTTGAAATTAATCCTTTGGACCAATGTCTGCAGGAGCAGGCTTCTGCTCCACAGTCAGCACAGCCTGAGGAGGCTGGCTCTGATGATACCCCCTAAACTGTCACACCCCCTTTGAGAACTGCACCACAAAACAGCACAGTTTAGCCCCAGAAATTAGCAGCTCACCACACTGAAATGGCTGCCAGGCTTCCCAGTGAGACATTGTGGCTGCTTACAGGTAAGGCAGTGTTACCCTGGATCTGTATTTTAGCACTAGACAGCTTCCTCCTTCACTCAACTGAGAGAGGTTAGAAATTCAATGTCAAGTGAAGAATGGTACTTCTGTTTCTCCCTTGCTGTGTAAGGGGAAAGAGGGGAAAAAGAAGAGGTGAGAGAATCAGACCTGAATGTTTCCAACAATAATTAATAGCAAAGCTGGGCGGCACTCACAGAGGGCTCCGTGGCATCCATACAGAAGAGCTTGATGGAGCCAGAAAGCTGGCCTCCGAGACTGTTGAATCAGCTGGGAATATTGATGTGATTAACAATGATTTGATTTGGAAATCAATGCAAAGGAGATTGTTTGCTTGCTTTGTCCAATTTAGTCCATGAAATACTGGCTTCAATACAGGGAGAAATTCAGGCAAAGCAGGAAGGGGATTTTGAGGAGGGGTGGAATGGGGTGTGTTTGTTATTTTATCAGACATCCGTCTGGATTCTAGCTGGTGAAAACTTGAGCATTCAATCAAATGTTTTATGTGTGTCTATAATAATCCGAACAAAGGAACAGCTGACAGCTCATGATCATTTAAAGATAGAGCAATTTCTATTTAGCAATCTTGTGACTGCATTTGCTGTATCTACGTGCAAGGCTTCCTAATCATTATGTGGGTTTTGTTGCAGTTTGGCTGCAAATGAAACACTATGAATTTACAGGAAACCCAACACAAGCACTAAGTCTTTAAGAGGAATATTAAGAAGCCATTCTCCTGCGTTGCACAGCAAAGAGGCTGCATACATACGCACAGCTATTAAAGGTTTCCAGGTAGAAGCTGTTGGGCTTATATTCTAACCCTAGGAGGAGTGGTAATTCATCACAGATAATGTGTATTAGAAAGGAGAGAAGCATTTTTTAAACTTTAGTCACATTAAATTGTCTCTTCCACTTTAGCTCCAGGGAGCTGCTTCTGCCAATAACTCCTGGGAGCATTGCAAGAACCCCTGGGTGAAATTTTTGTGGTGTGGGCTGGGAAACAAACTAGTAAAGAATTGATAAATGGCCTCCCCTAACATTAATATGTTTTTCAAAATATGTGAAAAGCTTAATAATGAAATCCCAGACCCCATGTGGGGGTCTCATTCTGCCACATTAATTTTGCTGAGTAGCCACTTGCTCCACAGAAACCACTATAAAAATCAACACAAGGAAGAGCAGCAAATGACACACTAGAGCTGAAAGCTTGTCACCTTAGAATTGCCCTTGGGAAATTTATCCTTTTAAAATCAGCAACTTTGCCAGTTACGATGTAATTATTTCATCACTCACTGTGGGAACTTGAGGGTTTGTCACCCACCATTAAGTGCTTGGTCTCTCCACCTAGTTACTTTGGAGTTGCAAGCCTCTCACTAGCTTGAATTAAGATTAGATGTCCAACGCTCAGGCAATTAAGAGCAAGGAAAGTTGATGGACTATGACGGCGAGACAGCCCTGCCTTGTGCACAGGTCCTTCCCACAGCTGTGATCGGCACAGGCTGAGGAGGCTGCAGGACATGGGCTGTACCAGGCAGCTCTGCTGCTGATTCCCTTCCTCCCTCACAGCTTCCAAGGCAGGACCTCTCTTTGGGTACAAGCGGAGGTGTTGGAGGCTGCTTGCTCTGCTGTGGGAGGCTGTGTGATTTCTGCTGGGTGGAATTGGCTTACTCAACAGCACAGACAGCAGCAGGGCTGCCTACATGGCTTATTGGAGTCACCGATATCTTGGCTACTCTGTTGAGAGTGAACAGACATCCCTGGTTGGACCTTATCCTCTTGCCCCTGCCATCCTTAGGCCCAGCTTCACCATAGTAGCTCTTCCCCTTAAAGACTAAAACTTCAACCTCTTCAGAAAGTCCTCACCTTTCTGATCCAGTCCACCTGCTAGGAACAAAGCACCACCTTTTGATACAGGAAATCACATCTGCAATGTTACCACCACAATTTTGGCATGTCTGTGTAGACACGGAGTCCTTTGATGGAAGAGCCCCACTGGCTGAAGATACCTCAGCACCTTTGAGCAGTGGGACCGCTGCAGCTCTGCTTTCTGTGCCAGGACACGTTTCCCCTTCAAATGGCTCAGGAAAGTTGAAATAGCTACAGACAAAAGGAGGTGCCAAAATATCAGCTTATAGAAGATGTTCTGCTGCTTAGAACAGATTAACACATTTTACATACAAATGCACTGAATGGAAACATTGAGTTACTCTATATTTTGACATTGAGTAATACCAACATCACCCAAAGAAAAGTAGAACATTCTTGCAGTGGAAAATGCCATCAGCAGGGAGGTTGAGCCCAGGCTGCAGCAGCTATGATGATAGCAGTTTGGGCTGTGATGGCCTTAGACCTTAGAGGTTTTTCACTAACCTTTTTTTTGCAAGTAAATTCTTCACACAGTAGACAATTTGAGTAGTGATTCAGTTCACTGCAGTCTCCTCCATAAGTCATTACAGAAGCAACTCTTAAACAAAGGTTAAACACTTTAAACAAATGGCTCTACCTTTCCAGATGGGATGCAAACCCCAGTTGGTCACAACTAGATATTCAGACAAAAGGGACTTCAATTCTCACAGGTGAGATCTGTCTACATCCATGGATGCATTTTTATCTCAGCAATTCAATGAGGAAGAGCAGCAAATGACACACTAGAGCTGAAAGCTTGTCACCTTAGAATTGCCCTTGGGAAATTTATCCTTTTAAAATCAGCAACTTTGCCAGTTACGATGTAATTATTTCATCACTCACTGTGGGAACTTGAGGGTTTGTCACCCACCATTAAGTGCTTGGTCTCTCCACCTAGTTACTTTGGAGTTGCAAGCCTCTCACTAGCTTGAATTAAGATTAGATGTCCAACGCTCAGGCAATTAAGAGCAAGGAAAGTTGATGGACTATGACGGCGAGACAGCCCTGCCTTGTGCACAGGTCCTTCCCACAGCTGTGATCGGCACAGGCTGAGGAGGCTGCAGGACATGGGCTGTACCAGGCAGCTCTGCTGCTGATTCCCTTCCTCCCTCACAGCTTCCAAGGCAGGACCTCTCTTTGGGTACAAGCGGAGGTGTTGGAGGCTGCTTGCTCTGCTGTGGGAGGCTGTGTGATTTCTGCTGGGTGGAATTGGCTTACTCAACAGCACAGACAGCAGCAGGGCTGCCTACATGGCTTATTGGAGTCACCGATATCTTGGCTACTCTGTTGAGAGTGAACAGACATCCCTGGTTGGACCTTATCCTCTTGCCCCTGCCATCCTTAGGCCCAGCTTCACCATAGTAGCTCTTCCCCTTAAAGACTAAAACTTCAACCTCTTCAGAAAGTCCTCACCTTTCTGATCCAGTCCACCTGCTAGGAACAAAGCACCACCTTTTGATACAGGAAATCACATCTGCAATGTTACCACCACAATTTTGGCATGTCTGTGTAGACACGGAGTCCTTTGATGGAAGAGCCCCACTGGCTGAAGATACCTCAGCACCTTTGAGCAGTGGGACCGCTGCAGCTCTGCTTTCTGTGCCAGGACACGTTTCCCCTTCAAACGGCTCAGGAAAGTTGAAATAGCTACAGACAAAAGGAGGTGCCAAAATATCAGCTTATAGAAGATGTTCTGCTGCTTAGAACAGATTAACACATTTTACATACAAATGCACTGAATGGAAACATTGAGTTACTCTATATTTTGACATTGAGTAATACCAACATCACCCAAAGAAAAGTAGAACATTCTTGCAGTGGAAAATGCCATCAGCAGGGAGGTTGAGCCCAGGCTGCAGCAGCTATGATGATAGCAGTTTGGGCTGTGATGGCCTTAGACCTTAGAGGTTTTTCACTAACCTTTTTTTTGCAAGTAAATTCTTCACACAGTAGACAATTTGAGTAGTGATTCAGTTCACTGCAGTCTCCTCCATAAGTCATTACAGAAGCAACTCTTAAACAAAGGTTAAACACTTTAAACAAATGGCTCTACCTTTCCAGATGGGATGCAAACCCCAGTTGGTCACAACTAGATATTCAGACAAAAGGGACTTCAATTCTCACAGGTGAGATCTGTCTACATCCATGGATGCATTTTTATCTCAGCAATTCAATGCTATCCTTCAGCCTCTTTGGGCAGCTATTCAGTGAGGCTCTTCTCCAGCGTATATTTGTAATATTTATTTACATAAAAAACACCTAGATGATTTGGACAGCAGATGTAGCTTTTCAGATCCAAATAATACCCCTACCATTAAAATTATTGACTAATTGGAGTAGTTTTGCAGTACTGTCAGCACAGGAGACTCTTCTCTCTCCTGTGCATGTGGAGAAGGAGCATTTTTGGTGCTTCTGTGTATTATGGAAAGGTGGCTCTGCCCACAGCAGGGCAATGCCGGGTGAATTATTTCTATTTCTGTAATATGCTCTCCTCACAAGGCACCTGAAGAGCTGCCTCTTTCTCCTTTATTTCATCAGTGTGGATTGAGAGTGGCAGACAGACAGTCCCAGCCTTCACAGTGCCTCATACCTCCATGGTGACAGGGTCTTACAGCCTCTCTGTCCAGTCCCAGAGAGCTAAAAGCTTTCTTTTGCCACAATGCTGTCCCCAAAGATCTGCACCCATAAGGATGCTCCACACTGGGTCTGGGTTCAGACTTAAAAGCCCTGCAGGGAATCGGCTCTGCAGCTCAGTATTAAGCTCAGCAGCTATCTAGGCTTCTACACAGGCCCAGTTGTACTTAATTCCAACACCATTCAAAACTAATACCACCACTGCCTGTAATGCAATAGCTGAGCCAGATCCAAACTCTGTGTGTGTGAGAGATAAACACTACACAGGCTCTTGGTTTGCCTATTAAGGTGTTTGCCCTGTTGTTCTTACCGACATCAGTGCTGCTGACAAAAAGCAAGCAATGCATTTTAATAGATCTGGAGAGCTGTGTTTGGCTTCCCAAGTAGCTCTGCAGGCAGCTTGACAAAAGGGAGCTACACGCTGCTGCAAACCAGGCTTCTTCGGGGAAGGGGGAAGGAGATGGAGCGAGTGTTTCTGAGGTTCAGATGAGCAATCTTCTGTGCAAACACACAATCCCTGAAGCAAAGGCAACTGCAGAGCTATTTTGATTAAACAAGCCCGAGATCACTGAATTTCTTCTCCTGCAGATTCCAGGAAAGGAGCGGGACAAATTCCCTCTGCTAGTCAGTGGAAGTAATGGTTTTGAGAACACCCCCTTACTGACTTTACCCCTTGTTTTGATGCCACCTGTAAATTCTTTGCTAAAACTAATTTTCTTAAAGCAAAATGCCTTCCCAATCTCTACTGACAGAATTAACTGGCAAAGGTTCATTCCCTGTTTAGCCCCCTAAAATACTTGACAGACACTTAACAACCTCTTTCACCAGATGCCCACTCTCCAGTTTCCCTTCCCTTCCCTTCTCTTCCCTTCCCTTCTGAAACGAAAAGCCTTAATTTTTTTTTTTTTTTTTAGAAACAGGGCTGCATTAACACCAATCTCAAACTAGACATCACAGGGTCTGTGCAGGGTCTGCAGCGCCCGGGTTTGCGGGGCTGGTTGGTGCGGTACAGCGCGGTGCGGTGCGGTACAGCGCGGTGCGGTGAAGGCAGCCCCCCCCCCGCGTCGCTCTGCGCGGTCTTTGCTGTTACATTTCTGCCCTCTAGTGGGCAAAACGAGCTTCGCAGCTTTTCCTGCTTTTCCGAGGAAAGGGAGGAAAAGCCCCCAAACACGGAGGGCGCTGAGTTCTCCCCCGCCTGGCCCCGGCTCGGCCCCGCTCCCCCCGCACGCGTGGGCGAGCACCGAAGGGGCCGGGGAGGCCCCGGTGCATCTGAAGCTGCGGAGCCAGATGGCAGGAGCCAGAGCTCGGAAGGCACCTATAAATATTTGTTCTGCCCAACTAAATACGCACGTTTTCAGTTTCTCAGCCAATTTGGAGGAGTTTGCATCAGAGAATTAAGCTTTATCACAAGATTTCTTGGACCTCAAAAGCAGTTCATACGAGGCGGTTTTATTTAACCTGAAGTTCATGGCATTTTTTATTTATTTTTTTTTCCCGAGGATGCGAGCTGCAAGATTAAGGGGAAAGAGAAAAATCCCTGAAGGAAAGTAAAACCAAACAGTAGAAATATGAGGCCAGAGCTTGCTGTGTATCTGCCCGGGATGGAGTAATGAAACTCTAAATGCTAAGAAAACCACAGAGATTAATTTCAAAGTTACCAAAGCACCAGATTTAGCTGGAGAGCCCCTATGAAATGAGGGAGAGTAGTGGGTCTTAAAACTCTTAAACCATTAAATTAGAGAAGGAGTGGATATGTTGGAATCATCGCATTATCTCTGAAACAAGGAAGCCAGATGAGCGATAGGCAGTTTTTTAAAGGCTCCTATAAACATCTGTACATTTGTTGCCATGTAAGATGTCCTGCAGGAGCTTGTCCTGCTCGTGCACCAGGCCATTGGTGCAACAGGTGGGAGCAGTGCCAGCAGCCACAAGCTGCTCCGGCAGAGCAGTGTGACCCGGTGAGCAATGAGGAGCTGCAGTGATTCAGCAGTTCCTGCAAACGGCTTTTGAAAGCAGCTTTCCTAAGTTGCAGTTCATGTATTTACTTGGTTAATTCCTTCCAATTGTGAGCTGTTGTTAGAATTTGTTTCCGTGTTTTGAGTAGCAGGGGAAAAAAAAATAAATCTTTTTTTTTTTCAGTGGGAAACTACAGAATAAAACAAATACCGTTGGTTCTTTTCCAAATTGCATTTTTCATTCCATTGTAGCTTTGCAGCTAAAAGCACTGAATTGCTGAAAAGAATTAGATCTATCTACATCTTCTCATCACAAAGAGTGGCTGGGAAAATTCCCATTAAGATGAAATGTAAGCAAAGGTGGGTCACCAGTGGCCGGTAAACTCACACAGGGCACAAATCCTACTGAAGCGAAGTATCCCAGCATCATTCCCTGTATTTGGTCTTCTAATTGTGTTCCCTTTCTCCAACTGCTGAAAGAAGCCAATTTCTTGACTGCCCCTATGCAAACTGAAGATAGTAATTTTTCTTAAGTCAGAAAGACTTGGCTTATGGTACAACTGCCTCAGTACAATGTCCCAAAGTAGATGGTGTTAATGCTATTTTAATCCACAGCTTGGCATTGATCCTGCTGTACCCGCAGCACAGTGAAGCCCTGTGTGCCTGCGTGCTGCACGTGAAGGCAGAAGAGCTTTAATCCTTGGGGCTGACTAAGTTACTCCCTGCATAAGATCCTGTGGAAGAAAAGACAGACGTGACTGGATGATGTCTCTGCAGCCCTGTACCTCCAGCCTCTTTCATGCTGCATTGGTGTATAAAAGACCTCTGGTACTCAGCGAAGGACGGGCACACCTCAGCTCTCCTCATTCCTGGGTGTTCACCCCATGCCAAAGGCATGCAGGGCTGTGCAAACCCTTTGATATGTGGTTGTCCTGTGATATGAAATTTTACAACATAGAGCTGCTAAAGCCAGGATCCAGCCCTGAACCCAAGCCCTGCATCTCCTTGATGTCTATGAATGCCTCTCAGCACATTGCATGGTCTAGACCAGAGGATTCCTTAAGATCACACCCAGCCTTATTTTCTTTGATCCTTCTAATTTCATATTGAACCAGGAACTTTCCATTCCAATACAGATGTAATTCCAGACCCTTTGGCAGCTTTTCCAAACTCCATCAGAGCTTCACAACCCTGAATAAAGTGCAGTTGGTTTAGCGCAGTCAATGGACTGCAAAGTTTCATCATTTAATTTAATCTCTTTTGCAGTAGTGCAAGTCCCCTTCTAGAGCTCTGCTTACCTAATAGGCGGATATTCTTCTGTGTCCTGGTCCTGTCTCCTCTGATCACAGCAACAGATGTGGCACATGGATTAGTCACCGGGATGTTCATTGTGCTGAGAGGAGGCTGGAGACAATGTCAGTCATCCGAAATGCAGAATGGGAGGGCCAGAGGGTGTTAAATGTTTCTCATCCTTCGCATGTTTTCTCTTAGATGTATTGTGAGAAATGTGATCAATGCAATTCTTTTTTCTACAGATTAAAATAAAGAAACACAAAAATCCTCTTTGATTACCTTGATAACACCTCCTCAGCTGGCTCATCATAACCTTTTGTGAGACATTTCCAAAAACGAACATTTCACCGTATGGGTCAGGAATAATCCTGTTGGTACAGATAAAAGGTGCCAATGCTCAGTTTTAACAACTTGTGCTAGCTGAGGAATGTGCCTGTCCACACCTCAGGCATCTCCCAGTGCAAACCAGTAGCTTCAAACCTGCCCCAGCAAAAAAAGAAACAACCCAAGAGTGACAGGGCAGTCAGACACCCGCAGCAGCTGGAGGCAAAAAATGCCATCAGAAAGAGCAAACTTCCCCATTCCAGTGCTGGGAGCTTGCTAGCAAAAAGCCCTTGCTGTTTCAGCTGTAATGAAGTAAATCCCTTCAATGCGCTTGTGTCAAAACCATTGATCAAGAAACATTATTAATTAGACCTAATCCATGCTTCGGAGGCACCAGAACATATCATCACAGCTCGAGGGGGTTTAGGGCAGCGGAGTGTATGTCTCAGTAAGGTTTCCTTAATTTTATCCTCATGATTTTGAAGGTGTGAATGCACAGAGAAAAAGAAGATGGAAGAAAACAAAAGAAAAATAGCAGCTTTGCAAATTTAACCCTTCCGAGGTGCAGCTAGTACCTTATGTTAACAATATCTATTGGTTAGTACAGTCTCTCGCTTTCATTTAAAATTACAAGGTCCTCTAATTGATGTGCCCATGCTCCAGTATTGGGGCGGGGGGATAATCCAATTCAGCCTCTAATTGACTTGTTGGTCTCGATCTCCCACTGCCACCTTTAACTTTTCCCCAATTACTGCAAAATTTTGTTGACTTAATGCTTTATCCAGCAGCTGTCTGGTTTTCAGCTGTTTTCGGCACCTCCTGGTGTGGGATGTTCCTTATTATCAGCCTTTTGTTCTTCTTCAAGGGTATATTCATCAGCAAGGCATTTATTGTTTATACCAAGGGTCTGGTTTCACAGGTCCTTGTGACCTTTTTACAGCTCTTTATTCTCACCTAGTGAGAGATTCTACCTTCTAAAATATATTTTACCCTTTTGAAAGTATATTCTACATTCTTAAGGTACATCACCTGGGTCATTTACTGCGGGAAGGCAAAGTCTGAGATCCCTGGCAATGCTCCAGCCCCACCAGCCTGACCCCAACCCAACTGGTTGCCCTGGCTCTCCACCATGCCACTACAAAACCAGCCGTCTGCTGGAGAGAACAGGAGGCCGGGGCAGATAGGAGGAGCAGGCATTTGGAAGGTGTCCTGGGCCTCAGGCTCTCAAGAGTTAAAGCAACCAGAGGATTCTTAAGCAACAACAACAACAAAAAAAAAATCACACACACAAAAAATAAGAGCTAAGCAGCAGCTCTCACAACAAAAATGCAGTTCCAAAATTAATGAGATTTTGATAACCCCCCTTTAAAAATGGAATATTTCCATTTTAAAATGTACAAAGAGTAAAATCTTCATAAATATCCTATTAAGAAACTTCTGCTGCTGTTTTAGAGTTTCAATTGAAATACAGTGCATGAAGGTTGCCATAGCTACAAGCAAATTTTTAAATAACTGTTTTTCATCAGAGCAGCTGCAGTATCACGCAGAAATGAGGGTGAAGTGGGGAAGCTGGAAGGAGTCCGACGAACTTCAAGCTCCTAATCAAGTGACTCCGAGATTTTCACAAACACAGCACAGAAACTTTTAATACGCTTTCTGCTTTTTAAAGAAAATATTGCCCTTTGTTATTTGGCAGCACCCCAGCAAATGCTGTCAGCGCTGCATGAGATCTCAGTCAAGAGCAGAGCTTTGTTTTCATGCTGGAAAAGATAAAAATTTCCACTGCTAAGCCCTTACCATGGTGCAAGTGCCCAGGCACTGAAGGGTGCGCTCTGGCCTCGGGTCTGCTCTGGAGGGCTTTCTTTGTGAACCGGCTGATTGACAGCAACATGCCTAAAAATGCCAAGAGAACTGCAGATTTCTGTAACCAGGAAAAACTCTTCCTTGCCTGAGCTTGCGCAGGAGAACACAGAAAGGAGGAAATGTGAAAAACAAGTGAAACTGTAAAATGTTAGCAGGAGGCGTATGAAGTGGGGCTGTGAGATTCAGGTGGTCTTGCCTCCGATAGCATTCAGTGATCCGTGGGCACCAGGAGGGATTTTCCTCTCCTGTAAGATCTCTTGCTGGCAGGAATAGACAGAGCAACTTTCTGAGCAACAGTGGAAGCAGAAAATGGGCATTTCTGCACCGTGGGCACCTGTTTGGAGGAGGGCTAGGCCTTGGACAACACTGGAAGTCTGCTTTATTCTCAAGCCTTTCAACCAGTGATATTAACTATGGCAAAATTCCTAGAAAACCTCAAATAGATTCATTTTGTGTTCTCAGCCAAGTTATATCCCTGTGTCCCAGTCTATAAAACGAGAGTAAATAAAGAATAAAATTTCTCACAGGAATGTGAAAAGATTTAACTCCAGCACAATAGTAATTGAATTGCTATCTATAGAAAGAGGAAATGCTTGGCTGAGTTAGGTTTTTTTTCCTAAACAA
This sequence comes from Calidris pugnax, assembly GCF_001431845.1. Classification (NCBI taxonomy): domain Eukaryota; kingdom Metazoa; phylum Chordata; class Aves; order Charadriiformes; family Scolopacidae; genus Calidris; species Calidris pugnax. Next base: position 6,057,359 of record NW_015090893.1, read on the forward strand.
CAAATTAACGATCATTATTTAATACACAACTGTGAATCTGAAAGAATCATCTCAGTGATGATTATTCTTATACAAATTGGTCCACTTGTGTATGACCTGCTTCTAAAGAGGTACCTCCACAGCGTGGTGGAAAGGCTGCCTGGTACTTCTGCAGTGACGCATGAAGGCTTATGGTGCTTGGCCACCACCTGCACAGCAGCAGAGTTCAAGGTTTACAGGCAAGCAACAGACACTAATCAATGCAGGCAAATCCCCTGGGCAGAGTATTTTCATTTCAAATCTGATCTAAAAATTTCCTTCACATCTTTAAATGAAACAGCTGCCTTTCTCGATGACTGTAGGTTTGTTTGTTTCAAAACACATAATTTTTTCAACAGGTAGTAGACAACAATTTATTTTTTTTTGTGGGGTAAAAGAATAAGAGAGGAAAACAAAAGGGGAAATTCAGAAAAAAAAAGCTTTTAAAAAATTCAGAAAAATGGAAGTTAAAAAGTCCTGTCTTTGCAGGTTCTTCTAACAAATGAGATTCTTTGACCGATTCTAAATATTACCCTTAAATGCTGAGGCAGTGTAAGCCCTATCTTCAGCACAGAAAAGAAAAAAAATTGAATTTTAGAATTCAATTTTAGAATACTAGAATTCCCATTTTAGAAACTAGATACTTAATGGCAGCCAGAAACATCTCAGTGCCTCAGTGAGACAATGGCATGGCCAGCTTCAGCTGGCTTTGCCCAATACCACTCTTCATGTCAGCAGTGAGTGGTCAGAAAATGGAAAATAAGGATTACTACCAGAGACACAACCTTGCACATATCTTTCATAATAACTTTAACTTAATGCAAATTTTAAAAGTGTCTTTTTGCCAGTGCAAAAATAGGTTAGTACAGTAGAGTGAGGGAAGGATGCCAGTGAACAGATATTTCTATATTTGAGTGCATGTATCCTGTTGAAGGGACAGACCTTCCAGGCTATCTTTAGGTATTAAATTTTCTGATGTAGAATTCTTTCAAAGGAAAGAAACAGAAGATAAAAAAAGCACAACCTGCTGTATGGTTGGGCTGCCAGAAAAACAGATTGTGAGTCACCGAAAACTAGTGACCTTACTCAGCATATTGTGACTCCATAGCTTTTAAGCCCTGCTGCTTCTTTTCCAAGGCAGATGAGAGGCTTGTCAAATCTGTAGTTTCCATATATACACATGCACACTCACGCTCACATTAAAGTGCTATTTCTCTCAGCTGTGCAGACATCAGGATTACTGAACCTGACATAAACTCATCATTTTCCTCGAAGCAAAAAGGGATGCTAGCCAGAAAGATGAGCCACAGTCGGCAACAGCTATGTTGTCTTGGGGTACCAAAGCAAGCGCAGAGCCATCTCCAGAGGAGTGTTCAATATGCAGAACCTCATTTGAAAAGGCCTAAGATCATTTGCTGAGAATAAACCCCTGTCTGCAGCCTGCACCAGTGCCTCTCATCAGCATTCACTGGACAAGGCACACACAGTACAAAGAAGAAATGCAGAGGCTTAAGGAGAAGATGATGGGTGAGAGGCAGCAAAAGGGAGCAGCGCTTAATGCCACAGGGCACCTTTCTCACCTTACTTGCCATGCAAAACATGTAAACACTGACAGACCTATTACTGCTGCAGCAGCTCCTGTCTCTCTGCCTGCCTCTGTCCACTCCCTTCTCTGTGTTGCTCTACCATGTCTCCATTTTGCTTTTAAGTAGTGCACGAGCCCCTCCAGCACTCATGAGGTTTGCTTTTTTTCACCAGATTCAAGCACTATCTTGAAGCAGGGAGAAAGGAGTCCTGGGGGATGAGCTACAAAAATAAAAAAAGGAAAGAAAAAAAGAAAAGAAAAAGAGATAATCCCACAATCTACAGGGTAGAAAAGCCAAAAAACCACAAGAGAGATGCCCCAAGAGAGGCAGTGAGGGATCAAGGACCAAGAAATGGTGAAAGAATGTCAGCCTAAGGAGAAGGAGGCAACAAACCACACAAACAGCGGCAGTGGGTGACTCTGGGGCATGCTCATACCAGAAGAAAAAGGGTGTAGGAGTTTGTCCTCATTTGTTTGTTGTGAATAGTAAGCAGAAAGCCACAAGTGAAGAGAAACAAGCAGGCAACAGAATTCAGGGTTGCTTCTCCATTTTAACTGCTTGGATTCTCAGTTTCTTCATCTGCAAAATGTATGTAGCCTTGCTGGTCTGATAGAGCTGTGCCAGGGGGATTCGGCTCATTGATGTATTCAGAACAAATAAACAGAGTAAGATCTGTGAATAAGCACCAGAAGGTGGCATAGATCAGCTTGAAAAAGATATAGAGAGCGTATATCTTTTTAGCAAATGCTTTACTTGCCCCCAAATCAAGTTTCAAATCCATAGCAGCACTAACAAATATAGCTGAATTCACCTGAATGATTCTGCCAAGAGGAAAAAAAAGTACAATGCAAAATCAGAATTTCACTCTGAAATGAAACATTTAGAGGACCAGATTAAAGAGATCAATTTTTTAAGACAGGGAACAAGAGAAGATGAAAAACTGCAGTCATCAGAGTTGTGATGCTTTCATTTCTGGTGCTTGTGCACAGAGCTGGTGAATTCAGTAAGGACTTGTATCAATTAATACACATAACACGTCACAGATCTGACAGAGCGTCAGGAAATGAGTCACTGAGTCTCTTTACCTTCGGCACTGTGACTCTGCATTACTTCGGTGTGCTGAGAGGCACGTATCCCCACGCAGGCTGGCTGGGGTGTAAGCTGCTGGGGCATCCTGAGGACTGCCCTGGTTACAGTGAAGTAAAATAAAGCTATATACTGCGAGGCAGCACAATTAGACAGACGGAAGGTACACTGGTTTGAAACCGCAGGCTAAAAATACTTTATATTCTGTGAGAAAGGCACAGCACTGTCAGTAGGACAGTCTGGGACTTGAAAACTTGTCTGCTTTAAAGATCCCAAAAATATCCAAAAGGAAGATGCCCTGTCATCCAGAGCAAGCAAGGTTTGAAAGCAACTACAGTAGCCTGTAGCAAAGGAAGAACACGCTGAATGGTCAGTCACCACAGGGCTGAAAGTCAGGTTTGCTTCTGCTTTCAAAATAACTCTGTGCCTAATCATTTTAATCATTTTTCTCTCACCAAGAAGCAGTTGTAGAGCACAGAAAACAACTAGGCAACTTTGAGAGGAAAAAAAGGCTTGAGAATAACAAACTGGGAACAGCTCTTTCCTTCACTATTTTTCACATGCTATGATCAGAACCTATGCTTGCTTAGGACACAAATACCAAGTACTTTTTCATTACACATGGGCTGTGCAACTGTTTTCCTACATGCAAGCCCAACATTCACGGAGATGTGGAGCTCAAGAGATAGACAGAAGTTGCATGACTGTCATCTAGCCACAGGCAGTCCGTGGCACTTGGGAGGTTCAGTGCCATGCAGACGTACCTACCAACTATTTGGTAGTGATAACCCATTTGCAGTTCACCGAAGATGCGGAAATCTGGTGTGTGAATTTGCAGAGAGTGAGGAAACCCACTCTGGGAGTCCACACACATGGCTCAGACCCTCCACAGGAACCCCCTCATCCTTCCTGAAAGTACAACTGCAGGCACCAGCCATTATTAGAGTAACAATAGCCCTGTATCTGTTCCTTCAGTTACACAATAGTGACTTGTTCACTCCCCTATGTTTTAACTTAAGCTTTAATTTAATTTAAGCTTAATTTGAGATAATATTTGAGATCAGCAAATAAATTTGAGATCAGTAGTGCTATTATTAGTTCATGATTTACTGTAGACTTTTGAGAAACAAAAAGCATTACTTACACCACATTTTGAGGACTGCACTCAAAGAGATGGGACTGCAAAGACTCCTGTACCAAAGACCATCTTGATTTCATCAGTTGAGTTGTGTGGTTACCACCATGAACACATCATCTTCTCTGTTACATCACTGCTTGGAGGCTGCACTTCACAGTGAAGGAAGTTTTGTGCCTTCAACCAAATGAAAAAAAAAAAAAAGGAAATTTTGGTATCATCCTTTGCTTTGTGCTTTTTTTCCCTCTTGTTTAGTGGATATTCCTATAGCAGGAGCAACTGGTGAGCTCTTCCAAGAACTCTTCTATAGACTGGTGAGCATGATACATTTCAGACAGCCACAAAGAAACACTTCAACCTCTAGAATAAAAATTTATATGAAAGGCACATCAGTATGAAGGCACACCTGTATCCACAGGCAACAGTGATTATATCTGATTATTTTTAGTATAAATACATTTTCAGAATTAAAGGGCACGTGACAATTTTAAGCTACTTAGCTGAACGTGCTGCTCCTGCACCTGTGGGGTTTTAGTATTTCTACGCTTTTAAGAGCATTGCACCACAGGGATAAGATCAGTGCATGATGCTCTTTAATGAGTTGGAGAAATATAATTTAGGAAGGTGTTATTACTGCAAGGAAGAGGTGCAAAGCTCATTGGTAATGATAACTCTTTACATGCTTAAAAACCACAAATATTATTTTCCTGATGCCTAAATGAAAAATTTGAACATAGATCCTCCAAGAAATAAAACATCAGCCTGTGATTTGAATGAATCCCCCTATAAGGGGGTGCTTGTACTGTAAACAGCACACACAGCCATCATGGATTACACTAGAATCTCCCTAATCCAAACACTTTGGGAGCACATTACCATCTTCAGGAAAGGGAATCTGTGTTCACATAAGCATGCTGGTGGCTGGTGTAAATGCATATTCTTTATAGTCACAGCTGAGATTTTTGTGTGTGTGTGTGAAAATGGGTATTTGGCATAATACAAAGCAAAAGAAACGATAACTGTACAGCAGCAGTACCGGACAGAGGATGTTACAGCAGTTAACAAACTTGGCCTTCAGACCAAAGAGGTCCAGGGTGTGACTGGCCTGGTGCAGCTCACCATAGCTGCTGTTAGGAGCACTGCACCACTTTGCAATATTTGGGGACCGTCATTCAATCAACAATATCTCAGGGATTTATATGTAACCTTGATAAAACTGAGAGGAAAGAAAAGACTGAATTAAACAGCGAGCAGCAACACAGAGCCTATCAGCTAAGAAAAGATACAATCACCATATAGCTATTTAACATGAGAGAGCCTGGCCTTTGCAATGAAACTTCCCTGTTAAAATGATTCACATCAGTTATTCTTTCTCTCCTACTTGCTGCTATCACCATCCAGAAGAGTCAGCGAATGATCAAGTGCTTCTTTGATCTCCCGTGTATGTGAAGACAGAAATATCCAAGCTGAAGAACTGAGCCCCATGGGTCTGACAGCGGATTCAATTACAACCCATGGAATTCAGTTCTCAAAGCTGAGATTACATGACATTCATTTTAAGGCTGTCCTGACGCACAGTAGTATCTCATACTCCTGTTTGCTCTCTCCAGTGTCTGGCCTTCTTCCAGATGCTGTAAAACAGAAGAGTGAAACCTTCACTGCAGCCAAAGCAACGCTACCCAGACTGTAGGTGTCAGATGCAGAATAAAGGCTTGAGGACACATATATAGAAAAATAGCCTATTTTATGTTTTCTTTTGGCACCAGAAGTGGCCACACACATAGACAGAATGTGCCCTAACACATAGAAGAATTCTTAGTAATAAAATCTGAAATTTATAGCCAAGAAGTATCACAGTATAACATTTTGCACTTTTCTGGAAGCCTTTGAGAATTTCAAAGAGTGAGCTATAAATTTCCTTCACTTTTTTTTTTCTTTTTTTTTTAATATGACGACACAGAGATAAAATCTTCTGGAGTTGCACAGCAATCTTTGCTAGCAAAATAACCCATCCAGAAACTCAGACAGAAGGAAATCTGGCACTGGTGCAGCCCTTCAGAGTAGTCAGAGTCTGGGTGGCAAAAAGGCAAGCAGAAGTGATCGGCATTGTAGCTGCACAGTTATGCTCTGACACAACTTTGTCTGATGTGACAACCTCACCCCAGGGTGACAATCTCACCCAAAGGCAGGAGTATTGGACTACAGATAAATACCGTTCAAACACACTGAAGATCAAAGCTGACATTTCAGACAGGAAACACCTCGTGGCTTCTTACAAACCTAAGAGAAGTCACACATTTCATTAAGCTTCATACCCTGAACTTGGAATTTTTGAGGAAAAATAGATTGGATGAGATGCTGGATTATGTATTCATCTGAAAAAATTAGATGTTATGTCTGCATAGCACCATGATAAACAATGTTGGTTTAGTTATTAAAAAAAAAAAAAAAAAAAAACAGTTTCAGATTTATTTAGAACATTTTAAATATATTTCTTTATGTTCCAGTAAGATGAGGCATCACAGAAAAGTCCCTTCAAGTTCAATGAAATGAAAAGAAAATGAAATGAAAAGAAATACTCAGTCTGTGGTAAAATATTTGGAGGTCAAGTGGATTTCAGATTAAATCTCTTAGCCTTAAAAACTAAGTTTAAATAAATTTACTTACCAGAATGGTTCAAAGGGAATTAATTAGTTTGTTTAAATATTGCTTTTCTTAAATAATAAGTAAGTATAAATATTTTTGGAAATAAACTGTTGAATGAAAATTTAAAAACATCAAGGAGTTTCTAGCTTTTCCCTGAGAAAGTAATTTGATTCAAAGCTGCAAAATATTTCAAATTTTTTGACGAGGAAAAGCCCAACTCCAACCAAATATCTTCCCAGCCCTGGCAGGAATTCAAAACTTCCCCAGTAAAGCTCACTAGTCAAGCTGAAGATGGGGTACCGGTGAATGTGAAGCCAGCACTGCATGGATATGAAAACCTTATTCTTTGTACAGCCTGTCCTTGAGCAATTACGATCTCGTTTTCTAAAAAAATTGATTTAACTAAGAAGAGATCTTAAATTTATCTCTAAAACCTTCAATTCAAATGAACAACAAATGTCTGAGAAAATTGCAATAAATGATTTTTGATAACATCCAAAAAGTGCCACTTTTTCAGCTAAATTAGCGATGCATGCAGCCAAATCAGCAGAGGCTCAGCGCAGAGTGTGTTGTTTGGCAGGATATCCAACAGCTCCGCTGCTGCGGCATCCAACAGTGTGCCCATGCCTTTATGGCTGTAATTGTTTTCTTAGGCTGTTGAACCAGTCAACCAAACAACAGAAATTAAAAATATGCTTCTTTAACTATTTAACTTGCTGGGAGGGAAACCTCTGAACAAACATTTTTGCAAAATAACTGCCTTGTGGTACCCTCAGCCCAGTTCAGTCCCACCAATCTGTCAGTTGACTCCATGAGACTTCTACTGCAGGAAAGAAAAAAAAAAATAACAAAAATAGCTTCCTGTTAAAGTCCCCAAATAACACATAAACTTATCTGCTACTTTGAAATAGAGTGCCACAACAATAATTTTTGCTTGTCTGATGTTTCTGATCACTGGAGTATCACTTGCTAAGAAGACTTGTTGATGTTAAACGAGATTTGCCAGCAGCCTGGCCCTTCTGTGGTAATCACTCTTCCACCGTCAAGCAGAAAAAAAATCAAATGATCATCAATGAAAACATGATATGGTAAAACAGAGGAAAGGTTAGGAAGAACAAAGGATGGAAACGCCCAGCCCTTGGGACATTCCCTCCTCCTGTGTTGAGTGCATGGCATTTTTATAGACGAGGAGCTGGCACTTCCTGGGCACCAGCATGGTCAGCACATGCAGCTGGGGACACCAAACTTTGGCACTCATTCGCATTGCACAATCAGGCACACTAATGACAAGGAAAAATATTAAATCCCCCTCCACGAAACACAGTAAATGGACCTGTGGTAGCTCTAAGCTCGCTAGCTTGGGCACTGCTGGTGGGCCCACCATGGCAGCCCCTACCCAGGCCAGAAGGGCAGCCACGTGTCAGGGTGCAGCCACGTGTGAGGGTGAAGCTAAACCCACCTCTCCCATCGCCCAGGGGGTTTTCTGCAGAGCTGCCACCTTCCCAGGGCAGGGCATGAGCACGGAGAACAGACATCCCCCGACAGGGTCACAGATGAATAGGCTTTGAGATTATTGTCTCGGGTTTGGGAACCTAAAGCACCCACCGCAGCTGGCAGCTCCACTCCCTCCCAAAGCTCTGGGACGGACCTGTCCCAAAAGTCTCCCTGGGGAGGACAACCCCGCTGAGCTCTCCACCAGCACAAACAGCATTTTAGTGAAATCCCTAAAGGGCAGGTATGGACTGGTGCATCCTCATAATTCCACAGTCACTTTCAAGGTAAGTTGGCTTTAGAGGTTTTTTTAACTAAGCAGGAGAAAAGGTCAAACTCTCCCTCTCAATTTTCCTGTTGAGTTTAATACCATCACAGTGCATTGCTTCTCTCTGCTCTTAAAAAAACATGATGCCAGTTTCAGCTACATTCTGCTCTGACCCTTTATCAAATCCACGTGTGCCAGCCTCTATCCTTTCAGTGTCGTTGCTGGAGTGCCCCCCTCCATCTGAGAACTCATTTACTCAAGGATTAAATTCATGTATTTGCAAACAAGAAGACAGCCCATAAAATGATATTGTTCTGCCTTTGCAAGAGCAGTGAGGAGGTGAGTCTTTTCAACAGGCCATAAATCTACTTCTTGAAAAAACATTATTTTTTCCTATTCCAGCAAGGTCACTTAGTATCTCATAGCTTGAAGATCTTATTACACAGGAATTAACTATTCCTACAGGACAGATACTTAATAGGCAATCATCATATAAAGTTTTACTGCTACACCAAAAGGCAAACCTTTTTAGAGTGATTAAGTATTGTTAAGTGCCTGAAGACTGTTCTTCCGTAAGTTTCCTTTTGAATTAAATACGTTTTAACAGGAAAAGAACATAAAGATCCTAAAGCCATCAAGTTAATGGAATGTGTAAATTCTCTGCATTTTTCTTATCATCCCCTACTTTTATTCTCTATGTTGCCATTACTACCTTTCTTTTTAATACAACATCTACAGTTGTCGGAATGTACAATTGAAGAGTGAGATTTTAATGCTTCTTAACCAGTCAATGATCTACTGCAACTTCACATGAAATCCAGATACTATTCAAATGTGCTCATCATGGGTGGTAATTAATTAGCACCGATGGGGAACTTGGAATAAAATATGAATATGGTCACATTTCATTAGAAGCATAATGTATCGTCTTCACCCTTATTTAGTTAAATACATTTTCCCCACAGCTAGTGGAAAAATACATATCTCACAGCTACACTGACATCTGGTTCATTGAAACAAGAGGGCAAAATGGAAGATTAAGTCATTCTAGAGATCTTATGATTTTAAAAAAAGAAAGCTCGTGGCCAGAAAGTACCACAGTGACACCAGAGGCAGCCATAGACTCAAACTCCACAGAAGCTCTCAGGTTAAAACTGGCCCGCCTGGTCACAAGGCGTGGGAGCTGAGGGTTTCAGAAGCGGGGCCGTGGGCTGCATGCTCTGCAGAGCAGAGGGGTATTTTTCTTGCAGGGCAGATCTCATCCCCCATGACAGCACTGCCAGGTGCAGCTGCAGACTGACCTCACACCCACCTGTGGGCTTACCAGTAGGGCACTGTTCAGTGAGAAACTTCTGCTTGGCGTGGTGAACCCAGACCTCAACATTTAAACCCCAGACCATCAACATTTAAACCCCTTACCTGATCTTTCCTGTCTTCTCCATTTAAAAAACCCAATTTCTTTGACTTTCCCTCTTTCCCATGTTTCTTGAACTTTTCTGCAGAGGAATTGTCCCTGTGTCTCCCAGCTGGGTAGGCTACTGGCCCAGCTGTCCCCACTCAGCCCCGGAGCAGGCAGCCTCCCTTGCTCTCCACAGTAATTCAAATTTCTTCCCTCACTCACTGCTGCACTGGGCCTTGGGGAACCTGCCTTGTCCCCACTCAGGGTTCCACCATGCCACGCCAAAAACAGTCAAGTCCTTTCTACACTGAGGTCTTCTTCCATCACTCCTGCCAACAGCTGAGCAGCTCCCATCATGAATTAAGGATCAACAAGGAAGTCTTGATGCCATTGCTTAGGTACAAGGCAAAAGTTGCCAAAATCTTAACACACATTAAATACTTTCAATCCCTTTCAGCACATTTACAGGCCAAATGTGCTCACATGCAGTGAAGCTATTAATCTTTCCGTGCTCTATAAAAATCATGTTCACCACTGAAAAATCCAAGTCTAAAGTTTCGGTGCAGACTTAAAGAAAAAGCACACCCAAGATTTGCTTGATCTAAACTCTGCCAGCATCCAACAGCTCACATCAGACATAGACACACTGGTGCTAAGCACACCCTGCCCCAAGATTCCATCCCAGGCTATCACCACATCAGTAGTGACTATCAGCAGCATTAGAGGAAGAACTGCCTGTAGGTATTCCTTCTCCTGAACTCTTCAAGGTGTCAAACTCACCAGGTCCATAATGGCTTCAGCCCAGGAACTACACGGACACTTTCATTATTTGTCCATCCATGCTTCCCCCCCCCGCCAAAAAAAAAGGTTTAAAAAAAAATGGAATGGTTAATTTGCATTTGAAAAAAAAAAAAAATCACATCTCATGATGAACTGGTATTAGCCCAAGCACATATTTTGGGCTTGGCAGAAGCAACTGCATTTGTTCCCAATATGCTTTCTGAAACTCCCAGTTATTTCCTGGATGCATTTTTAATTTCAAGTGCTGGTTATATTTCTACTGCCAATGTCTATGTCACGAATAACAAACATTCAATTTCCTCTCCTGTAGAATTATTCCACTCTGCTTATCTGGAGGTTCAATTCTGTTGTCTCCATTTTAATCACATTTTCCAACAACACAGTACTTTGTGCAACAGACCATTTTCCTTCATGAAAGATAAAAATGATTGCATATTCCATTTCATTTTTCGACTTAAAACTTACTGATGTTTTTTGCATTTTTTCACTAATTTAAAGAAAAAGTACATGGCAAAATGCATACCAGGCATAAATCACTAGGGAAATCATATATTTACACATACACTGCCATGTATGTACATTGCAGCTGACTAAAACAGTAATAAGGAAAATTGCATAATGAAAAGATTATTTCACATTTTTAAAAAGTTCTGGCCATCAAAAATAATAATAAAGACTTCGAATACTAAGTATTGTTTTTAGTACTCTCTATAGCACATACTTACAGTATAGTTATTATATGATATAGTTTCAGTCATACTTACATTAAGCCATGGTAGGTCACAGCCCTGAAGACACAATTTCAGCAAGGTTGGGGTTTTTTTTGTATTGAAAAATAGAAACATTTATAGGCTTCATAATTTTTGTATATATTCTCAGATGACAGGATGAAACACAGTGTAGAGGAATGTAAACTGTGTAAAACATGCACTTTGCACGTTGACACAACTGCAGTAACAGCTGTATTAACAGTGCCCAGATGTTGTAAGAAACAGGAGGGATCGCTGGAAAGCCAATTTTCAGTGTGCTAATAAGGGTAATGAGAACTGAGAAGTTAAAAGCCCTTGCCGCTCTGTGAAACTCCATCTCTATCTATTCCTTATAATTTCAGCAATAAATTTTTACTCTAAACAAGCAAGAAGTTTCATACCAGCTGGCTAATAATGAGGATGAAGGAAAAGGCCTACCTCTTTGAATATGGAGCTGTCTCCCAACCCAGCAAGACTTCCTCCCTTGGTCAGGATATCTGATCACGGTACCCACGGCAGATGCTGGAGGTGACACGTGCTGTCTCCCAGCCCATGAAGACGCAGGCAGGGTGGTAAGATGAACTGCTCATCTGAATCAATTCCTGATAAATGCAGTGGAACAGACTGAGCTCGAAATGACTGGTCAATCCATATGTTTCAGACGTGTTCTCAACACCCAAAAATATAGGAGGAGGAAAAAAAGTAAACAGGCGAGTGTAGATGGCCATTTCTTGTTCCTTTCCAATTTCCACGTTTTTAATAATTCAAAAGAATTGGCAATGTTTCAACTCCTGAAAGTACAAAGATATTTACAGTATGTCACTGCATAACTACTATACTATATATTACTGATCCAAAATGATTAGGCTTTGCATAAGCAGTTAAAAAACAAACAGACAAACATCAATTAATTGCCTTTTTGTAACCCTCCCATTATTTAAAAAAGGAATGTGTCCCAGCAAGCATTTTATTTGGAAAAGCACATTGTAATAAGTAACTGTAATGCTAGTAATCCATTAGAACCCAGAGGTTGTTTTTTTTCAAGCAGGTTCAATATATAAATACTTGAAATATAGAATATTTATGTTTTGTATTGTAGCTATACTGTAGTTATTGAAAATAGCCTATGAATAGCAAACAAACTTTCAATACATACATGGCCTGTTTTAATATTAATTCACTGAAATAAACCAGTGTACTATTAGAATAATGAAAAAGGTCAAGTACTGTGGAAACTGGCCATAGCCGATTCAGACAAAGGTATATGACAGTTAATAAAGCAGTCTGAGAGCAATTAATTGTGACCCAGTTAAGGCACCCTAACCACTGCAAGCTATTTAGACAGCATTACTCAGCCTGTGGGCTGTGGACCACTGCTGTCAGACACCAGAAACTGGTCCATGAACAATCTCATTTAGAAGATAAAAAAATGCACATCTATCCCCACAGCGTTGGCAGCGACGCACAAGCGCTGGCAGACAGCGCTAGGAGCCAGCTTCTGGATGCTGCCAGGGAGGGCCTGCAGGTGCAGACGGCTCCTTTTCGGGCATGTGAAATGGTCCAGGATTTTTGTTTCAAAGGGGCTCCATTAGAAAAGGCTGAGAAACGCTGACGCAGCCAGCCTGCGGGGACCTGACACTGTCTTCCTCTGGGGTACGCTTGCCTCCTATTCAGGATTTTAAATCTTGCTCCCCTTGAGCTCACCAAAACCGATTTTAAAGAAAAGAATTTTAGGTGAGATTTAGATTCAATATAATAACACCTAGAATATCTAATCAAGTATGTTGATTACAATTAATGATTACAGTGAAAAGCAAAGACATTCTTTGACTTTGCTTTTATGTTAAAAGCACAGACTTTCAACATAAGATCACTAGAGTTGCCAGTAGGGACATGAATATCCAGTATCCACTAAAGGATTAAGTGCAGCTTCGAATCAATTTTTTCAGACTACTCCATAATGAATCCTTCCAAGAAGGTCACAGGTATTCATTGACATATCTGAAACCAGTTTCTTGCAAAAGAGCTCCCATTGCAACCTCAGGCCCTTGTCCTGCGATCACAGCAATCCTCAAACTCCTGCTCCCCCCGGGACCTCCAGGCACTGCTTATCCAACAGCAAAACTGTTTTAAGCACCAGTGAAGCCCCATCCCCAAAGCAAATTGAGATGGAGTATGGAGAGCTGAAAAGCTGCAGAAGAGAGTCGTTGAAGCTTTGCTCACAACATTAGGGAATTGGTTCAAAAATGATACACAAAATCTATTTCAATAACGCAAACTGACTTACTTCTTTTCATTTATTTTTTCCCTCTCTTTCATAATTATGGGAAAAGATGGATAATGCATTTATTTTGACCAATAAAAAGACATAAAAGTATACGTGTTTATCATCAAAATAATTCCCATTTTCATCACCATTTTCCACAGAAAATAAGGTCTCAACATTCTCCCAGATGACCATGAAATATAGCTGGTCCCAATAATGCTCTGCACAAAAGCTATGGCAATTACTAATTTTTCATCCACTAGCCAAAAAGAAGAAAAATAAGGCAAAAGAAAATGTTATTTGGCCGGACCTGGATTTATTGTTTTTTAAAATTATTTCCTGAAGAAAAAACACATTCATTTTAGATACATTACAAGGTATTTTTTGGTCTAAAACAAAAAATTTTGTTTCTTTTTTGTTATTATTATGATTGTATGAGAGCAATTAAGAAAATGAAAACAGAATATTTAAAGAAAAAATTAAGGTTTAATTCAGAAAATGTTAAAATATTTTTACTTCTTTATTATTTACATGATACTATTTGCTGCAGTCGGTTAAGCTTTGTAAATAATTTCAGTTCATTCAAAACTGCATCAAGCAAACTATTAAGAAAAAGAGAACAGTAACTATCTGTCTCTAATAAGGCTAACGGAGAGATGGGAGCTGCCTTATCCTGCAGAATCCAGAAACCCACCTCTGCACTTTTCCAATCCAACAGGGAATCTGTTGGATATTCCACCACAGCAAACTGCAGTATTTCCTCTGTCCCAGTTTTCCATACTGTAAAACAATCTTTTGGATGCATAGATAAGCTCAGAGCACACAGAGGAAAAAATAAATAAATCATCCTTAAAAAAGTAAAGGATCAATGACAAACAAAACCAGGTATAGCCAGTCAAACCCCTTGGATGCAATCAAACATTGTACTTTCAAAATCAGTGGCATTTGATGAAGAGAAAAAAATACATACATCAGCTAACTCGCACCCTCTACCTGTTTAAATAGTTGTTATTTAAGTGGGTTAAGATACAGATTTAAAAGAAAAAAATGAATATACATAAATCATAATGCAAAGAAAATATTACTGCACACAATGCTACCATCATCCCTTGTTTCTGAATTGCCATCAGATTCAGAATAAAGTCATAACGGCACTGGAAGGACAATAGCAAAAAATTCCTTCCCAGTGAAGAGAAGCATCAGAAAATCAGCTTCCCTGACACAACAGTATTTAAAAGTCATTCTAAATTTCTCATTGCTTGCACATAGATATAACTCAAAATGACTTAAAACACTTGATCTTGATTCTGCTGCTGTTTACAAAATGTAAATCTATCGAAGCTGACAGAATTACTGTTTTAAACCTGGAGGAATTGAGGAAGAATTTGAAGTTTTGATTCAATCTTTAATGTGCAATTTACCTTTCACGTATACAAAGCATACTGGCTGTCAGACAGAAGATAAGCATGTAATAAATCAGCTTACATTTTTTTCAGCTCTTACTCACAGTGGAATCCCCAAAATTCATTTTATTTTATCTTTTTCCCACTCTTCAGCTTTTTGTCTTTCATTTTCCTTCCTCCTCTTCAATCACCACAGGTTTGCATTTCTCATTTTCTATTTTACATCACTCCGCTTTGTTCTCTACAATGGAAAGACAGACAGGCAGAAAGAAAGGCAGACAGACAGACAGACAGCAGGGAGAGAGACACAGCCAGTCCAAGGTAACATTCTCGGACACCCACATTCCGGAGGATCTGTTTCTCTCTCAAAAACATTTTAACTTTATAAAGGGAAGGGAATCAAAACTCATTTGCATAGAGGTTCATTCCATCTATTCAGCTCATATGTTTATAGCTCTGGAAAGTCCCTTTCTGATTCCCTGGTTGATAAAGAGCCAGGAAGGTAACGCAACAGTGGGGAGAGGTGAGAACTGTTTTGCTGACCTTGCAAGCGGGGCTTAAATGAAGCGCTCCGTTCGCCTTGCTCGGAGGACCCAACTGGGAGATTTGGGTGCTTTTTATCCTTTAGGCTTCAAGGCTCAGACCATGCATGTAGAGCTAAAGACTCAAGTCAGAGAAACCCCCACTCTTGCGCAGGAGGAAGCTCTGGTCAGGCGCTCAATACTTCAGCTTCCTGTCTGTACACTCCGCGGTCTAATCTGGGGAAATCCTGAAATCATTATCAGATGCATGATAAGCTCTTTAGCTTTCAAGTACATAGTGATTCAGTTTCGGTCAAAACCTCATTTGAATACAGTTTTTAACTCTAAATAAAAAGCAAGACCCTAATAGAGAAGAGATTGGACTTGTAGTCTAACATTGTTAGTATCCAAAATAATGTGACTGATGTTTAAAACTGGCATAAACAAATCTACTTTTCCATACCTGCATCAGGATACTCAGTATGTGTAATTCAAGCTTATTAAAAAGGAGTGGAATTGTATGTCTGGTTAATTAAATGCCTTTATTTATCCAGAAACAAACAACGCACCAGAAGCAGCAGCAGGACTTGCTTACTCCATCCCAACATTGTTCACCATTGACTTGAGGCAGATTGTTTCTGAGAGAGAGGGACTGCTTGAAACTTTGGTGCCCACTCATCCCACAGGCTTCTTCAGCAAAGCTGGCAAGTGTGGCAATCCTTGTTTTGTTCAATGTAAACACTTGTTTACTGAGCGTTAGACAGATGTTTCCAAATCCATTTCACAGCGACTCATCACAGGCTAACAGCGTGACATTCTCCACTTCAGATAGGTATTGAACAGGGATTCACCCACAGGAAATCTCTCCCACTCCACTGGTCCCCATCTCAGTCAGGCCAGGGAGCTTTTCTAGGATATGCTCGAGGAGGTCCTCCTTCCCACAAAGCTTCTGAAGATCTTGGAGAAACTCATTGCATCTACGAGTCTGGAAGCAACTAAGAATATTTTCCCAGGTATTGCAGGTCTGCAAGTAGTCAGAGCTTAACCTACTTTACACTCACAGAGCATAAAACATATCAAATGCTTTTCCTGAGAGCTCTGATGCTTTGTGCCATACTCACTCTAAGGGTTACCACAAAAACAAGCTCTTGTATGGACCAGCCACGTTGGAGAAGAGGAAAATGGGGAAGATATTAGTTGTTAATAACCAAATACTCAGGGCAAAAGTACATACCATCTTTTGTTTCATCCCAAGATTTGGTTTATAGGTCTCCAACTGGGCAAATACACAAGGTACATTTCACAAGAGTGTGTTTTTCAGACACACAAAAAAACACTCATCATTTTAATATCCATGTTAAAATATATAATAACAGTAATTAATACAGGAAGGCAGATCCATTGACACTGCATCCAGATGGGAAATAATCCTGAAGTTTCAAAAGCATCTAGAACTGGGATTTTGCTTTTCAACAGCATGAGAGAGACCTGGTGTTAGCTAATAAAATACCGTGTCTGAGCTCTCAGATGCTGCCCTGGGTCAAGTTTGGGCACAGAGAAGCAAAAGCCCTAGTAGGACCTATCAATAAGGATGCTTAAATTAATTTGCATGAGTCATTGAACAGGAAGAGAGGAACAGTCATATTTCAGGCTGGGATTCAGCTGTATTTGCAAGCTCACCGGTACAACTTTCAAAATGCATTCTCACTCTAGCCCCAGGTTTAAAAACCTCTTTGTAAAAGACACTGGACTAAATTAATCTGTTCCCTGCTGACCCATACATCCTTGCTGGTTCTTTAAGCAAAGATTATTCATGTTTCCTGGGTCCCAAAAGGCAAGTTTCATTATGTGCGTGTGTCATAGCTGGATAACCTAAAGCAGAAAGAAGCTAAACAACCTGGGTCCCAAGGTGAGAGAATCGCATTCCTCAGTCCTCAGCACATCTCCCCAGCAAAGGCAGAAAAGCGTCCAGTAAAGCCTAAACATGTACACAGGCCTTTAGAAAGGAAAAATGACAGGCCAGGTTCTCCAAAGCAAAGACTAAAGGCTGTGGGGAAGAAAACTTGTACACAGTGACTGATAAGGGAAGAGACAGACAATATACTGTGCACTGCTCTTGACAGCTGACATCAGTCAGGATGGTTATTATCATCTTAGCATCTCATCTGGAAAGTTTTGACTAACTGAATTTGTTTTTTGACAGGAAGTCTAGATCTCTACCCTAATTCAGTGGCTGGAATTTCTTGAGGCAATATTATGTTAGGCCAAACATGATAACACTACAGCCCTGAGCGCAGCACGATCAGAAACAAAGTATGTGGTCACGAAATGCTTTCTAAAGGCAACTAATCACAGCCCAGGTGCTGGCATCATCACCATCAGGTAGTTCCAGCTTCTCTGCTTTATTTATTGCTGTTCACTGTATTCTGTATAAATATAAAAGGCCGACTTCCTTCTATCACTGGGCAGGAAGGTCCTCCCAGAAGGGAGGATCTCTCCTAAGCTAGTTAAAATTTTTACAGTGGCATAAAACATGCAGGCATCAAAGATAAATCAGGTCCTGTATATAAAATAACTTTCACAAAAATATAGCCTTCAGAAAGCACAGGAGACATATAGTCACTTCTTGCATGATTTCATAAATCTTCCATCCCTGCTTATAGTATTTCTTTGTGACAGACAGAGAGATAATACCATGAGTTATGAATTCCAAAAGGAGCTGGATCTTGGTCCCACTGAAAACTGTGGCAAAATCAACAGTACCTTTGAAGAAACTGGCATTTCTCCCTCAATACTGTTAAAAGCAAACTTTCACTTGGTTTTCCATGAGATATAAATTCTGTGTGTCTTTTTCTATATATATAGAGCCTTCTACAATTATATGAGAGAATCACAGAATGGTAGGGGTTGAAAGGTATCTTTAGACATCATCTAGTCCAACCCCCTGGCCAAAGCAGGTTGGACAGGAACGCATCCTGGCACCCTCTAAGTAAAGAAGGTTTTCCTTCTGTTCAGTTTGAATTTCCCGTGTTCCAGTTTGTGTCCATTGCCTCTTGTCCTGTTGCTATTTATATACATATATAATATATATATTATTTTATACTTTTGTGCATCTAGCTGTCAGGATTCTTTAAGCTGAATTGACTTACAAATTTTATGAGCTCACCTACTGATTTCTGTCTCATTGGTTTATTATCCAATACAACTGATTCAAAAGAGATTGGGCTGAGAGAGAAACCTAGGAAATACTTCAGAAATCATGCACCTTTCATAGACCACTTTGCACATTTACAAAGGCTATGGTCATATCACAAGCCAGATAGGATTTGATTAGCCAATTCTTGTTTTGCACTGTGATGGGTATATAAAGTAGGACACATTGCTTCCACCTCTTATGCAAGCAGTGAAGAGCTGTCAGGCATGCTTGGGTAGCAGAGTAGAGAGGTGATGGTAGAAACAGCCTTTCTGCATACTCCTGATGACCTGCGCAGCCTCCAGAAGCTACAGAGCTCTGCTCGTGGACAGGGCTCACAAAAGAGGGAGGAACGTGCCAAGACAGGAGCTGCAGCTACCCTCCACGACATGTTTTTCTAAACTGGGAAGCGTTCTCAGTAGGAAATGCCTGCAGAGATTCATACAGAGGCATTAACCTTCCCCCCAGAGTCTGTTTGTGTACGTGAGTGCATGTACATGCACATTTTTCTTATCCTAAAGGAAGAATTTTGCTCCATAGTTGCACAGAGGGCTTGGATGTTACCAGAACGGACCACAACCCCTGCAGCTTTGCTCAGCATCCCCCACAACAGCCAGATTATCTGTCCTAGTGTCTTAAAACCCTGCCAGAGTTATTCTCGGGTTTATCACTCTCTTAATTTAACATCTTTGACATCTGTGAAAGCAAGATTGTGAGAGCCAGTACAACACAGTCAGACCCCACACAAACTACAGTGCACCCTCAGACCTGTTGCCCACCTCCGTCCTGGCCTGCAGCACCTCTGCTGCCTCGCTTTTGCCTGAGAGCTGCTGCCTGTGACGAGCCCTGGGCTTGCGTGCACCCTGCGCTTGTGACAAATGGCTGTCACCAAGATGAATGCAGCGTTTCAACGGGTAAAAAAATAATCTACTGCTGCCCTATCAGTCAGTTCGACCGAAAAGAAATGATGCAAAGCAGTATCAGGCAGCACCGTAAAATTTCTGTAGCAGGCTCCACAGATGGCTTCACTAGATGCTTTGCAGTCAGAAAGTAAAGAAAACAGGAAGGTTTCAAGTGAGTTACGAAGGCAGGAAGTGAGTCAGCCCCGAGCAGGAGGGACAGCAAAGAGCAACCTCTTCCACTGCAGAGACTCAGCCACAGGCCATGGACACAGATGTCCAGAACCGGAGTGAATGAACCCGAGAGCAGAGACCACCAGCAGGGCAGGAACAGAGAGGAACAGGGACCCTTTTCTTCACTGACCACAGCCCAAAGGAGGGAAGATATTCTCGATGCAGAGGAGCATCTTCTAACAGTTTTCCTTCTCCTTGTAGAAGCAGCCTAACCACCAAGCCACCAGCTCGTTCCCTCCCTGGCCAGGCACACCAACGCCTCCTGCACAGTTCTGCTCAGGAGGAGCAGTGGAGAAGAGTCCTCCAGAATAACTCCGCTGGAATGGGGATTTCAAGTCCCCTCAAGCATCTTGAAATTTGAATGCTGGCCTCTCACACACTCAGATGAGTACTGTGCTAGTGGAAATAGCAACACCAACACCTCCTCCTCCGTTGCCATCCTACTCATGTCCTGCATGCGAAGAAATTGCTCTGAAAACACTGTCACATCAGCCTCCAAAGAACAAGGAGGCCAAGGAACATCTTAATAGTTTAGGCATAAACAAGACTCTAGGTGCTTGCCTATAAGCAGATGCTTATCAAAGAATTCATCTGGAGTAAACAGAAGAGCCATAAGGCAGCAGTACTACTGCAGCTCAGCAGCATTATGGCAGGAGTTCTGAGGATCTGCATTTTGGGGATAGGTACAAAAGAGGCCCAGGTCCTTTTGTAGGTATACCTCCAGGCACACAAATTACATCTAAAAATAGAACCTGGGTTCTGAAGTCACACAGGCAGCGTTGAAAATTATACTCTAGGTATTTGACAATATTGCCTGTCACACAAAAACGTTGCCTTCCCAGTTGCAGTACCAGGAAATAACAACATTCAGCCCTTAAGCCTAGATGGTCACAACAGCACTGAGACCCTAGTTGGTAACAAATACCCATCAACCTTTGCAGGCTCCTAAACAGGGCAAAATATTTAAAGAATTAGCTGTTCCACAGATACTGCACCAGGATCCTAATATGTTGGCCTCTCTTTCAAGCATACTTTTGAAGCTATTAGGAGGACAAATCACTTTTCACTCTCTGTATTATTCGGAAAAAAAAATAAATCTGGAGCACAAGCAGAAGTGGTTGAGTTCCAGCACCAGAAAAGGCCCTTGCCCCTCTGCTTCTTCTGAGAATAATTTTCTATAAAGCACCAAACCACTGTATCAAAAGACTTAAGAGTCACAGCATGGTCACATACACCGGGTTGGGGAACCAGGACACAAATGAAGCAGAATATGAGCTTACTTGAGGAAATTAGATTGCAATGCATTTCCAGATCCTTCCTAGTTTCAAAAGAAGCTCAGAGTAAGGCGTGGGAAGATGGGCACGAGAGAACAAAACACTTCAGAGGAAGGTTTACTAACACTGAAAGAAGCTGTTGAGAGCTTCTTATCTGAAAAAATAAAAAAAAAAAAGGCTGGGACATGACTGGGTAGAAGGTGAAAAGCAAAATCCAGTACCTGGTTGCAACTTGCAAGTTTTGAACATCTTCCAGTGGAATAATTATTCTTAGAAAAGTGCTGTGTTGTTGGAACCAATTTCCCACAGGAATGTTTCCATTTGCTTTTTTTTTTTTTTCGCTCACACATGCTTTGATAGGTCAGCACACATCTGGAACCAGGGGACACTGCCCTGTTTCATGTGTAGTTTCGTCCCTAAATTTTACAGAGCAAGATTTTCTAAGTCAGCTTTGGAAACAGAAGTCCTGATTTCATAAAAATAGGACATTTTAACCAACAATTTTAAATATCTAAAAAGAATTTATAAGCTCCTTCACAAAATCCAGGAAATGAAACATAACAGGCTCTACTCCAAGCATAGGATTATACAGCCTAAAAACAACTCTCAAGGGTGGTGTATTTTTTAAGAAGGAAGGTGATGGGCAAGGACTAGGCAATAGCCAAGCAGCCTTAGAAAGAAAACTGTGTGGACAAAGATTTCAAGCTGAAAAGAGGCTGAGAGTAAAGAAACTGTCATTCATTGTTTGTTGCTGGGTTATGTTTTCACAAACAGAACTTAGCGCATTCCCTGAAAATAAACAATCCGTCAGAAAGAATCACAACTTATTTCTCCTGCCTGGAGCTTGCACAAGCAGCGAGTACATAGACCCCCAATTCTGGCTAATCAGATTTTAAAAGGAGGTTGCTACCATGCTGAATGAAATGCAAAACCCTCTGAATTAATAAATTCTGGCAGCACCTTGTATTTAATTAAGGAACAAAATTATAGGTTAGCTAAACATGATGTTAGTTTATTGATTCTTGAAGCTGAAATGGTTTTGCTCACCTGGCTTACAGAAAACTCCAGCCAAACAATAACTGATTCAAGCTTGATTTTTGTTTTGGTTTTTTTCTTGTTCCAAAACTGAATCACAGAGAGTTTGCAGAACTGAACTGTAACAACAGCCAAAGAAAATATTCCTGTTGAGGAAACAGTTCTGCTGAAAGCTGATATCCCCTGATGGGGACATCCCAGCACAGAGGGTGTTTGTTTCTGCTGAGATCCGCCGCGTGCCGCAGCCCGTCCCTCTCGAGGCAGATGATTCACCAGCGCATGGAGCAGCCGTTTTATTGCTGCCCTGCAGAAGTACTCGGTGCTGCTCTTCAGACACCAGCAGGGACCTGTTCACCACATGGACTTGTCACGCCTGCCCAAACTGCTTCAGAAGGAAGCCTGGCCACATCATTCACCCCCCAGGCTAGGGAACGGCCTGCTGTTCTGGAGAGCGGTAGGGCCCTCAGGGCCCCATGGTTGGGATTTCCCTGCAACAGTCCCAGGGACATCCCTCGCTGCAGGGACAGGCACACGTTTGTTTTGTGTCTCTGTGGATAGCTAGTAGGAGTTTACCAGAGAAGGAAGAACAGGATGACTTGCACTTCATGTCCCGAGGAACTCTGTTCATTTTCTCCTGCACTCTCGCTGAGGTACAGCTCATCTTCTCTCCATCTTCCGAGGTGCACACTCATGCTGCAGCTGGAAAAAACACTGCAGGGAATGTGAAGGTTTCCAGGGATTTTTGTTTAAACCCATTAATATCCAGTATCCCAGACGGCTATTTATGGAAGATTAACAGCAGCGTCTTGTTTGGATGTCAGAAGAAATTTGAGCAGCAGCAGCGGAGAGAAAAGTGACAGAGAAATATTGAAAGCCACTCTCTGTCATTGCACAGCAATAACACTGTCACAGTTCACTAGAAAATATGTTTAGTTGGCTTTTGAAGAAAGGGTCAACCTCTGCCCTCTGGGAAGACAGGGATTTATAACTCAGGATCAAGGAGAATTCTCCTTCTTATTGGGATCCATGTCACACACACAGACTGCTGTGGCCGTAGACAGAAATGGCAGTGGGGAATGCGGGGAAGCCCTGCTGAGAGCTGTGGCCACACGTCTGGCAAAGCACAGAGAGCAGCAGTGGACACAGAAGCCATAAGGCAGGGGCCATGCCCAGGCTGAGGCCTCAGAAATACAGCCCCACAACGAGGGGAATTCAGGAAAAGCTTATTTCTGTCCTCTTTTTCCTGCTATCCAGCGGCAGGGGCTCCCTCCAGTGGCTCAGCTTGCCAGGAACAGCGGGCTGACAGCCAGGAAAACCCTGGCTGCCCAGAGACTCCATTTCCTCCTCCTCTCCTGCCACCTGCTAATCCCTGGGATCCTTTAGCTGCTGTTACCCCTCCTCACACCAAGAGCTGTCAGCCACGTTCTTACCCCTCTCTCCTCTCATCTTTCCACAGCACCCACTCTGAAGCCCCTCAGAGGCTGTCATGAAGGTCTCCAGATCCCTCCATTGCCGTCCTGTATGACCATTCACAGTGCTAACACCCTCTCTCACCAGTGGAATATGTTATCCTCAAGTAACCCAAATTATGTCATCGGTCTTTTGTCCCCACCCTTCAAAGCTCCCACCCTGTCTTTTCCATTTTTACTCAAGGTCCAGCTCTGCCATCCGTCAGGGACCTGCTGAGTGACAATGCAGCGAGTTCAACACCTCACCAGACAGCAAACACCCTGCCTTGTGACTCCTGTGTCAGTGCCCATATCCGTGTCATTATAGGACTTATGAACAATTATCTTTGCATTAAGTACATATTTAAATTCATATTAACTTCTGTACTCACGGGTGAAGACTGGACTGACACAAGGCTGAGCTCATGATCATCAATGCAATAACAAGGGCCCGGCCTTCCCCACGGGTAGCAGTCTGGCAGGAAGGGGTCCTTCCTCCAGAAGGGCAGCCCTGTCCCTTGTGCCACCACAGCAAAAGGCCCTACACCGAAGGGATGAGATCTGTCTCTCCTGCCAGCACCAGGAGCTCCCATCTTGTGGCTGTGGTGAGGACAGCCCAGTTTTCCCCGTCCCACCACCTACCAGGCATGGTGAAGGGCCCCTCTCGCTGTTGGTGTGGCGACATCCAGCTCTGCCTCCACACACAAAGTTCACCCCATGAGCTTTCCCACCACACCCGCAGTACCAAATCTGAGAATTTAGACTATTTTTCAATCTGCAGCAGGCAAGAGGGGAAAAAGGCACTAGGAAAATGGCAGCTCCCACCAGCACTGCTCAGCTACATTCGCCCTGCAGAGACTTTGCGCAGCAGTTTGGTTTTTGAGATGTGCCAGTTTCACTACTTTATGAAGGCCGGGACTAAGGTAGGATTCCCAAAGCGGCACTAGAGCACAATTCAGGAGAACTCAAAATCCCACACAAGCACTACACACCTCCCAGCTACCAACTGCAGCTGCAGTCCCAGAAGAAAGACCCAGGACCCCCCTTGCCGCTGGGCACCAAGGCATAAAAAGGCCAGACAGCAAGGCAGGAGAGCCAGAGGACTATGGATGTCAGCCATGAGGCACAAGAGGTCTGGAGCAAGACAAAAGGGAGTTTGGATGTGTCCACACAAGCTGTGGTTGCCCTCTCCTGGCTGTTCTTACTCAGTGCTCTCTGAAAGTTTTGCTCACGGAAATTTTGTCTGAATTAGGAAAGAGCAGGAGATGCAGGATCTGGTCTCTAGGAAACACTGGAGCAGATCCCACAGGGTTGTTGAGAACCCACATGAAGGCAGGGCTCAGCTGAGGCTGCAGTGCTGGGAAAGGCTACATTTACAGCTGCACCCCAAGGGTCATTTTTAGTTATGCTGATGATTTTCCTCTGGGCTGCTGGGTAGTAGAAACTAGGTCAAATTTACCTTCGGAGCTGCCCCAATCATGCCTTTATTTTTTTTTCTGCAAGACCTCGTCTCAAGTTGGAAATACACTTTTGCCACAGAGAGGCAGGCTGACAGTTCAGCTCTAAAAGTCAATTTTATCGGGGTTAATTGTGAAAATGAAACCAAATGCATATACCTGAGGTCAAACCGAATGCCTGAATGTAAAAGGTTCTTTCCTAAATGCTTAAATAGCTCAAAAAATAGCTGTTTGTCAGGTATTTTCTCCAGGACTTGACTTATTAAGGAAAATATTCAACTCCAAAATAGTATTAGTGGCATCTAAACAGGGCACCGCTCTAGAACATGCCTCAATGGTGTGTCAAGTTAATAAAGGTTTTTCTCAGGTCAGAAATCATTGTTTTCTGGAACATTCTGTTGGCAGTTTCAAGGTCTACGACACTTACTGTGCTGGATTTGTCTGGGATAGATGTGCCTGGGCTGGCAGATGGCCAGCATATCACTGTGCTGCTGTACTAGGCAGGCTGGAACCCCAGTGTGAACTCAAGGCAAAGAGACTGTGACCTGTGGATAAGTCCATGTGGGAGCAGGACACCCCAAAGCATCTGTGGCCATGAACCAAGTCCACACCAGAGCAGGTACATCTTAAAGCATCTGTGGCCATGGTTGTGTCTGTGCCATAGCAGGCATACCTCTGAAGGGATTGTGGCCCACAGATAAGTGTACACTGGAGAAGGTACACCTCGAAGCTTCTGTGCCTGTGTGTGAGGTCCTCAAAGCCCGTGCTATGGGTAAACCCACAGCAGAGGAGGTACAACCTTGGAGCGACTGCAGCCACAGGTAGGGACATGTCAGAAGAGGTCTACTTCTGAAGGGATTGTGGCTGTGGGTAAGGCCACACTGGAGCTAAAGTTGAATTTAAGATACAATGAGGGAAATGCGTACAAAGACATATCCTGGTTGATAACAATATTTTTTCTATAACCATACATCTTTACAGCTATTCTTTGAATCTTCAGTGTCCCATGCAAAAAAGTTTCCTTTTGCTTTTTCAAATCCCTTTGTGTATAGCTACACCAACCATTATACCATCTCAAAGTAAGCAATTCTAATTCCACTTTAACTGAAAAATGATACAAGAAAAATAATCTCCATAACTGAAACAGTACCTCCACTTCACTTGATTTTAAAGATCCTCAGCAACTCTTACGTTTTGCATCTTGGTGATCTTCTTGAAGACTGGATCTTAGATCTTTTTCAGCACTATATAAATCATCATTACTAGCTATATTGAGACCACACCAGGTCTGATCTTGTTCCTGGTTTAGATTTTTCCAAAGTTAGTATTCAGGATGGGTTCAGGTCACTTCAGATGGTGCTGTCAAACACAAAGGACATACTATTACATGCCCTTAAACAAAGAATTCAGATCTGCAGGGAAAATACTGACTTCAAACAGTTTTTGAAGCAAATATATTACAGACTCCAAGCTCTCCCCTCTTCCAGTCTTTATAAGTTCTCCCTATGCATAATAACCTCAATTTTGTCCTTTGACTAATAGAAAGGGGAATCACTTCTACTGGTGCCTATAGCAATTCATTTAAACTAGCTACATGATACAGAGGGACAAGATGCTTCTACCCATTGGCTACATATTTTGAGCAAAAGCACTCAAAGGAAACCCAGCCTGAGCCACTGAAGACCAACATCTGAAGGGCTCCAAAGGCTCCACCTTCCATATGACTTACAGAAGTAACTTGGCTGGCACAAAAATCCAAACACTTTATCTAGAGTTCTGTGAACCTCCCTCCAACTCATTAACTGGGACAGATTACTTCATCTGTTAGAAAAGCACAAAACACCCACCCCAATAAGTTGTTTGTACACTCCTTTTTATTTCTAGCATTCTTCACTGACTGCAAGAAAATACGCATTAGAACTTTTCCCTCTAATTTTGAAGATCATTCAAGCACAACAGGCCCTCCATACTTCTAGCTTCTCCCAAACTGCAGCAAGAAGTAAATTTATCAATTATGCTTTTCTAACATGATTTGCAGTCAGATGCAAAAACACATGCTTGTACAATCACATCCCAAACAATCAGTTACTAAATATATATTGTGTATATAAACTGTTTTACAGACACATTGACCTGATCAGTGCCTGTGTCTCCTGGAGTACCACTTCAGGGCTAGAGGGACACTATTGCATTTCTATACAGTACTTCGCTAACACTAATAAAACTACAGCAAAACTAAGTTACAAGATTCATGTCTTTTCTAACCCTAGAGAAACCAATTGCCTCCAGGCTTCTAATTTCTGTTCTTTTTAAACAATGAAAGATAAAAAAATGCCCTTGGCTGATGCACTATTCCCTGTAGTCACAGGGTAAAGGCACACTGAATTCCTTAGTGCTGACTCTTATCCTCCATTTCACATTAATGAAGCAGTGAAACCCATTACAGATGCCTGCACTGTGCATGATGTACCAAAGGCAAACATCATCACACCACAGCTGTCAGGTTGTGGGAGTGAGAAGCCATAATACATGCTGTTACCATGGTGCCCCCCCGCTGCCAGAACATTACAAACAGGATGAATTATCTGGTGTGCACTGAAGTAATTTTACTCAGCCTGCTAAGAGATTATTTTTATATGAATCTCCAAGTTCTCCTTACAGAAATCCAGGTAAGGATTTAAAGCAAATCTCACAGCCAGAACACTGTCAAAGAAGATGCTTTACAGAGCGATAACCAATGAAGAAGGTACCTGCTCTGTGTACTTGATTATAATCCAGGTTTCTCAGTCATGGTATGCAGTTACACTAGCCTATTAAGGCTCATTCAGACTGAGAACAAGCCACCAGGCAAGCATTTGTTTTCATCACAGCTACATGTTTAAAATCTCAAATATTTCAGATCTTTGCAGGAAGCATAAGCTGCAAGCAAAACAAAACATTACAAGCATTTTTGAATAGGACTTGTGTTGTGCAGGGTAGTGCTCAGACACCATTTTGAACTCAAGTTGCATATACCCCAACAATGCCCCAAAAAAAAAAAAAACCAACAGAAGTGTTGATATAACATACACAGCCTTTTAAACTGTTAAGGAAGTTTATTCTTCAGTCACCAGTAGAAGTCAGTGACACCTAACTGAAATAGCAAGAAACAGTGCAAAATTCCCCAGCAACCAGGCTGGGGGGAATTTTGAGTGCCAGGAAGCCAGCACTCTATGGGCTGACAGGGGTTATTTTTACAGCTCTGAGGCCAAGAGAGTTTACATTTTCCAAATAGGAGACTATGTTTTCATGACCATCACCCCCTGAAGTCACTGCAGGCAGGAAGCTCCATCCACAGATTGAATCTCATCACAGCTCAGTTCTCACTCAAGTCACAGGAACACACATTTCCCTTTAACCCCCGCCAGCTGAGTTGAAAAGTACATGAAATGAGGAAAATAAGAGGCAGCAGAAGCAAATGGATCTTTCCAATGAGTGTTTACAAAAGAAAGCTTTGTAAAAGCAAAAACTTGGTCCCGCATTAACCAGAAATCCCAATGAGAACAGAAATCCCCAGATGAGGTACACTACTGTAAGAAACAAAAATATTCCCAGTCACCTAAAATTCGGTGCTGAGAATTAACATCTAACCAAAACTGAAGTAAACATCATGCAACTGCTGTAGAGACTTCTTAACTCTGGTTTTGTCATAGATGTATCTGAAATTGGACATAAGCTTTTATTTATTTTTAATCTTTTAAACCACAAGGATTATGGCCAACATTTTAAAAATTAATCAAACATTAAATATTAATTAGCTTCAGTGGTAGTATAAAGAAAGCTAGGGTTTGTATTGTGTTGCTAAATACAGATTTACCTCCCATACATAAGATTCCTAGCAACACCCCTGTTTTGGCCCAGACAGGCTACATGATGAAATATACCTTTAGATCTTGACTTTTTACAGATAAAAGTCTTTAAAACCTTGCTTGCTTCTTACTCAGATCTAACTTTGACTGGCTTATGTTGCTTGCTAGCAGCTATAAGAGACAGTAATTGTAGAAAATTTGATGAAACACCCAAAAAAAAGATTCTACAATGTTCCTCTGTACCCCAAAATACCCTTTCTTTTTTTCTAAAATTATGAAAATTGGGGACAGGTAAAGGAAAGGACACAAACAAAAACCTATGACTGTTTCTTTTTCCCTAGACTTTGAAAGTATTTAATAAAATAAGATTACACTACTGTGAACTTATTTAGCTTACTCTAGCATTATTACCTTGTGTTCTCCACCATAGGAACATTCATTCTCATGAAGACAGACCAGCAATATCCCCAAGTCTGACTCACCCTGTGTTTTCTCCCCACCCATTCCACTGTCCCCACAAGTAACAAGCTTCTGGGCTTTAAGACTAGAGTCTATCAGTACCAAGAGGCCTATCTGAATCATCTAATTATCACCTTTACCAATGTTATACAAACACATGGCCATTTTGGTATGAAATCCTACAAATAGCAAGCATGTTTTAAATGTTTTGAAATGTGTGTATGTCTATACACACAGACATGGCACACAAAAAAAAAAAAAACTATTTCAGGAGGCTTCAGGTAATAGATCCAGGTGCTTGATCACACTGAATATTTTAGATGAACCCAAAAGAATTATTTTTACCATGATAAACTTCCATAATAGATACAAAGCACTAGTGTCTCTCTCCAGATGAGAGATGTTTGTACATACAAAAAGTTACAACCTACATTTATTTTGATTTAGTGTCATATCCTTACAGTATCTCATACCACCTAAGCTGGTGTTTTGCATACCAATGACCGTTTTTACCTGCATGGCTGCATAACAAGGAGCCACGAGATGGCACTGTGTAACCAGTTTCAGTGTTTTAGTCACAGGCATTTTTCTGTAAAATTGAGCTTAGACTGTTCTGTCTTGTTTGTTAGCTTGTTTGAACTGGTAAAGGCAAAAAAAAAAAAAGAAAATCTAAAGAAGATGCTAAGGAAGATTTCCTTTATAGCTACTATAGCTTAACTCGTGTGGCTGGTGGACTATACCCATCAAGCTTCAGTCTCAGCTGACACAGCCAAGTTGTTTCAGTATCAAATACTGTTCAAATCCAATTAAGGGTATGCCAAAACCTGAAGTCTCCATATAGTCATATATCTTAATATGATTTATATGAGTCTTATTATCCTAAATTATATCCTTTTTTCCCCTGTTTAGTTTGAATTGCCTCCAAATTCTTTGAAGTTTCAAACCAAAGACAAGAAACTAGAGATAAAGTGAAGACCTTCTACCTAAAATGATGACCAAAACACAGGTACCGCATTGTGATTCATGTTAAGGATGAGCTAAAAGCTGAAGGCAGCTCAGGCTGCTGTAATCTGACTAATCTGACTAGACCAGAGCACAGCCCAGGAACTATAAAAGCAGTTAAAGTTAAGGTTGACCACCTCTACAACTTACTTGTTTTACGTGATGAAGAACTGGAGTTGAAGCCATTGCAATGCAAGAGAAAAGACTGAACCCGCACGCTTCTAATTCGAAGGATGGGTTTCCACTAGCCTCTCTCACAGAGCACAGACAGTACACAGTAGCAAGAGCTATATAATGCCATGACACTTAAAATAGCCTACAGCTGCATAAGAATCCAACATATAACATCCTAGACAACCACTGTGAAGATCAAACAAGTTCAAGATAAGAGAAGCCCCAGAAGATTACTAGTTCTAGTACTAATTTGCACTAGATGTACAGATTTATTTTAAACCCTTGCATGTTCAATGGATAAAGGATAAGTTATGTACACAGTGAGCTAAGGGCCTCTTAATCTATCATGACCACGCAGTCTAATCAGCAGATTAGATTTATGTCAGATTATATCGGTCCTGGATATAGTTCACAACAGTAAGATATAGTGCTGCTTAGAAGCTTATCCAGGACTCTGCTCTAATTGCTTGTCAGATAGTCTCCTTTTCAAAGCACTGTTTTACTACCTACATCTTGGGTCTACTGAAAATAGGCAAGTCAGGATTATACAGGTTAGGTTACCCTTTATTAAAACATAAACTACATAAAATTTGAACTCAATAGAAGCTTCAGAATATGCATTAAAGGTCATAATCCGGAGGTGGCAGGTCAATGATCTCATCCAGGGTAGCAAGGAAGTCAGCAGATGCCTGTAGCAAGTCTGAAAGTTAGAAATAGTGTAAATCAGTTTCTCACAAAACCCAAAAGTTATACTCCCTAACAAACTAGCCCTCAGTAGATAAGCATAAGCCTCTTGAATAACTAAGGGAAATACTGTTTGATTGCATAAGCCAATTCTACCTAACTATCAGTCAGCAATGCACTGTAAGACATTGCTCAGCAACATCCCTTTGAGACCACTATCTGTACCAGTAGGGCTGACCAATTAAATTCAGCTCGACTATATACCAAAAGTTGTTTGATGATAATGCACTATTCTGGTAGTTAGAAGTGCAGTGGCCATTCACTACTGCAGCCAACTAGCTTCCCTCCCATACCACTAGTGAGCACTCTGTACTGAAATTCATGCCAAGTTTCCACTTACTAGACTCCCATGAGTCTTCAATCTCCACAGGTGAAGGAACCATGTTCACAAATTTATCATATGTTCTTTCATATATCATGAGGGGGACACCACATAGGTTGATATTGCTCATTTTGTGCTCTTCAGGAAGATCAAAAGTCTCATAGTCTGTTTGAGAAAGACACTAGTTTAGTAACAGTGTACAGTAGCCTGGGAGGCTGCAAATTCTCCTAGATTAAATCTAGTGGGAACAGGTCCAAAACAACACAATCCAACAGTCCCCTCTTATGGGGTATTTATTTACAGTTACAACTTAGTTGTCCAAAAAATTCTATACAATAGCACTTATCAAAAGACTAGACCACATAACAACTGCTAATGTAAAGCAGGAGATTTTAGTAATTTCTTCCCATTCACTATACTAAGTCATCTTCATCAAGCACAGCATATGTATTTCACCAATACTGAAGCAGTCTTTGATACATTTTGTACACTCCCTTCCACATGAACCGGATCATTTAAGCACACAGTTTGAAGGACTGAGACAAAATATCTGCAGTGGGCTGTGCTAAGAACAACTTTACAAGTTTCGTCTTCAACTATTATATCTTACATCAGTAGGAACCTCTTCAGTTAGAACTTACCATCTTGGCATACATTAAATCTACTCTTCCATAGTGCTTCAGTATTCCTTTGAGTATTTGTCTAGTAGTTGCCATTTAATTAATTAAGAGACTGCAGCTTGGAACTAGTTGCCTAGTGGACTTCAACTACTACACATCTGGAGCACAGCTACTGCAGTTAGAAATATTTACATAAGAATGAGATGGTATTTCAGACGTAGCAAGCACCCTTGCATTTAAGAAAGGACTGCAGAGAAATGCTATGCTGCTTCATTTACTACAATAGCTTGACCAAAGTCTTACAATATCCATACTCATGAAAGCCTGATTCACTTCAACAATTACACCAGTAGTTCTTACCTCGAGGATCAGAAGGAAACATATTTTCTATTTCTGGCCAGTCTTCTTCAGCCACTGCATTGCAGCTTTCTAATCCAGCCGTCTTTTCAGTAATCTTAAAAAGAGAAAGTCTTTGAGTTACTGTAGTTTCTCATTGTAGCACCTTTGCAGTAGCTTTCCAGTGTTATACAGATCTACAGCCAAGAATGCCTGCCATACAGACAGTTATGCCTAAATCCTAATGCCTTCAACACAATCTGGAGACAGGCAAATGATCCAGTTGAGTTTAAGCAGTGTACTACATATAGTGGCAACAAGTCACTGCACTGGAACCTTTAGACTCATAATATTAAATTCCTGATACTTAACAGGTAAACAAGGCATTAACTCAGATTATTTTCTCTAGAGCTACTTCTTTGCCATTAGGGACCCCCTAAGCTGTTGCATTCCTTGTACCTATGCAGGTATACTGGTTTTGGCTAGGATAATTATTTTTCCTCCTAGTAGCTCACATGATGCCATGTTTTGGAGTCATAATGAAAACAGTGTTGATAACAGGGTTATTTTAGCTGTTGCTAAACACCGCTTACACAGCATCAAGGCCCTTTCTGCTTCTCACAACCCCACCAGTGAGCTGGCTGGGGGTGCACAAGAAGTTGGCAGGGGCACAGCCATGACAGTTGACCCAAGGGATATTCTATACGAAGTTTGCCAGAGCTGCCATTGGTCAGGGACTGGCAAGGCATCAGTCAGCTAGTGGCAAGAAAATGGTTTCGGGTTTCTTGGAGATTTTTTAATAATTAAGTTGTCTTAGTCTCAGCCCATGAATTTTCTCAATTTTACCCTTCCATCCTCTGCCCTATCCCACTGAGGGGGGAGCAAGCAAGCAGCTATATGAACATATGTAAGCCACAACAGTAGGTAAACTACACATTTCCCCACCTGCTGCAGAAGTGTTGTACTCACTTTGTTTGCAGTGCAAGACTGATTTTTCTGTCCTGTCTTCTCTGTCTTGCTTGTGACTCCTTTAGTTCTATTCACATTTCCAAGAGCCTTTCTCACAGAGTGAGATGTGGCTGGAGATGTACTGATGGTTTTTTTAGGAAGTGGAGTGTTAACTTGTGTTCTTTCAGAGAAGACTTTTGCTGGTGAATGGAGGGAAAGAAAAAAGCAAACTTTAGCACCATATCAACCCAAAATCTTATTTCAGTAAGTATGTGCTGGAAAACCAGTTGTCATAAAAATCATCATTCACCATTTTTAACTCAAGAGCATAAGCCCTATTTATGACAAAAGCACAGTTATTCTCATCTTTATAAATTCATAAGCTTAGCAGAATTAGTTAGATGAGTAGATACTGGAACAGAAGACTATTACTGTTCAAAACAGTGAATAACAAAACATTGATTTATGCACATCACTTGATCCTCTACTGGCTTAGGGCAGCATATACACACAAGATCCTGAAGGGAGTCTTAGCGGATTCTTAGTAGCACCAACTTCATCGTTCTCCTTATCCAGAAGGGTTAGCTTTGCCATCTTCTGGTTGATAAGACCACTCTGGAAAGCCCATACAGGAAAAAGAAGAAATCAGTCTTGTCATTTCTTCTACAACAGCACACTTCTTAAACTGCACAAAAGACAACATAGCTACCCCACACCTCCTAGAGAAGGGGAATAAACCTATATTTTACACTATTTCATAGTAGTTTAGCTACAGACTCTTATGTTTGAAGGCATTATTAATGCACGTGGTAGACTCGTAGCCCCAAAGGACTTTGGGAAAATAGCAAGGTCTCACAGCAATCCTACCCAGGAAGGTCTAATACCTTCCGTTTGCTTTGTTACTTCTTTTCATTGTTTAACTCCTTCCTCAGTCCAACAGTATATCTCCTAGCTTTGCAATCCAGTCCTTAGCACAACTTGTAGCATTTGCACAGTCAAGAGTAATGCCAGTTATTTTACTAGCAGAGACATCTTTTTACCATAAGAAGAAACCATCGGAGAAGACCCTATAGAAACAGATCATTCCACTACTGTTTTTCAGCTCCATCTGAGACAACAGAGAGAGCACTCTCTTGCTCCATCAGGAGCGGTGAGGCAGCTCCCACTCGGACCTCATCGCTACCATTACATAAGAGGGCAAGGGATTCCTCAGCTTAAAGAGGTACGTAGAAAAATGTGGGTTTAATTGGTACAGCTTAAGGTCAAAGGCTTAATCACAAAATCCAAGCCAGATTTACAGCTACAAGTCTCAGGACCCCGCTTGTTTCGGCCCCGCGGTCGCAGCTCCCGGAGCACTCTTCTCCCCCCCCCGCCCCGGGTTCTCCCCAGCACCCCTCCCCGCCCAGCCCAGGGCTCACCTCAGGAGCTACCAGCACCTCCGAGCGCTGAGGCATTGCTACAGCACCCACAAAGACGAGGGTTAGCGCGACTGCAGGCCACAGGGAGGACAAGTAGAACTGCGGACACTTCACCTCAAAGAGCAAGGCCGCAGTGCCCCCTCCCCAACCGCCGGCAGGTTTTAAAGCGGCTCCGCAACGCCCATTGGCTGCTTCGACCGACGCTCAGCAGCCGATTGGCTCAGCAGCGCCGCTTCCGCACCGCCTCACCTGCCCCCCCCGCGGCTCCACCCCCTGCGCTCCGGGGGCGGGGCAGACCCCGCTGACGCGTTGCTGGCCCTGGGTGGGGCGTGGCCGCGGTGCATTGTGGGGCGGCGGTGCGGCCTAGCCGGTAAACACGGGCGGCGGGGGGCGTCCGGGAGGGCGGCGGGGATCGGCGGCCTGGGTGGGCGGCAGCCGCCGAGCAGTCGCTTTGGGCTCTGAGGGAGTACCCGCCTCCTTGGGGCCTGAGCCTGTGTCCTGGTGGGGTGCTGTTTCTAGCTATTCGCCGTTCTGTCTTGCCTTGGGGGTGCGCCTAGGCCTAGGTTTGTGCGTTGTGCGGGCCCCAGCGGCTGGCGGGGCCTTGTGGTGACCCGGCCCTGTTCGTGGGCCTTTCTGGTAGTCCTGGCCTGTCCGTTCCTGCGGCCGTGGGCGAGTTCGTGTCCCCTTTCTTGCGCGCCGGGAGGGCCCGGTAGTGCATGTCCTGGGGCTGTGTGTAGAGCTGCTGCTGTTTGCCCCCATCATCTATCGTATTAGACAAGAAAAACGTCACTCAGGTAATTTTTCTTTCACTACTGGTACTTGTTTTTATGACAAGATGTATGTCAAGAATATGTAATATAGCGTTACTGGTTTAACTATGATACAAAACCACATTGAGGAACTGTGTTGTCAAATGGAATTGATCTGTAAGACTTTATTCTTTTTCTGTTACAAGGGAAAAAACAAAATGGCATCAGGGACGGTAATGAATGCCACTTCCTCGGGAGGGTCAAATGACGTGAGCCTGGAGGAACCAAAGAAGATGACAAGGGAAGACTGGAGGAAAAAGAAGGAATTAGAAGAACAAAGAAAATTAGGAAATGCGCCTGCTGAGGTGGATGAAGAAGGAAAGTAAGTTTTAATAAAGCTGTAGTTATTCTAAAGCTACTGCTTAAAAATATATTATTTCCTGTTGTGAATACAGAATAATTATGAGGACGATACATGATTTCTACATGAGTCATTGTGGAAGTAAATAGTTGAACTTTGTGAATTAGCTTTTAACATTCCAGTCATCCTCAGAAAACAGATATTTTTCAAAGTAGGTCCAGTGTTTATCCACTGTGATCTACTGACAGTGCTGCTGGAAACTCCCATCTATGCAGATATTTACAAGTGGTATTTTAAAAGTGACCTGAAGGGAATACTGGGGAACGCACTGCGTAACGTACCTGTTCCCCCTCTCTTGCTTCTACAAGGCCCCTTGTTTCTGAGAAATGTTACTATTTTTGTGCTTTGCAACATTGTATAGAATAAGGTAATTGATTGGAGCCAGGATCGTAGGTGAATTAGGTGGCAACAAAATCACAGTGAAAGTTTGCATTTTATCTAGTTAAATTAGAGTTTATTATGCAATGCATTGTAACAACTAGATTATTTTATTATCACTCCTGAAGCACTGAACTTTAATGTGGGAGTTATTTGTTAGGCTAAGTTGTGGAGGTGTTTTCAGTATGCCATGTATTTATTACACATCATCTTTTACAGAGATATCAATCCTCATATTCCTCAGTACATATCCTCAGTACCATGGTACATAGATCCATCTAAGAGACCTACACTAAAGCATCAGAGACCTCAGCCAGAGAAGCAGAAACAGTATAGCTCCTCTGGAGATTGGTACAAACGAGGCGTACAAGAGGTATGCAAAGTACTTTGTCATAAAATAAAGATTTGGTTTGATTTTGTGAGGAAATAAGAAAAGAGATATTGACACCCTATAAAGACATAACTGTAGTTATATGTTTTTGAGAGGGACAGGAGCTGTGAATTCTTTTTCATCAGGCAAGTTGCAGTGTTTGGCAATAATCAAAATATATGTTCTGGGTTTGGGTAGACCATGCACTCTTTAGTTGTATTGAAAAAATTATTGGAACACATATAGAATCTTGCCACAAGTTTGTACAACTCTTTTTTTTGTTGTTTAGCATGCGATAGCGACAAGATACCGTAAAGGAGCTTGCGAGAACTGTGGTGCATTGACACACAAAAAGAAAGACTGCATGGAGGTAAACTTTTGTTGATGGTTTCATGGTTTTGAAAACAATGTGAATTCTCACCTTAGTGAAAATAGCTAGCTATAGATAAAATAAAAATTACAAGTTTTGAAACAATGGTTTTGAAAAAGGTTACAAGTATCGAAACATAGCTTGAAAATTTATAAAGAAATTGTTATGTGGGAAAAAATGCTACTATTCAGGGTTTTGCTCATCAGTTCTGTTTGTGATAAGCGCTGCAATAATAGGTGAAAATGTTTAGCTCTTCGTGTTGATTTGCTTTAACTTGAGTGCTGCTGTGCCTGTCTGTGTGTTTCATGTCAGCTAAAAGCCAGCTGCAGAAACAGGGCTTTAATTGCTTTCTTATTTGTGGAAAATAGAGTTAGAAATTGGTGGGGTTTGGAGTCAGTTGCACTACTTTAAAAGTGAACTACTTGGATCTATTTACAGTTCACAGGTTTATAGTGCTGAATGTAACTGGCATTAGAAGAGCTTGATTGATACTGCTTTTAAAGGGGTATCTGAGTGAGTAACATATTTTAGTCTATTGTACGGATCCAACCATTTTTTTCCTTTCAGAGACCCAGAAAAGTTGGAGCAAAATACACAGGCATGAATATTGCGCCAGATGAACATGTACAGCCTCAACTGATGTTTGATTATGATGGAAAGCGAGATCGTTGGAATGGTTATAACCCAGAAGAGCACATGAAGATTGTTGAGGAATATTCCAAGGTTGATCTGGTATGTAGGTGCTGTGGTTTACTGGGGAAAACTTCAGTGTTTGGCTTGGCTGTGAGGGGCAACATTTGTTACGTCCACTGTTAATTTCAGACCTTGTGCTGTATTCATAATGAACAAATGAGGTGGATTCTGTGTTTGACACTGCTTGAGCTGAAAATTCAGATCAGAAATGGCAACTGATTATGGGCCTGCACAATAAATAGTCTCTCCAGACTGCTTACCTTTTAATAGACAAGCCTTAGAATTTGTTACTCAAGATACAGATTGAATAGCAGGCAAGAAAGGAATTTATCTGTCTGTATTAAAGCTGATAAATCTGTATCTATTTTGTAACTTCATTCATGCCTTTTCACTTACGAGTCCTTTTTGTTACCATGATGCAGCAGTGGACTATTTGTATGTGTCTCTGTGCAGATGGGCTCCTTGCTGCTGCAGTTAACTTTCTATCTGTATACACCATATCCATGGGGATGCTATTAACTTCTTTGAATGAAAAAAAACATAAATAGTTCACTACCTTGTCTGGATGTTAGGCTAGTTCCAAAAGGTGGTAAAGTGCCTAACTAACTCCCTTCAGTATCTGGTCCTCAATATTTTCCTATAGTCCATAGAAAAGCTAATGCTAAATATGACCTAATCAGTGTGTATAAATGTCTGATGGGAGTGTTTAAAGGCAGCCAGCATCTTCTCAGTAGTATCTAATGACAGGAAAAGAAGCAGTGGGCAGAAATTGAAATACAGGAAATTCTGTTCAAACATCAGAAAAAAAATTTTCTGCTGTATGGGTGATCAGACAGTGGAACAGCTTGCCCAGTGAGGCTGCGGCATCTTGGAGTAATCAAAAGCTGCTTAGACACAGTCCTGGGCAACCTGTTGCAGGCAGGCCTGCTTTGAGCAGGGGGATTGTCCTGGGCAGTCTCCAGAGGTTTCTAAAACATCAACTGTTCTGTGATGTGAAACATACAAAAATTCTCTACATAGTGCTATAGAATCTCACTTTAGATGGCACAATGGTCCTTCTGGGATGAAACATAAATGCTTCCAGCACTAGTCATGAACTACCTTAAGCACTGAAGTTCCTAATTAGATTATGAGGACACAATAATAAAACATATTTGTTCTTAAACATTATTGAACTAAAATAAACTATCTCTTTCTTAAATTAGGATGCATGTAGTAATGGTATAGCTTCATATGCTCTAGTAAACTATTTTACATAACAGTATAATATAAAATAGTAAAACAGTTAATGTGTATACAGCTTTAAATGACAGCTGCCCCAAGACCTGCTTATGATGAGTATTACTACACACTTGCTATTTAAAAGAAATATTAAACAATTGCATTTTCATGATATGCAGGCCAAACGTACACTGAAAGCCCAGAAGCTTCAGGAAGAGTTAGCATCAGGAAAACTGGAGCAAGTGGTAAGTAAACTAAACCCTAATTTATTTTTGTTTAGCTTGAATAAAAATGCAACAGGTTACTTCTGCTCTGTGATGCTTTTATTCTCTATACAGGATCTACTGTTGTTTTTTATGCCCTCCAGTAATGTAAAAATTTTCCTAGCACCAGCAAATTCTGTGTTAAATTCAAGAATTTGAAGCATCTTCTTTCAAATGAGAGTGGCTTTGCTTTTCCCATATGGGCAAAAATTCTGTGTGATTATTATTCTTACTAAAATTAATTACGTGGATTTTCTGGTCAGAAAAACTTGTTTTCTGTGTAGTAGTCTTGTTTAGGTACTGAAATACTTTTCTGTATTGAAAGATTGTTATGTCTGACTGATGTTGAGGTAATGGCTATTATGTAACGGTGGATTGCTTTAATAATGCTTAGTATAAATTGGAATAAGAAGGTTCTTTATCTTAGAACTAAACATCTTTTTTCTTTAGTCATTGCTATGACTATTTGCAGTGTCTCTGGTTATTTGAAGGCTGAGCATATGTATTTCTCTCTGGCTTGTAACTTTGTAGAGTTTGCATCTTCGCTAACTTCTACAAGTTCTTCCTATAAAATTCTGATTTTAAAAGGCGTTTCTGATAATATTCTAAGCTTATAAAATGGGGAAAAAGTAGAGACGGCTACTGGTCAGAAGTAGGGGTTTTTAATCAGTATGGTAGGAGAGAAAACTCCAAGCAAAAGGCTGCCACACAGTTGGACCGCAATTTTCCAGAGGTTGTCACGATGCGTTTTGTCACTAGATGGCAGAGTGAACTTACTGCAGCGTTCTGACCTTGCCGGTAGAAAAAATTCTTGCTCTTTTTGATGCCTGCATTCACCGCAAGGCAACATCGTTGGCTTCATATACTTAGTCCTTACAAAACGGAGCCGAAAGAAGAAAAGTCTGTTTGAAATATAAGCGCTATCTCTCATGGAGAGATCTCAGGATTGATAACAATTTGCATTGTCAGTGCTGGCCTATTTGTTGGTCAGTCTTCCAGGAATCAGTTGTTTCCACCTTTACCACTGCAAGTATTCTCAAGTTAGAGGCTAAGCAGGTTAAAAAAATCAATTCTAGCTGTGTGTCTCCAGATTAAATTATGGCTTCTGATGCATGCTTAGCATTCCTGGCAATCCTAACTAAATACTTGCATATGCATATCTTCTTAGTTATTTTTTTAAGCTTTCAGAGTTGAATCTTGGTTATATTTGCATGATAAGAAATAGTCTAGTCTGAAACATTAGTGTTCAAAAGCATAGCAAGCTCTAGATAAAAGTGACAGTTCTAGAATTTGCCATTCTTGCAAAGTCTTGGAAATTTAGTTGGGTGAAAGGTCTCCAACATGCATCTGTAATAGAGACACTGAGAAGCTCCTTCCTAGAACGTTCAAAATATGTGTCTTTGTGTGTTTTGTGCCAAGGGTAAACTGTATTTTGCATCCAGCATCAAAGCTCTGCTTTGATTCCTTTTTATCTCCCTGTCATCTTTCCTCTCTTCACTATCTTGTCTTCTCTGCTGATGTGCTCTTTGTTTGCTGCAGAACTCCCCAAGACACCAGTGGGGAGAAGAGGAACCAAATTCACAGACAGTAAGATGATTACCCACTGCATCACACCACGGGCAGAAAAAAGGACTTGTAGTTAGTGAAATAAGGGTGACATAAGGGTTTCAGTGTTGGGTTCATGCCACTGGCTGCCTGTTCTTTTGAGCAGAGGTTGTTGGATTTCACTGAGGGGATTTTGGTTTTAACTCCTGTGTGTTGGCAGACATTAGAGATGCATGGAATTAACTAGTTTTAATATGTTCGTATTTTGCCTGAGGTAACTGTTTTCTTAATATCATCACAGTTATGTTTTTGTAACTCTTTCTGTAGAAGGAAGTGAAAATCCTTTAACAAGGTTAGTGTATTACTAGCATGACAGCACACTTAAGCCCGAGTATATGATGATAACTTTAACTACAGGATTGCAGAATTTTTAATGAAACCACTAAAATCAGATTCTCGTACTTGTCTCTGGAGTGAATGTCCTCTTTTATTTAGCAGTTTCCCATCTCTCCTCAGGAAAGAGATCATAACAGTGAAGATGAAGATGAAGATAAATATGCAGATGACATTGATATGCCTGGGCAGAATTTTGACTCTAAAAGACGTATCACAGTTCGAAATTTACGTATTCGGGAA
Source organism: Calidris pugnax (assembly GCF_001431845.1). Lineage (NCBI taxonomy): Eukaryota > Metazoa > Chordata > Aves > Charadriiformes > Scolopacidae > Calidris > Calidris pugnax. Next base: position 6,098,785 of record NW_015090893.1, read on the forward strand.
GATATTGCAAAAGTGAGTAAAGAATTCTTTTCAGATGTTCTTTTGTATTCATGAGAGTTAATTAAAAAAAAAAAGTATGCTCAGTTATTAATGAGTTTGTGTATGGATTTGGGGGTTGGGAGGTTAAGGTTGGTTCTCAATTCTATTCCTGCTCATGTTATGACTTCATTAAGTCTCTTACACAGATACACCTTTTTAAAATGTCTAAGCTGGGTGATACAGTAGTAACTTCAGTTCTTTTAAAAGCCTAAATATCGAAGATGTTGTATTTTCTTTTATTTCACTAGTACTTGAGGAATCTAGATCCAAACTCTGCTTATTATGATCCCAAAACAAGAGCAATGAGGGAGAACCCCTATGCCAACACAGGCAAGAATCCAGATGAGTAAGTTAAAACCATGTCGTGCTTGTGTATCCAACAAAACTTTGTTAAAAATGGGATTAATAGTTTTGTATTTTCTTTAATCTGTTTGTGTTTTTACTAATAATTCTCTAGACAGTTATGGATAGAAGTAGTAGTAAACATGGAAAAAATTTTTATTTAGCAGCACTTTTTGTTTTAGTATATGGAAGTGGTATTTTAGTAATACTGGCCCTTAATCTTCAGGGATATGTGGACCACCATTTAGTATAATGGTCTGTACAAGGATTAGAACGCTCTGTGGTATCTAGAGGTGATATCTGTAAACAGTAAAGATGCTTATGTAAAGTATTTCAGTAACCAAATCTTAAACTTCATCCTTGTTTGTTGGGAGGCATTTGGCACCAGAGACTAGCATGGAGCATCTGTGGTACCTAACTAAATGCCTGAATTAGGAGCAAAAGCTCCTCATATATTAATGGAGTCTGCATAGAAAAGGTCTGAAAGCTTTGGCGTTTTCTAGACAGACAACTTAATTAAAGAATGCCATAGGCTGGCTTTTGGCTGCACATAAAGCTGTCTCACGTAAAACTCGAGTCAAGCACTTGAGCTGTGACCCTGCCGTGACCTGTGTAGGGCTGTGGACATAGAGAGTAGACAGGCTGTGAGCAGAAACATTTATTCTGAGTACAGTAATTGGATTAGCTCGCTGCCTGAAATAGAATGGCAGTGGCTAAATGCTAGCAAATAATGCTCTTTCTACCTCTCCTTGCCCCCAGCTAGAATAATGCCAGTCAGTTCTTTTTTTTTAGATGCAGATGCTTTCACTTCTCTCCAGAGTCATAATTTGACCTTTGTTGAATCTGTGTTTCTGCCACAGCCACTGCAGATTGTAAACTTTTCAGAGTGGGAAATTGGGTTGTTAACAGTTTTTGATTTTCACCCTGTGTTTCCTATACTCATGGTGAATCTCTTTAAGGGGTGTTCAAAAGGTAAAGCTAAAGCTATTACCAGGCTTTAGACCAGTAAAATACACTCTGTCTGGGTGGGAGGAGAGATTCACAAATCCAAAAGCTGAGAATCACTATGCTAGAATATCACTTACCATTCATGCATATTTATAGATCCAAGCTTGACTCATGGCACTTGGTATCCCAGATGAAGCTCCATGTCTGTGTCATCAGATGTTTCCATATGAACACAGGCATCCAGTGTTCCGAGTTGTTGTCCAGTACTTCCATGACTCCACGGGGAGCCTAGACTTTCATGTATTGAGTTGAACACACCTTCCTCTGCCTCCATTCTTAACTCTCAGGGCTCAAAGGAGAACTTTTACTTTCCCGTTGATGTTCTAGAATTACATTTAAATGAAAATCACGTTACTTGAATGCTAAGAATCACACTCTTCTTTTCTGCAGAGTTGGTTACGCAGGTGACAACTTTGTTCGCTACACTGGAGATACCATTTCAATGGCACAGACTCAGTGTAAGTGGGTTTTGGGTTGTTTTGTTTTTAAGGAAATGGACTTAAAAGACTTAAGTTAACAGTGCTTCTTTCTCGCAAAAGAGAAATAAATCTTTTTTGAAAGATTGAAGCTTTTTTCCAAATTACTACAGAATTAAAGATGGTAATTTGAATGCGTATGTTAGTTTTAGAATAAACATTGAGTGAAACCTCTTGTGTACACAGTGTTTGCTTGGGAGGCTTATGACAAAGGCTCTGAAGTTCATCTTCAAGCAGACCCTACAAAATTAGAGCTACTTTATAAGTCCTTCAAAGTGAAAAAAGAAGATTTCAAGGCACAGCAGAAAGAAAGCATCCTAGAAAAGGTAACAGACATTTGGGTTTTATTTAAGAAGAGTTGTGTTCAGTTTGAAGTCTGGATCTTGGGAAACAAATAAGATTACTAGTGCTATGTGAAAATACATCAGCTGTTCTCAGCACCTTGGATTCATATAAAGATTTTTATATCTACACTCACAATCTCATCAATTGGATTCATTGTGTTATTTAATATAGGAACCTTTGGAGATCTGCTGGTATTTATTTGGATTATGGGGAGGTCTTCCCTTAACTGTCAGAATTTCTCCAGTGAAAAATCTGACACCAGTATGTAGGAGGAGTGGGCATTTAGATATTTAAAAAAAAAAATAATAATACAAGTGGTTAAAAAAATTATTTTGCAGTTTAAAAGTGGTATCTTTTATAAAATACCCAAGTCACAGTCTCCCAAAACTATTTTTAAATTTTTATTTTCTCTTAAATGTGAAAAGCAGAATTTTCAGATTTGAATTTTGGGTGCAGTCTTCTAGATAAGTATTTATTTTAGATTTTGCTACTGGTTTCTTGGACAACTGGTAAAGGACTAGATAATGCATTCTAACCTTCTCAACATTCAGGTCTGGAAGGGAACACAATGTACTGCTCTGGTTATGCCACAGCCTCTTGGTTTGGTCTGAAAAGTTTTCCTGTTCTGAGTGAAGAATATCACTGTTGTAACCCTCCAGGCATTAAAAAACCAACCAACCAAACAAAACAATACAACCAAACAAACCCCCAAACAAACCACCATCCAAAGCCACCACAGTGGCCGTAGGAGATGTATTTCTCTTAACTATTCACTAAAGATTAAACTGTCTCTATCCACTTCTTTTGTGTCTTCTTCAGAAGATATTGAAGGTGAAGGTTTTGAAGTGTATGCGTAACTACATAAAAGGTGGGTTTTTTTTAAAATGTCATTTCTCTATGCATTTTAGTATGGAGGACAAGAACATCTGGATACCCCACCAGCTGAACTGCTGTTAGCACAAACAGAAGATTACGTGGAGTACTCTAGACATGGAACAGTCATCAAAGGACAAGAGAAAGCTATTGCTTGCTCTAAATATGAAGAGGATGTAAAGATCAACAACCATACAGTAAGCCAATTATGTAAAAGTTATTAAAAAATTAGATTTCTTCCCACCGGAAGGGAATGAGGTACAGTAGGATACAGTACAATATAATTAATAGAGCAAATATATTTTTCCTCTTTCAAACGTGACACACTCCCCTTTCTATTAAGGATGAATTTCAAGTTGTCACAGCTGCAACGTGAACTTGAGGAGTTGTGATGGCAATCTTAAACTGAAGGGGAAGTTACTGTATTTCCCTTCGACTTTGAATACGAGCTGACCGCATCCTGTTGCTTTTCTCCTTCTTGAAACTGCACCTGTAAAGCTAATGTGAAATAGAGAAAGTGTTTTCATAACTTTCCCTTCAGGATTGTTTGAATAACTTACTTATTGGGATATAACCTCAAGAATAAATTGCAGGCTGCCTCCTACAGGAGTGTTGTCGTGGACATAACGGCTATGGTGTCTTCTCTTGCAGTGCATTTGGGGTTCATATTGGAAAGAAGGCAAGTGGGGTTACAAATGCTGCCACTCATTTGTCAAGTACTCGTACTGTACAGGAGAAGCTGGGAAAGAAATTGCTGTAAGTATTGTCTTATTTAGTCAATTGGAAAGAGCTAAAAAACATTCATCCTCCTACCCAAGTTTTAGACTGCTTTGATTTGTGGGGGGGTGGCGTTGGGGTTTTGTGGTTTGTTTGGGGTTTTTTTTTCAGGTCCTTCCCCTTTCAACTGTGCTTAGTAAACAGGTATCCTTCTTCTCCTCTGTTGTGCAGAACACTGAAGCAAGCTTACTGGAAGAGCAACCCGGGGAGGAGGAACAAATGACAAAACCCAAAACGCTAATGGAGGTAGGTTGTTTCACTTTCTCAAGAAGGCAGGTATTTTTCCTCAGCGTTTTAAGAGATGGAAACATATGTATAACTACAAAATTGTGTAAGTCGTAATGAGTCTGAAAATTATTGGACTGCATTATTAGATCATTGACATCTCTATTAAAAAATAAGCTCTCAAAGAGCATTAATATATGGTTGGGATTTAATGGCTTGAACGTTAGTAAAGTTTGCAAGTTGAATCTTAACAGTAGCTGGTTTTCCCCCTTACAGATCCACCAAGAGAAACAGAAAGAGAAGAAAAAGAAGAAGCACAAGAAGAGCTCAAATTCAGATAGTGAGGGTGAAGAGAAAAAGAAGCAAGAAAAACTTAAAAAGGTGAACTGTGCTCTTCAGTGGTTTTGTGGCAAAAAGATCTTGAAATATATTTTACAACAATGTCAGTTTTATGAAGTTTGTAATGCAGTTCTGGTGGTGTTCTGTGGGATGTTCTTTGATGTTAATTTTGAGCTAAAGCAAATTTAAAATGCTGTTAGATGTTCTAAAGTACCTTCCGTAATTCTCAGGCAAACATGCAATAAATATTTAGTTTGGGAAGACTTAGTTTAGAAGATTTAGAACACTTCCTTTCTAGGCACCTATTACAGCTGTAGATCTATAAAAGACATTGCAGAACACAATGATTTGGGTAAAAGATGGAGAGATCAAAGGCCCCGTCAAAGCTTAACTTTGCACTTTTTATCCCAGACTTGGGCCCAGTCTGGCAGTTGATGCAATAAACCCACCCCCCACGCTCTGGACTGGCTGCTGCTCACCCGCCCTGCCGCAGGCACAGCAGCCTGCTCGGGATAGTCACAGCAGGAAACTAACGTCAAACTATGGTCAATCGAAGAAATATACAAATGCAGGGTTTTTTCAGTGTAATGAAAACGTTGCTCCTCTCTGCAACATTTTTCTTACGTTGCAAGAAGGAGCAACATCAGCAGTTTGAGGAAGGGGATAACATGTGTTTCAAAAAACATTTTAAAAAAAGTGCGTGCTGACTGAAGAAAAAAAAAATGCTAACAACAAACCCAAACCCCTGAGATCACATCCTCACCAACCTGCTTTTGTACTTGCTGCCCATGGTTACCTTTTAGGTAAAGCCAAGGAGTTTCTTACTTGATTTGGGCAATTGGAAAGATAGTAAAGTATCTTGTTTGCTAAATATCATTTTACTATAATTTTATGTTAAATACTAAAAAATGAGCATTAAATGAAGCGAGCTCTAGGTGGGGCCAGACAGATGTGCATTGCTTATCCCACCGTTGTGCCTGCTGTTGGTACTAGAATCTAACACAAACTTTCATTGGGTTCTTTTGCTTGACTTTCATTGTGGGTTTGTTGTTTTTTTTCTTTTGCTTTAATTTCAGGCACTAAATGCAGAAGAAGCTCGTCTTCTCCATGTTAAAGAAATCATGCAGTTAGATGAGAGGAAGAGACCCTACAACAGCCTGTATGAAACCAGGGAGCCAACAGAAGAGGAAATGGAAGCCTACAGAATGAAACGGCAGAGACCTGATGATCCCATGGCCTCTTTCCTTGGACAGTAGTCCCAGTGAAATCATTCCAATACACAAGACTCTTTTTTCATGCTCGTTTAGAACTCTGTGGAGTTGTAAGCTCATTTACAACCATGTGTGGAAGTGCCAGAAATAGCAGAGACCTTTTTTTGCACCAAAGAAGCTGGTGAAAATTTCTTTCAGCAGACATAAGCAGTCCAATACTTAGAGCAATTTTGAGATATGTGTGTATGTATATATATATACAGTCACAAATGTATATATGTACACATACATATAAAAATTATATGTACCTATAAAATACATACATCTACTCTGTAAAATATTTATTGGAAGATAAAATATCTGATGCTGGAATTCTAGGTTTGTTTGGCCAACTAATATATACATAAAGTCATAATACATTCAGTAAAACTGACTGCCTAAAAAGAAACAGTCAGCAGGTGTCAATATAGAACAAAAATTGTTGAAAAGACAATTTGATCCAGCTACAGCAGCTTCTTATTTGTAAAGGGAGTTACCTGTCACATGGCTTTGAAAGGATAAATAGTTCCTTTCTTGATCATTTTGTAGTATTTTGGTAATGTAATAATTGATTGATTTGTACAGTTTTGGTTAAATTAATATAAAGGTCTTAAATGCTGTGCAGCCTTTTTAATGAAGAGGTTAAGAGAAGCTGACTGTAGCGCTTTTAAATTCCGTTTCTGCAGATGATAACATATAAATTTCAGTTGCAAAGATGGGAGTTGTTTGTTTTGCTGTTTGATAACAGTGTTTGTCTCACCCTGATAACTTCCCAAATCCTGTTATGTGGTGTCATACCAAGTGTTGGGCTCCAGTACCTTGGGATAATGCGAAGCAGCATCTGCTTTGTGGTTGGCAACAGTAGTCCTTACACTGGGAGTTTTCCCCTTCAACTATTAAAAGTGGAAGTAATGGGTGAAAAACTTCATGGCACAACTTTAGAAATAACTCTCAAGCCTTCCATTATGGCTTAAACTGTCTTATTAAACATGCCTTTTATAACCACATTTAATGTGGTTATATTAATAGTAGGACAAGGAAAACACTGTAATCCTGGCTTTTTGTTTTAAACTTAAGAACCTGATTATAATTTCCACTTTGTAAACAATGAAGGAAGTTAAAGATACTGGAAGAAAGTGAAAGAGCACGTTTTGCCTGTAATGGGTTGTACCTCTAATTTCCACCTGTAAACCTGGTTTCCTTTTTTTTTATTAGGTTTTCTCCAAGTTTGCTTCCCCTTTATTTTATAAGACTAATAAAATAAAAGTTTGCAGTCAGATTTATAAAACTTGATTTTAAAATCTCCTAGCACTTGCAAGAAATGTAATCAACTAGTGAGACGAAAGATCTGGGTGTGGAATTGTTACTACAACCAAGTACCAGGAAGGCAAAACTTTAGAGGAGAAATCAGCTTTTGCAGAAGTTGCTTTTATGTTTTCACAATGTGGATTTAGACAGAGGGGGAAAAATATTAGGGATATGGTTTTCCTTCTGCTAAAAAACCAGTGACTCACGTTCTGGGTTTCCACAGCAGCTCAGGTTTTGACCTTTCTAGGTTATGAATAATTTCAAGTAAAAACGGCTCTATTTCACAGCCACTTTGAGGACTGAATATTTTAATTTAGCCCACAGAAATGCTAATTATAGAAATTCTGCATTGGTCTGCAATATAGTTCTGTATTAAAACCATCTGCAGTATTCTCATTGATGATCTAAAATTTAGGCTATTTACTGTGTCTGGAACACAGTAAATCTAGATCCTCTGGTAGGACCTGACTGCAAACTGATTATTTTTCTGAATTAGCTGAACTGTAAAATATTACTCTTCTCAGGGCTGTAACACTTGAAGTGTGACCAGCACAGCTCCAGCTGCAGATACCAACTGCTCATGTCTCACTCGGTGCCGAGTTCAGTTTGGGGGAAGATGAGGTGTCAGAAGGGTCCGTGTTACCATTTCCTTGAGCTACTTAGATACCTTTCTAAAAGTAGCTAGAGGCTCAGAACTCAGAAATACCACTGAAAAAGAGCAACTTAGGACGAACAAATAATTCACCAGTCGTGGCAGCCTGTAAAGCTCAGATTTGAACACTCGTTTAGTGAGTATTCTCCTGACATTCCAGAGAAAAATGGGGACAGAGTTAAAGGTGTATGTATTTTAGAAGCCAGTACAATGTGTTCAGTGCTACAGAGAGAGGTTTATTACAAATAAAGGTGCTGAGTTCTACCCAAAGCAGACTCCTGTGGATGGATTTTTTTTCAGTACCAGGAGCTGGGACCGTACCCTACTTCCCTGTGTGCCCTGTCTGGCTCTGCTGAGAGAGCCCAAGGGCAGGATGGGCCAGTTTCCTCTCTGGTGATGCAGAAGGGGAGCTCCAGGGGAAAAGAGCAATTAGTGTTTTATTCAAAATACAGTTCCTTGAACTTGCGAATGATACAGAGTAGATCTCAAGTCTCAACAGTTAAAGGACAAATACAGCTTAAAACATGTCCTATTTATATCATAAAGGTTAAATGTTAAAGAACATTGTGGATCTGATGGTGAGGATTAATTTTCCTCCATCTGCTTCCCCTTGGATTTGGCGTGCAGTGTGACTGTGCGTATCCAAAGGCCGCTTCCTCCTGCACAAGCAGAATTTTTCCTTTCTCAACTGAGTTTGAGACCTGTTTGTAGGCTCACTTGGACACAAGCAAAGGTTCAGTGGCAAGGGGCCTACTCTAGCAGAGGTGGCTGGGGCTGGGAACTCCCGTTTCTTGCACGCACAAAGAGAAGCGAAGCGAGAGGAAATTCCTTCCCCTGGTAACACAGACCGGTGCAATTCTCAGATCACGATGCAAGGCAGCCCCTGCCAGCACCATCAGCAGAGCTTTCGCTGAATCCTGCCCTCGGCAAAGGGCTCAAAAATTATTTTCTCAACTCCCTTTTCACCAATTGCTTCGATTGCCTCTTTTTTTCATGCTGTTGGGTGCTGGCTGGCTGCGGCACAGCCCCCCACCAACCCTGCGCTGGCCAGCCCAGGGGAACACATTTGCATTTTTAAAACATAGATTAAAACATTCTCCCTTCATTTTTTTTTGTTGAAAAGTTTAGCATTCTGTGTTATCTTTCAAGCTGTGCCAGAAGGTAGTTCTTTCACTGTCTCCACATTTCTTTGTAATTGGATCTTTATGGCTTTCCCGAGTGGGTTAATGAGAGAGACGCACTGTTCTACGCAAGCCTAATTGTTTTAGGCTGTTGAGGGATCAGAAAAAAGCAGGAATGATAGCGATTAGTTACGGATGAAACAGAGTTCAACTTCTAGGCGAAAGGAAAAACACCACAAGAGATGGGATTTTCTGTGCCCACTAGTGCCCAGGGCAACCCAGTGACTGCAGCTTTTCATACCGCTTTCGGGTACAACTGTAATTACTCCATTCCAGCCAAAACACTGTGGCCTGAACCATGTCCAGGCAACTCCTGGTTACTCTGTTGGCACTCCTCTTCGCATCCATCTTGCCAGATGCAGCAAAGAAAAAGACAGAAATATCATTCTAACTTAAACTAGCTATTTTACATGAAACAAATGTGTTCATATCTCTTAGATGACCCCACCCGGTTAGTAGATAGTGATGATTTTTGCTTCTGCAAAATGCATTTCAGGCCTCAGTGGGACAGAGGAAAAAAAAAAAAAAAAATCACTTTGCCTAAGAAAACCTTGCTCAGCGAACAGAGGAGCAAACCCCAAATTTCCAAGCTACAAAATCTTAAAATTAAGTCCAGTAATTCTGAAGCGTTGTAGAGCCAGGCTCTGCCCAGCCTCTCCCACGCTGCCTTTGGGTCTAAGCACAGTCCCTGGCCTGTTGCTGTGTTATCTCCCCCCACCTCTCATACGAGCAGGACCTTTCTTTCCAATGCATTTACTCCCTTGGCACATTTGCACATGCATTTGTTCGTGATTTTTAACATACAGCCAAGAACTACAAGTTTGGCTCCAACACCACCTCCCAGCAGAGTTTTAACCCATTGCTGCTCTTTATTCATGACACGTGCTCACAGTGTCGGGGAGGTGGCCGTGGGATGGAGGGGCTGAGGCTGAAGCCGTGTGCCCCCTTCACAAGGCAGCTCTCTCAGCAGCGCGGGTGACGGAGGGGTCCCCTCGCACCAGCAGGGCTCCTGGTGCCACACACCCCCGCTGGGAAGGGCTTATGCAGGAGACCCAAGCCAGGGGAGGAAAATGGTGCCTTCAGCTGGTTTCTGGCTCTGCTGGGCTGTCCCTTCTGGCTTTGACAACTCTCATGCTGGGCATGTGCAGAAGCAAAAGCACTGGGCTGCAGGCTTTAACACCAGAGGCAGCACAGCCCCACAGTACATTCTACCGATATGCTAATATTGTCTTCATATTTGAGAAATAGCTGAAAGACCATTTTTAGCAAATTACCTGTTCTCTGAGAACAGAAAAGCCCGTTCTAATGCAAAATTCTCTGCTTGGAAAAGCAGCAGGAGAGGGGATTTTATCTGTAGCTATTCCTATCTGCGCAAACTGTCACTGTTCACACGCGATGGAAGTAATTTTTCACGTGTCTCTGGGGGCTGCTGCTTCGCCCTGAAGGATAGAGGCACTGTACCGTGACACGGGTAAGTGACATTTGTCACTGGCTTCCCTGGCTTGGGCAAACACTGCCCATGGCCCCAGGTTACTGGGACTGCTGATGGTGCTACAGACTTCAGAAGCAGGGCTGGAGTGTTTGGGGGAATACAAGGCATTTTCAGAGGAGTCTTTTCTTGTCTAACCATGTTATTAGTTACCTAGGCAGAAGCCAGTTGTGGCAAGTCAAAAAGATTGCTGAATTTCACGTAGAATTAGAAGGTGCACAAGACAAAAAATCCCAACCTTAACATCATCTGCACAGCTCACGGGTGCTTGGGCTAGTTCCTGCTTCCCTCTTCCTAAAATAAGCTCTATTTATTTTTATCTTAATGGGTTAGGACTGCAGTTCCTAGGCAGAGCTAATCGTCTCAAGGGCGTCCTTGAAGTTTAAACAGAGATTTGACTCATTTTTATGGGGGCTTTTGGAGAGGGACAATCACTCTCTGAAGACTGCTCACAGACTTCCAAACTCCTTTTAGGCAGGGCAATAAAAATTACTCAAATCACCAGTCCACACTAAGCCAGGAGGCCTGTTGGGTAGAAAAATGCTTTTTCCTTCCCATCAGTATCTCCAAAAACCCCCCAAAGCACCAACACTCATCTTTGAAGAGCAGCACATTTTCATCGCCGTTTCCCAGTGCAATGGGGAGGCTGCACTTCAGGCTGCCTCCAGCCCTTGTGTGAACTCCAGCTATTTTGGCATTTGCTGAGTCATTTTATTCAGTTACAAAGTCATTGCTGCAAGGTCTGTATCTGTAACAGCAGAACACGTTAGCACTCAGAGAGCAAACAGGGGAAACCCCTTCCTCGCTGGGACGCAGCCCCGTCCTGCCGCCATGGGGTGGGAGCCAGCTGTGGCTCACCTTCAGGAGACACCAGAGCCACAATAACACTGTTTGCTCTGCAGGTGCTGGATGATGCACCTTTCTCTTCCCACACCAGCCACACGTTCCCCCAACCAGCTTTATCTAAAGGACAGGAAGGCACAGAGCATTGGATTTTGGAAGCAGGAGTTCTAGACACTTCTTTTCCAATATTTTTGCTAGACATAAGAGTTTAGATATCTTAAGTATTCATGTTTCACAAACTTGTTGAGGTGAAGATGGAATGCAGAGAGAAGTCTAAGAAGTTTTGAGCACCCTAGCTTTCAATCATTTCTCAGCTTAGCTGTAATATAAAAATCTATTATTTCAAACTTTAAATCTGTTAGAATTTTAACTTTAAAATTAAAGGCTTCTTTCTCCCAAGAGATTTAATCTCTTTATGTATTGTTGGATTAAAAGACAATCTTCCTGTTGGGCTTCACCTTATTTTTATGATCCTTCCTTAAGCATAAGGTTCTTGGTCTCTTGTAAACTTGATAGCTACCACAGCAGCAGGTGCTGAAACAAATGTGGTTGGTCTGGAAGTCCAACACAAAAGGAAGTCCTCTATCTTCAGATAGGTTGAGTACAAAAGGAAGTCCTCTATCTTCAGATAGGTCAAGGTGACCTGAGAATTAAGTGTCCCATGTAACACTGGAGACACTGGTTCTGTGATACCCTACAGGCTTCACAGCAGCACCCTGTGCTGGGGACACTGAGGATGTGGGCAGGTGATGGGACCTCACCAGTGTGGAGCAGCCCCAGCCCTGGCCAGGCAGCACCTCCCGGGCCAGGAGGGGAATGCACACAAGGGCAGGATGGCTTTGCTGCCCAGGAGGAAGCACCACAACAGGCCCCAGCAGCCCATCCACGGTGGAGAGCATCACCCCTAGCCCCACACGTGTCCTGTGGGGCTCTATCAAGGTGGACATCAGCCCAAGCTGGCTCCCCGTGATCAATGGTGAGAACCGCGATGGTCACAGCAGGAGGCTTTTGCTCAAAAGCAGCACAGCCAAGATGCAACCTCTTGTAACATTTCCCTGCAACATCCAGCTGAAACAAAGCAAACTGAAAACCGAGTCTCAGGGCTGCTCTGTTTCACTGCGAACGGGCAGTTTATTTATTTAACAGAGTGTGCTGCCAAACATGTTCTCCAGCAGAGCTGTCTGGGACCCCGGGTGAGCTGGGCTCAGCGTCGCTGCACAGACATATTTTCCATCTGCCTGGCAGCAGCTCCCCAGCCCTGCCTCTGCCTCTCCCCACGCCGCCCAACTAGGTCAGGCTCTCCCTGCCTTCAACACACCACCCACCCGGCCACAAAGTCACCCATAACAGCGGCTTCCCCAGTCACACCTTGAGTCGTCTGGCAGGACTCCTGGGTTCTCAAGCATCATTTCATCCCTGGCCCGTTTTGCCCCCATCCCAAAGCCCCGGGACAGCTGCCATGGGGCAGTTTTGGGATACCCTGGAGGCATTTAAAAGACATGCAGATGTAGCACTGAGGGACATGGTTTAGGGGTAACTCGTCAGTGCTGGGTTAACAGTTGGACTCGATCTTAAAGATCACTTCCAACTGAAATACTGCGATAAGCATAAGTGCTTTTTCTCCTCAACACCATTAGTGTCTGAGGAAACCACTGTGGCTTCCCAGGCCAACCCACTGGCACCCCTGGCAAAGCCTATGGGAAGTCTTCATCCATAAGAAACCCAAGGCTGGACCCACGCACCTGCAACACCTTCAGCCTTTTGGCTGACTCCAGCCCCACACCCAAGCGGGAGAGGCTCTCCAAGAGAACTGGATTCCTACAGACTTGATGGAAACAGGCAAAAAAATGAAAATTCATATTCAGCCAATCGCCAGAGCTGCCCCAGGAGCGAGCAGCTCTTGGAGCCCGTGTCTGGGGGCGTCCCCACCTGTACTCACCCCAATGCCAGCGGGGCAGAGGGAATGGGGGCAGCTCCCCACGTGTACGCCAGAGCTCTGCAGCCATAGGGCAGCTTTTCTAAAACAGCCTTCACCCCAGTGAAATTTAAGGTGATGATTGTGTGGGTTTGGGGAGGGGGGGTTGTTCAATGGCAGGGAACATCGCTGAGCCATTGGGGAGCTGGGGGCTGGGATGCTGGCTCTGAAGGAGCTCTGAGGGACCATCAGCTCAGCTGGAAAACAGCCCTCTCCTTCCTCGGCCAAACATTCCCACCCCTCCCTGGAGCAGCTGAACTGATTACAGCTCACAAAGCAAACTGTACACGTACTTCATTTTTACATTATATCCATTCCCACCATCTTCCAACAGCAAGTGCAGGGGAAAGCTTAAAAAAAAAAAAAAAAAAAAAAAAAAAAAAAAAAAAAAAAAAACACAACAGCTCCAATAAGCATGGATTCTGGCAGAGTAAGGAATGAAAGTTCCAGCACACTCCCAATCAGCTGATAATCTGCACTAAGCAGAAAATATTTTCTGGCTGGAGAGCTGCAGGGCAGGCTCTGGGAGCCCCGCCACTGAGCACATGCCTGTCCCAAGCCCTGTGCAGGTCCTGGCTGGGGCAGAGCAGGGTGAGGATGGTCCCAGGGCCATCACTGCCCTCCCAGCAGGGTGATGGGTCCCCAATAAGATCCCATGCTGCCAGCCTGGGCATCTGTGGGGCCAGGCTCCACATCTGGAGCATCTCACAGCTCCCATTTAGACTCTCCCCATCGCACCCTTAAAAAGACAAGTCTGGTCCGTACCAACCCCAGCAGCATCACAGAGCATCCTGCAAAGCGGGGAGGGAGGGAACGGGGTCAGAAAACTCTTCAACCCCTCATTTGTGTCTCTGCATGTCCCTGGGGGCTCTTAGGCAATTTTGGGAGTTGTAAAGAATTTGAAATTCTGGGTTTAATGGGCTGGTACAAGCCAGGATATCAACCCTGCTCAGGGCTGCAAGACCGTGACCTGCTGCAGAGGAGAAACACGAAGGGACAGGGATTTACTCCAACTCAACACTTCTGCGTTGGCAGAGCTAAGGCTGAACTTCAGCCACTGCTTCTGGTGTTACTGCCTTACCTTAAGCAATTGCTAGGGGTTGGGCAATTACTTTGTAATCTTAAAAACAAAATCCCAGCCCTTTCCAAAGACAGAAGCATTCCCACCCTGCCATCCCTACGGCAAAGTCTCCATGTTTTGTCTTGCATGTCCACTTGAAGCAGGACTAAGGTACATGCAGGTACATTTGAGAGGTACATCCTCTCAAAATCCACATTTGCAAAGCTGCTGCTTCACCTCTATGTCCTTTAATTCAAGCCTGCAGTGATGTGCCATAATCTGTTTGTCTAAATTGTTTCAGAAGCGACTTTCCACCCTTAGGACAAGATTTGCTTCCCTTGCTAATGCTCTGGGATTAAGTGTCGAAGTTGTTCCCTAGTTCAATCCATGTTCCTCGTTCCCTTACAAACTCTGCTTGCACAGGCAGGGGCTGCAGCAGAGAGAGGCAGAATTGGTCAGAAATGATCCTGAACCTTTCATGCAAGACTGCAAGGGAGAGAGAAAGGGAAAAACTCCCCAAGCACCAAGAGCTTTCCAGCCATATGTGCGTAAAGATTTCTTCCCGTGCCACGTGACAGAGGAAGAGGCGCAGACCCATTACACAATAACAAAAATATGCCTTTGGCAACATTGAGCCAAAACCTGGAGCTGCTGCAGGAAGCAAGCAATCTGCACAAAACGGATTAAAATGTTAATAGAAAATAAAGACTGAAGTCAGTATCGTACACCCCTCCGAAGGACGCCGCTGCAGCAGGACGGGGCTCGGGCTCTGCCCGTGACACTCATCGGCAGCAAAACATCCGCCTGAAGTCCTGTAGCTTTCCAGAGCCTGTCAAGATCTCACTGAAGAGATTAGTCGTGGTGAGTAGATTCACTTTTCCTTCCCCTCACCCTCCTCTTAACTTTGAAAACTTACCAAATAAGGTCTAAATCATTGAGCACTCAGGTTTCCAGTGCCTGCACAGGAATCCATACAGGCAACAGTCACCAGTTAGAAGAAATAGTCCAGGAAGGAAACATTCCTCAGACTTTTACTGGGAGCATCTACCTCATACAGCTGAAACTGCAGCCTCTCCCTTCGCTCTGGTACCAATCAGCAGCTTCTGTAACAGGGCTTTAGCCTGGGGCTAGGGAAGGTTTGCCACGGGCATCCCTGGCTGCCTAAAGCTGAGACAGTGATGCAGGCTCAGGCACAGAGGATGCACTGCTCTCCTTTATCTCTTTTGACATTGCTTTGTGCAATAGCAGATAACAGATCAAACTTCTATCTGACGTAACTACTTCATTGGCTTATATCAGAAATTAAATAGGTCCATCTCAGCTGCTGTCACCAGTGGCACACCATCTTTTATCTATATCAGCCCCATACACCCAAGGGCTCCTTAGGCTTCCACCTTGGGGATGCCACAGGGCAACCACTAGAGCTGAGAATTAGGCTCACAGAGGTAATGATTATTTTGAAGACTAATTAAGACACCTTGAGGTATGCTGGGAAATTGTGAAGTAAGAAGATGGTTGTTTTGTTTAAGAAAGCCTCAAGTATTGAAAGGAATCAGAGTAGAAAGTCGCAGTTTTTTGTTCACTGCTGGGTCCCCTCTCGGACCACCCTGCTCCTTCCTCCCTCCCTCTGAGCAGCGACTCCCCCCAGACTCTCCTCTCCCTCTCTGTGCTTTTGCTCCCCGTGGGCAGGCACACGCCACCATCTCATGGCACAGGGTGGCCAAAAATCACCATCTGGCCACCGCACATGCCACCAAACCACTCCACACCTGGCAAACCCTCCGGGATTTTCCCTCTGATGGGATTTCAGCCCAGCTGCCCTGTAAGCAGCAGAAACTACCACTGATCCTTCATGCCTGGGGCTCACCCTTACAGGCAAAATCTTTTCTTACAGAAATGCCTTTTTACTGCATATAGATCCATAGAATTGGTCTGCCTTCTTAACTGTGAAGTGTCTTGGGAAATTCACCTGTAGCAGGGCTGGGACAAGGGTGGTCACACGGGGGCTCGCAGGAGCCGTGCAGAGCAGGGATGTCATGGCAGCCAAAGCCACAGGGGGGGCAGGGCAAGAGACGTGTCCCCCCAAGTTCCTGCCCATGAGGCCCCTCCAGCAGCATCCCACGCTGCAGCAGCCAGCAGAAACAGGAGCTGCAGGTCCAGACTGGGGGCTGCAAGGAGCCCTGTGGGGACACAGCTCCTAGGGATGGAGGCTCTGGGGTGACAGAGTGATGTGCTGTAGCTCTGGCAACAAGGAGCACACACAGAAAAGCTATTGGAGAGCACAGGTTTGCAGTCCCCCTGCACAGATGCTCCGTGACACCCACAGGATGCTCAGGTTTCAGCCCAGGGGGGTCAGGTTCAAATCCTTCCAAGCGTATGAACGTCTGCTTCAAACAGGCTGGTGAGGGCAGCTGGGGAGCCAGGCAGGATACCCGCTCCCAACATCTCTCTGTCCTGAGGAAAGCTATGCCCCAGTCTCACCTCCCCAGGAGAGCCAGGCACGAGGCAGCCTCTGACAAGGGCTTGGACTCCAGCAGGATGAGAAGGACCCACCGAAGCAATAACAATGACAACAAAACATTCTAAACCAGAAAAGGGGGTGTCGTGTAAAGGCCATGAGGCAGAGTCAGAACATCCCATTTCAGTCACACGCTTGCTTTGAGTCACAGGCAATAGGACAAGAGGAAATGGCCTCAAGTTGCAGCAGGGGAAGTTCAGATTGGATATTAGGAAAAAATTTTTACACTGAAAGGGTTATTAAGCCTTGGAATGGGCTGCCCAGGGATGTGGTTGAGGCACCATCCCTGGAGGTCTTTAAAAGACGGATTGACATAGAGCTTAGTGACATGGTTTAGTGTTGCTTTTATATCAGTTAGGTTGATGGTTGGACTAGATGATCTTAAAGGTCCCTCCCAACCTAGACAACTCTATGATTCATACATTTCATCATGTAAGTGAAGACACATAAACGTGCAGCTTGTTAGGAAGAGAGAAGCCAGTAATCTCTCAGCTCTGCTTGTACCATGCCTGCAAATCAGAGATGCTCTGTCTTTATTGCTTTATTTGCCCTGAGGTGTTTTCTATAAAGTTGTACCCTAGCTCTAAGATTCAGAAGTGAATGCTATCCAAAATTGTCCCCTTCCTGGTTTGATTCCTGGCAAGCATTCTCCAAAATTACCCGGTGGGGATCCACAGGACAGTTTTATAGACCACACTGATTCCGGGGGATATTTTTAAGTACTAGGAAGAAAAGCATCTCTGCGTGCATAAGACCTCACCCATCACCAACATGCTGTCACCAAGGGAGAGGCACTCCACACGTGAAGGGCCAGAGCACCTCTCCTCTTGGTAACACGTTTGATAACCTCAAGCAAGTGCTGGTGCTGCCCCAGGCTCTGCTGGGGAGAAGCCAGGAGATGGCAGCCCTAAGGCCTGGCCAGCCATGCCCATGCTGCAGACACCTGAGGTAACTTGTTTAAGTGAAGCTGGTCCACTTTCTGTTCCCACGCTGAAATCAGTGCCCAATGCCACTGTGCTCTCCCCAGGTGCTGAGAAGCTGAACATTTGCATTTCAGCAGCAGATACAAACTACAGCCATTGCCAGTCCCCACACCTGGTCAGATGACACAGGATCTCCTCTCCTCCCTGAGCAGCCCTCCCCCAGTCAGCTCCCATAACCCCCGGGCACAGGGCACACTCACGCACAACAGGCATCGGTCACGGCCCAAAAAGTCTCCAAAGCCCTATTAACAAAGACATTAAGTAAAATGTCACTAGAAAAGTAAGACCTCAGCTAAAACCGTGCAGCAGGGGCTCCGGTGCCAGGCCTGTCGCCCGTACTGCAGAGAGGAAAGATGCTGATCTGTTTCCAATTTGCTTTTTGGAGCTCATCATACGTGCTACATCGAGGAGCAATTTTCCTTTTAAGGTGGAACAGCATGAAGTTTGTTTTCTTTCAAAGAGAATTCTTTAAGAGGTTATTTATAGCTCCTCTTGTGAATGTGACTGTGCTTTGCATCCCACACGCGCTGCTGTGATGTGGGATGAAATGTTCTTGTGCAGCCATTAATTAACACCGACTCGGGAGCTGAGCCAGAGCATGGCTCCAGGTAGTCAAATATCCCCTGTCTATCCAAGTACCAGTACTACTGACCTCCCAGCCTTGGGGTATTTTCCATTTGCCACTTTTTATCACATTAGGTCAAGTAACTGGATTGTCTGAAGGTAACAGAAGTAGTTATGGTGAGAGACTTTAAGAGAAGGAGCTGCCCTCCTTGCCCTGTGCTCCCTCTTGCCCATTTCTTCTCCACACGAAGCAGTCCCAGCTTTTTTCCAGGTTATGCTCTGCAGTGACATTTTTCCTTGCCACTACTTATTACTGTCAGCCCTCTCCAGACGCCTCTCACTTCTCTTCTGCCCCATTTGAGGTGGTTACTGGGAAGCAGGGATGTAGCTTTCCTTGGGACCTCCCCACTCCACCAACATTCTAACACTTTGTTTCCCTTCCCGTGAACCAAGAAGCCTTTATTCCACTGTCTGCATTAATACTTATCCATGATTTCTGTCTCACAAGGCCATTAAACCGGCACCTTTCACCAGCAGCAAATAAACTTAGGTACAAGAAAAGCGGAAGAGCTGAAGAACAAAATAGCTCAGCAGCCAAATCCAGCCCGGAGATCTGTTTTGCATTTCCCACTCCTCTGCATGTTCTTAATTATACATAGTACAGAACTGGGGGGCTCCCACTCAGCATTAATATGGAGCATATTGCTTGCTGGATTTGGAGCATATAATATGCATTTCCACCCCCTTCAGGAGCCAATAGCAGGATAAGAGTGCTAAGGCCAACGTGAAATTTATACAATACTTTAAGCATCTTATTTCCAGTGCAGGAGTTAAACATAACACTACTGGAGAGATGCTAAAGCCTCCTGGTGTTTGGCTTAGTGACAAGCAGGACCTCGCCTGTGCAAAAGGCCACCGACAGATTGAAAGGTCTGGGATATCCCAGCTCATCTTCTACTGCTTCTGCGTTTAACTGTACATTTGCTTCAGCACCAAGGGATGAAGAAATATATGAAAGGGAGTTTGCTTGCTTTTCAATCCTCTCTTATATTCTGTATTTCGTTAGCAGGACTTTGGGATGTGTTAAGAAAGCCCATGCAAATGGATGATTCTTGTAAAGTATTTAGCCCCCTACCATCAGAGGCAGCTGTAATGAGGGAAAAGACAAAATTTCACAGGAGCCTTTTCCATCAAATAAAAGTGCCTACCTTTCAGCCCAAGGGCAGGAGTTGTATCAAAGTCATACATGGCTAATTCCTTAAAAAAAAAAAAAAATCCTTTGGCTTCAGTTTGATCTCTCCTAATCAAAGACCTACTGAGAAAATAGTGAACCAGCCACAGATTTGCATGGCGCAGTTTTAAGCTTTGTGTCTCATTTCTCCAAGGGCTACTCCAGCTTCAGAAGCTGAAAGAATGAAATTGGGCCGGGGGATGCCTTTCATCCCCCACCAGCTTGTTTCCATATTCATACAACTGAAAAGATCCCAACTCCATCAGCACCTGCCCTCAGCCTGTGGCTCGTGGCCACCAGGGAGCACTAGCCCTGCTGTGGAGCTGGTGGTCATGACTGTAACTGGCAGAGCAAAGGGAGGGAGAAATCCTCAGCCTGGGCATGGGGAGGCTTTCTCTTCTGGGGAGGAGATGGCAGGAGCAGCTTTGACATGGGTAGTCAGAGACTGTTTGATCTCTCCTAATCAAAGACCTACTGAGAAAATAGTGAACCAGCCACAGATTTGCATGGCGCAGTTTTAAGCTTTGTGTCTCATTTCTCCAAGGGCTACTCCAGCTTCAGAAGCTGAAAGAATGAAATTGGGCCGGGGGATGCCTTTCATCCCCCACCAGCTTGTTTCCATATTCATACAACTGAAAAGATCCCAACTCCATCAGCACCTGCCCTCAGCCTGTGGCTCGTGGCCACCAGGGAGCACTAGCCCTGCTGTGGAGCTGGTGGTCATGACTGTAACTGGCAGAGCAAAGGGAGGGAGAAATCCTCAGCCTGGGCATGGGGAGGCTTTCTCTTCTGGGGAGGAGATGGCAGGAGCAGCTTTGACATGGGTAGTCAGAGACTGATACCATAGGGGAAACTCTCTTTTTTACTATCTCTGTTACCACGTGCAGAACCCCAATTCTATTTTGAATGCTTCTAATACCTCAATCACCTCAATACCCCACCAATCTCAGGTGGGTCATGCCTGAAGATAGCTTTCATCATTCAGCCTGATTTTGAGCATCTTCTCTACACTGCTGCTATATCTGAGCACTATTTCAAGATGCAGTGGAGTTACCCAAGAGTTGCACATGGAGCATAGATAGCCATTTGCAAAGAGCTCCATGCACAGACATCCAGAGGAATATTTTACTGTATAATAAGTGTTCTGTATTATTAGCAGTTTCATGGGAATAGCTTTATTCCAGAAATTATTTTCTATCACTGTCTCCCCATCCAGGAGGGGAGTGAGACAAGCCCAGGAGGCTCAGCCTCCCATGATGAAAGAAGGCAGAGCCTGGGATGCTCCAAAAAAGCATCTGCTTGGCATCTGCTATACTTAAAGCAATTGCTACTTTACAGAGACAGGAGACATAAAAACTGAGCTACTGCCCCACTCAGAGAGGTAGGTCAGCGTGGCAAGGGGTTAGGAAACCCCCGGCAGAGGTGCAGTGGGGCTGGTCACTGCTGCAGGGGTGGCTGCACCCCGACACCGAGCCAGAGACATGGGGGGCAATTGGGCTGCAGGCTGTGCAGTGCCACGCAGCCAGGGTGCAACGAGGAATGGGACATCCCCAGTCAGCCAAGAGGCAGTAAGGACTGCCTTGGCCCAAAGCCTCCACAAGCCCGTCTTCTAAATTCAGCCCTGCACCACATGATTTTGGTTTTGTGCTGGGTAAGAAACCCCAGTGACCCAGCCACTGGGCAGGTCTTACTGGGAACTTTACACCAAAACCCTTTCTCTATCCTCCGCTCCCCTAGCCCTGAGCGGCTGCTTTCTGCACCCCTCTGCCATCACTATTTGTGTTCCAGGGAAAAGGAGGAAAAAGAAGCCCAGGGAACAAAACGAGGGGTGGCCACAGACAGACTCAGAGAAGACCAGGTTTCAAAAAAAAAAAAAAAAAAAATGTAACGCTCAGGCCTAGAAAACTCCATGAACCAAATCTTTGAATTGTTTTCACACCAAAACAAACAGCTCCTCCACCCTGCCAAAAAAAAAAAAAAAAAGGCTCAATTATCTCCTATGCAAGCTTCTAAAACACACCGTCCCAGCGGAGGGGACACCACTGTACCCACACATGCTGGCTGCCACACACAACAGCCACGTCCCATCTCCTTTTTGCAGGCTGAGCCATGATCTCTGCTGTCCTCCTGCTCTGGACTGTGCCCTGTGTGGCAAACCATATCCTGGGGGGCTTTGCCAAGGGACCGCAGCAGGAAGGTCCCCAGCTGGCATGCAGCCTGCCGGGACCCCCCGGGCCACCAGGACCCCCCGGCTCACCCGGGGCTCCAGGGACGGTCGGCAGGATGGGATTCCCAGGCAAAGATGGCAAGGATGGCAAGGACGGGGATAAAGGCGAGCACGGAGATGAAGGTAAGAAAGAAATTCTTCCTAACACAACAAGGGTAAAATGTAAAAGCAATAGTGCAACAGCCCAGTTAACAGCAACCTGTCACCCCAAATCTGAGCCCCAGGACAGACAACATCTCATAGGAAGCTCTTCCAGAAACTTCCACTCTCCCCCCCCCTCCAACATCTCACACTTGTCAGCTCCAGCCAGGAGGGTTCAGACTCACACTATTTGCTGACAGCATCGTAACGCTGTGTGCAGTTCCCATTGCAACGCTGCACTTTGCTATGAGGTGAGGTTTGTCCCTGTTCCAATATATGCTCTTTAGATGAGACAATGTGGTGCTCTCAAGCAAAACAAAGCCAGGCAAAAAATGAAGTAATCGCTCCCTGGAGCACTCCAGCTGGGTGCCAGGCACTGCTCTGACCATGCTCAATCTAAATCAAAGCTAACAACAACCCTTCTTTAATCCTGAGGCGGGGCTCTCCTTCAGACCCAGCCGCACAGTCAGTAAGCATCAGGACCTGCTTTGGGGAGGAAGCAGTGATTTCCCGTTGCCACACTAGAGTGCACTCCTGATTCAGCGTAACACCAGTGCACCAAAGCTGCACCTTCTCATCTCCCACCCCCGAAACGGGGAATCTGGAGGGCAGGTTTCCACCCGCAGCTGCATTTAAATCTAGTCTTGCTACAGCAGGTCAAGAGACAGGCTATAAATTCCTACGAATTTGTCTTATATCAGACACTCCTGCAATCAGCATTGATCAGCAGTTTCAGCATCACTGCGACAGCCCAGCTCGCTTCCCATCTCACGGCAGTCCCTGCACTGGGTGTCTTCTGGCTCACGACTGGTTCATCCCCCAACTAGGCTGGGCTTTTTACTACACCTAGAATTTTAGTTATTTTTTTTTAAAGAACAGCTTCATGTTAAATGTTAAGAAAAAAAAAAAGAGAAAAGAGATTAAAAGTACCCCATCTGCTCAAAGCTACATTCCAAAAGCACCACAAACCTGTCCCACTCCTGAAAAACCTACACATTTAAAGCTTGTTCTTGGCTAGCTTTATAATTAATTGCTCCTTTTTCTCAAGCGAGGCAGATAATTGAACCAGCCTTTCAGTCCTTACAAGGGACAGACTGTCCTGCTCCTGAGTCCCATTGTTATCATGCCAACAACCCACCTAACACAGTTACTCAGTCCTGACAGATGTCCAGCCCCAGGTGGTATTTCATCAGGATTCTCACCAGCAAGGTTTTCCTCCTAAATGAAAAGACACTGCTGCAATGATATAATCCCCTTCCACTTGCCATATCAGTTCTTTCACTGAAAAATTTACAAGGTTATTTGTCTTCTAGGTCCACAAGGCAGAACAGGAAACCCTGGCAAGCCAGGACCAAAGGGGAAAGCGGGAGCTATTGGCAAGGCAGGCCCACGAGGACCCAAGGGTTTAAAGGGTAATCCTGGAAAAAATGGAGCACCAGGAAAGAAAGGGCCCAAAGGGAACAAGGGCGAGACCGGGCTGCCAGGACCCTGCACCTGTAATTCCAACAAAGCCAAATCTGCCTTCTCTGTGGCAGTCTCAAAGAGCTACCCCAGGGAAAGGCTGCCCATCAAATTTGACAGGATCCTGATGAATGAAGGAGGACATTACAATGCTTCCAGTGGGAAATTTATATGCAGCATCCCAGGCATTTACTACTTCACTTATGATATCACTTTGGCCAACAAACATTTGGCCATTGGCTTGGTCCACAATGGGCAGTACCGGATCAAGACTTTTGATGCCAACACTGGAAACCATGACGTAGCCTCTGGATCAACCATCCTTTCTCTGAAGCAGGAGGATGAGGTATGGCTGCAGATCTTTTACTCAGAACAAAATGGGCTCTTTTATGATCCCTACTGGACAGACAGCTTATTTACTGGCTTCCTGATATACCCTGATCAAGATTATCTCAACGAAATATAGGATGAGAAACTAGCCTGTGGGGAAAAAATAGGAAACGCATGAGACCTCAGTCCAGCAAAGTGTAGCCTGTACATGGACATGTGTGGGATTATCATACAATTCCACATTTTAGCACGATCAGCCTTTATTGGCTATTTAGGTATTTACTTGATGCCACCAACTCATCCACAGGCTATCAGGACCAGTAGGACTCACCTTTAAGCAGCTTCATGAATCTCTAAATCTCAGAACCACCCATTATGTTTTCCATCATTATTCCAACATGCCATGGACATGTAACTTTAATACTGGTGCAGAATGCTTTGATTATTATATTATAAAACATGGAAACCAACAACCATTTCCTGAAAGCTGTGCTCAGAAATTCCCACTGATGCTGGAGACTCTCTCACTGTGCCTCCTCCTCCCACACCCTATAGTAATAATAATCCTTGTCGATACAGAGTTACACTTCACCAGCTACTTAAGAGTTAGGAAATTGTCAGCTACTTGGCCTTATCAAAGCAGCACTAATAGGCAAAGGCATCTGGTCTAAATAGAGAATGACACAAAAGAGAGATCTCATTTTGCAGGCTAAAGCCAAGACTCTTCCTAAGACACAAGCCATTGCGCTGAGCACCACCCGCATTTCTCAGATTTCAGCCTCAAAACAACCAGCGTTGGGGTCCCACTCCTGGTTTCAGACAAGCATTGGTCAACTGTGACCAGAGCCTAAACTGGACCATGCAAGCCAAATACCCATGGGCCTCCAAGCCACAGGGGAGGAGGAACTTTACAGAGAAGACTGAACTGTCAAAGTCAGCATGAACTTCACTCCAGAAACACATTCATTAATAGCCCCTTCCTTCATCCCTGCCAGTTTTTCCTGGAAGGAGATACTTGTGGTGCTGCTGAGATCCTCCTCAAGGGCTTAATGCTACAGCAAGACCCTATCTTACTGCTGCTTTACTTTTTCTATGTTGTACTTCAAGTATTACAAATGCTCCAAAACCAATGTTTTGGCTCTAAACTGTATGAAAAAAAAAAACCTAAAACAAAACCAAAAAAACCCCAGGAAACTCAAAAGCTGAACTTTTGCTCAGCTGAGCTTTCTGCTTCTGCTAAGCTGAGCATTGCAATTCTTATTCCTCCTCTGTATCAGCTAACACAGGGACATGCACCAAAATGGTTCACTATTACCAGAGCAGAGTTCTCCTGCTACAAAGCCACTGGGTCAGGCCACCTTGCCCCAGGGTGTCCAACACTCCTGTAACACAGGGGTCCCCATATCAGTAGCCCAAAGGAAGGAGTCTCTTCCTCATCATCTGGTGTATCTTCTTGTTTTCCAGTCTTATTTCTCATCTCCTTTATCATCTGGTAAAAACTCTCATGAACTTCCAGCTCCTCTAATCATCATATTTAGGCATTGAAGGGATATCCCATAAGAACAAAGGTTTTCAGGTTGTTGTTTTTTTTACTTTTACAAGTCAAAATATTTGCATGATTTTCATGAACTACATTAATTGCGTTATATCTTACCAAAATATTTTCAAGTACGTTATTTTATAAAATAAAGCTGAACAAAAGCACTGCTGGAATAGCATTGACATTTATAAAAGTGGCTTCCCAGAAAGTATTGCAAAACCGTGTTACAGATTCCACAGACGCTGTTGGGTTTAGCAATGGATTTTGTAGGGGCTGGTGCAACAGGAATATTTTCCCCCCTCCCAGCCCAGCAAGGTGGGGAATGCACAGAGTTTTCTGCTCTCTGTGGAAGGAAACCTGAAAGGTGGAAGAATAAGATCTGTCTGTTCCCCTGAAGCTGCTCACCCAGGTGGCAGGTGTCCTTTTCTTGGCAGTGGTTGCTCAGATAATACATTTCTCTTTCCAAAGCTCCCTCATTTAGGGTGTCCTGGGGTGCAGGCAGCTTCCCAAAGGCAGCAGCAATTCAAGAATGGCATTTCTCCCTCAATGCCCAGCCCCAGACTCCCACCTGGACAGCCCAGCAGGGAAAATGACTGCTTTTGGGCTGAGCTGAGGCACATGCAGGTCTCTGCCCCGACACAGGTTCCCCCGCAACAGCACGAGCTCGGGGCAGCTTGAGGGAGGTGGTGGGACATGAGAGGATGTTACCCCGACAGACCACCACCCAGCCGTGCTGCACCCAAAAGGGAAATTACATACTATGTTTTTAATTAATCCAGCAGTGCCCACAGCCCACTGCTGCCAAAAGACACTGTTTCCCTCCTCAGCACTTTCCCCTTCATTCAGGGCATTACCCATCTTCAGAAGTGGGTATTTTTGGAGTGGTTTTGGGGTTTTTTTGGTTTTGTTTTTTGCCTTTTTTTTTTTTAAATTGCTTGGGTTTTATTTGTAGTCGGGTTAGTTGTCCACTGATTTAATGAGCTGAACCCACTTGGCACCAGGCAGGTACCAGAGCTGGGAGGGGATGGGAGAGCACCACGGGGAATAGCCTGAGAAGAGGAGGGTGGAGGGGAAGCAGCTCTGAGCAATTAGATCAGCTCAGCCACTCAGTCTTCCCTTGTTATCTCCAGAGAAGGCCCCAGCAGGGAGCATCTCCTCCCGGTGACAGCCCTCTCAGGGGGACTTGTAGTCGGGTTAGTTGTCCACTGATTTAATGAGCTGAACCCACTTGGCACCAGGCAGGTACCAGAGCTGGGAGGGGATGGGAGAGCACCACGGGGAATAGCCTGAGAAGAGGAGGGTGGAGGGGAAGCAGCTCTGAGCAATTAGATCAGCTCAGCCACTCAGTCTTCCCTTGTTATCTCCAGAGAAGGCCCCAGCAGGGAGCATCTCCTCCCGGTGACAGCCCTCTCAGGGGGACACGGGCTGGTTTCCCCAGACGGGAAGCAAGGGAAGTTATTAACTGTCTGGCAGTGTAAGAAGTGTCCTTTTTATTCTAGTGAAAAGGAAAACCTGCAAATGAGCCTTTTAAGTCTGGAATATCAAAATGCAGACTATAAAGAGAACCACTGACCCCCGCTGAGTGCTCTGTGCGACAGCACTCGCTTCCAGTTGGAGGCTATGAGATCCTTCCCACGGGAGCAGCCCAGGACCACTCTCTCCAGCCTCTTCCTGCCCACCCTGGGAAACTGCCCGGCCACCCCACCAGGTCACAGTGCTGCCCTACAACCCCAGCCCCTGGCATCTGCCACCATAAGAGGACTCTGAGCAATGGAAAACCCAAACTAATAAAATGCAGCAGGCAGGAGGGAAGAACAGCTTCTTTGGATTGATTAATCTCCCATTGGGTTGAAGTCATTTGAAGATACCATGTACCATAAGCATTTCTGTGAAAGAGCATGACCATTTGAAGCGACACGCGGGCTCCTCTTGTACAGGTTTCTCTGAAAGATGGATTTCCTCTTATGATGTCTTAAAAGGAACTTGCACACTGAACACAATGTCTCCACTCAGCCCATTCCTGCAAGAAGAATCATCTCAAGCAGCTGTGGGCTCATCTCACCCAGGAGAGGAGGGAGGGAAGGGGAGCTGGCAAGGTACAAGTGTGTCTGGGTCACTTTAGGGCCAATCATTGAAATATTAAAAGAAGGGAACACACAAAACTCAAAATGACTGGCTCAGACTCTGGAGAATTTTAAAAATAACATATTCTGGCACGTTCCTGCATCTTCGGGCTGCATTTTGGTTTGTGCTGCCATTGTCTTCCAGCCAAGCAGTTATTTACTTTGTTTTAAAACTGAAACTGAGATTTACATAAAGTTCTTTTATTCCAGAAACACAAAGTTTCTGGAAAACCACCAAGTTAAGAGCTCAATTTTTCACAGCCAAGCTGTCTCAAGAGAACACCACTCCCAGGCAGCTGCAGCACCTCTGGCATGGTGGGAGAGAGCTGGGAATGGTGGTAGCTGGGTGAGCACATGGGCAGATGCCATCAGGAAGGAGGAACGTCCTGGCTGAACAGGATGCCATCCACATCTGCCACCCTCACACCAGACTGTCATGCCACAGCATCCTCCTTCACAAGCGTCAGAGCTGCCTTTTGCACCACATTTTGGCACAAGTGAGTCCTTCTGACACATCCAGCATGCTAGGGCAGGGAGGGAAGGACAGGCAGGAGCACCCACCTCCAGTGTTCAGTTGGCAGTAGAGAAAAGGCTCTGTGGGTTCAGCTTGTGGCTCATTAGAGACCAGCATGGACCTGGCTGTGACCACGTGTGCCTGCCCAAGGTCACATCCAAGGCAGAGGGGCGGCTGCTCTGCCACAGGAGCTTGTCTCTACTCCCACAGAGCCTTCTCCCTCCCACATCCATCCCTGACACCACACAGCTGCGCACTTCCAGCTCAGATTGAGAGCTCTGCACAAACATCAGCAGGGTGGGAAGGAAGCACTCAGCACCTGGTGAGCCCAAGGGCAACTCCTCCTGCCTGGTGCAGCTTCTCACCCCAT
Source organism: Calidris pugnax (assembly GCF_001431845.1). Classification (NCBI taxonomy): domain Eukaryota; kingdom Metazoa; phylum Chordata; class Aves; order Charadriiformes; family Scolopacidae; genus Calidris; species Calidris pugnax. Next base: position 6,126,969 of record NW_015090893.1, read on the forward strand.
AACTCAGACTCTCAAAGCCCTTTTCCTTCCCTTCAGGGCTGGTCTACAGAAAAGGACCACAAGGTTGTTTTGGGGTTGTTTTTTTTTTGTTGTTGGCATTTTTTTAAAACGATACATTTCAAAGCTAACAATTCAAAGGAAAAGCAAACATCAAAAAAATATTTTCACTGTGGAAAACTAATATTAACCATGGATTCAATGTATTTGGAGTGTCTGGAAAGTAATGATGCAATGTCACAGCTGGAAATGAAGGGAAGGCACCAGAACAAGGTGGCACCTCCCCAGCAGCCCTGGCCATATGCCCAACACGATGTCCCGTGCGCACAGCATTGCTGAGCTTCACCACTCGACCAGGCAGACCAACACCTTCAAGTCTTGATCACATCTTCCTTCTGGTGGACTAAGGAGGATCCAGGAGCATTTATCAGTCCCGCTTTGCTCTGCTCCCCAGGTGAGCCTGCCCTCCATTACACCAGTTAACACTCAACAGTTAGCACCCCAATACTAAAAAACCCCAAAAAAACCCAAACCCACAGAGAAAAAAGTTTCTTTTTTCTGTTCTTCCAGGTTTTGTCAATGCTGCCTCGCTAAATAGCACCATGTCACTGATGACCATACTATGGCAGACCCACAATAACATTACCCAACCCTGGGGGCTGATGGCAGGTCTCTGCACCCTCCCTGCTGTCCAGCCTCCTGGTGGCCACAGCCCCACTCCCTTCCCACTGCCAGGGGCCATTTCTGCACTCGAAACAAGCCGGGTCCAGCAGTACAAACTCCAGTTACACCAGGACAAGCCCACGATCCACAGCTCCCCACGTCCCACTCCAGCTCTGCTGTAAGCCCCATAACGGCCCTGTCATTCCTCCCTGCACTTTCCAGCAACCATATGCAGGAGAGGCCATGTCCCTGGTGAGGGTGCCTGGTGAGAAGTGAATGACCTCTGCAGGGAAGGGTACGTTCACAGAGTTTCTAGTTTCCACATAAAGCATTGGCTGAGAGGAGGAACAAGGAAATGAGCGCTCAGGCCAGGAAGGAGCAGGGACAAGGGGATGGTGTGCTTGAAGGGGAAACTCGGGGCAGGCTGGCTTGTGCATCGTGCCAATTATCAGGCACAAAGCTCAGTTATTCCAAGCTGCAGGGCAGCAACGGGCCCACGAGCATCCCCTGGGGGCTTTGGGTGCCCTGAGGCAAGGCACAAGCATCCCAACTCAACTCAGCATCCTCAGAAAGTCAGGAACTGCAACCGTTTCAAAGCCTCTGACTAAAACAGGCTCCTCAAGCTACCTAGAGGCACAGCAGAATTCTCTTTAAACCCTAGAATACTATATACAATATTATTCTTTCCTTGCACTGTCACAGGCTTGGTCTAGCATGGATACACGCCCAACAGCAGCTCACTGGGGTCAAAGCCCTTCATACCTGCCAGCCAGGCTTAGTAATTCCAGCTCCTAAGGACAGTCCTAACCCCTAATCCTGTAACATTGCCTTAAAAAAAAAAGAAAATAATTCATAGCTTGCTTCTACCAACAGCAGAGGAAAGCGGGTTGCAGCTCTCCAAACCCATGAACCCCAGGAGGAAAAGGGCAGCCCTGCTCTCACTCTGCCTTCATCCCTGCCAGCCACAAGGGCACAGAGCTCCTCAGCCTTTGACCAGCTTTCTTGATGGTTCTGCACTAGACCTGGTCCAGCTGAGTCAGTAAAGCAAGACATTGCTCCCCACAGCACACAAGATCTCACCCACACTGCCTGGCCCCAGCAGTACTAGCTCTTAGAGGCAACAGGATAAACCAGATTTAGGCAAAACTCCACAAACCACGTCATCCCAGTTTAACAGTGCTGAAGAAAGAGACCCTGCTTACCTCTCGCTGCACTGGTCTGTGCTTCCTTGCTGCTTGCTTTGTGTCAGCTTCAGATCTCTCTGTGAACCAGTATCACTCTCTACAATTGCAGAAAACTAGCCCAGTAGAAAAACTTGGCTCATTAAAAATGCACAAGGAACAACAGAGGAACCACACAGGCAGGGCAGTGGAAGGTATAGATGGACATGGATAACCAGAACTGATAAAGCTCTACCCGCTCATCAGCAGAAAACTGTTACACTGTGCAAAAGCACTCAAATTGGCTTAAATTAGCTCTCAGCTGTTGCTGAGCCAATCTAGCTTTGGGATCGTGCTGAAATTGGAGGCACCTGGGTAGTAAGAAGCTTGGCTGCTCACCTGGGGAAGGAGGAGCCCTGGGGGGTGCTGGGTCCTGGGCAGGTTCAAGGTGGTCCCTGTTTGTACTGGGCTCCTTGCTGGGTTTGAGGGAAGCTCCTCTCTATCTCCAGTATCCGGTGAGGTTGAGGGGTGAACAAGTCTGTGACTGGACCACAGGCATGAGCAGACATTGGTGTTGTCTGTCTTATACCTGAGAATTGACTAAAAAGCTGATTTTTTTCTATCTGGCCTCAACCAGGAGCCTTACTGACATGGGTGCAGGCTCTCTCTTTGTTTGGTGCTGTCTCTGTACCATGGTGTTCCACTGTGTTGCTTCCCCAGCTCAGCCCCAGCCTCCTCCCAGCCCCTTGTGCTGGTAGGTGAGGTGCAGGTTGCCTGAGCCACTTCTTGGTCACTTTGGTGAGCTTGATGTCCTCAGTTATTTTCAGATACCTTTGCTGCCTAAAAAGCAATTTAGAACTCAGGTTGGTAGCGCTAAAGATGTTAACTTGCTTAGTTACATGGATTTTTAAGGGAAAAAAACCCTCAACACTGATAATTTCATTGACTTACAAGTTCAACTTGTATCAGTGAAGTTTTACTGACTTTTACTTACCTGTGCTTTACCCAACCGTGATTTACTAATGATGAAAGAGTAACATAAAACTTCTCAAAGTTAATATAAACTCTAGGCAAACCTACTTTGGGAATCTCCATGTGATTTTACTTCTTGGTCTCTCAGACTGTTTTTTAAAACACTGGAAAATTAAATCAAGGCAGTTCTGTTGTGGCTAAAGCCTTTATTTTAAGCCAAACTTTCCTCATCAGAACCTGGTGAGGATTTGAATGATCCCATTTGGATGGAAAAAGATATGCTGTGGCTGCAGTCAATTTTTATGATATCAACGAATTAATGATAACGTCTGTTTGTAGTTCATTTGACTATCAGATGGAACAGTACTGGCTGGATTCCCTGGTTTATGGATGTGGCCTTGCTGGCACTCCCTCCTTCAAAATAAAGCTGTTCCAAGGTTCAAGGCTGTGTCTGAGCTCTTATCAAATCCAGAGTTACTGCTCTCTCTAATCTGTTACTGTGAACATTTTATAATATCAAATATACTGTTGGTTGGGGTTTTTTTTCAAATCAATAGGGCAGTCTATTTGAGCCCTGCTAATGAGAGGAGAATCTTATTCGTGATTTGTTTCTATTTTTAATATCCATGCAGCATCTGAAGGAAACTTTTGATACATCATACTTAATTTATTTTCAAATGGAACAAGTGGAACACATGGACCTTATTCTGGCAAAATAAAGTCTTTTGGCTGCAAAATTAAAACCAATATTATATGGAACAGTTTTTTCTAATTCACTTGGAATCTCAGATTTTTTTAAATAATTCAGATTTTAAAATTAAAAGTTTTAAATCAACAGATGCTAGACATGATTTTCTGAAAATCCATACCACATTCATACTACTGAAATGTTATTTCAAAGAACTGATATTCTTTCTTTCAAATAATACACTATCAAAAAATGAGAATTATATTGATATAATACAAGTATAAAAAATTTGTTACAGAAAGTGAGTATATTATTGTATGAACCATGAACAGACTACTTGTAAAGAAATGCTCTGGCTGTTATTCAACAAAATAGCTAAGGACGTGCTCAGTTTTAAGCAAAAAGACATGAGGTTTTTTTCTTTGCTTTAATCTAAGGCACCTAAGTACTTTGTTTAAGGGACACCGGGATGTACTTAAAAGAAAATAGGGGAAAATTATTTCTGACGGACACTTGGTGGCAGCTTTTATCTGTAGGCTTAATAGCTGTTGCCACTTAACTTCACTGCTTTGCTTTTATAGCGGGGGACAGCCAGCAAACACAGACTATAAACAACTGGGGTATGTTTTCCCCAGAAGATCTGGTCAACAACTTTCTTTGATCACAAAAATATTTTCCCACGAACACTAAAATCAACACAAATATTTATCTACTGAAGGAGACAGATTTTTGTTGTTCCTTTCCTTTAGGAAAACAACCAAGGAACAAAAATTTTGTGAAGTTCTTTTGCAAATTCCAGTGCAGAATGAGTGGCAATTATTATTATTTTTTTTAAATGCCTAATTCTAAAAATGAAATTTTAAATGGGAAAGCCATTGCTAGGCCTGGTAAATGTTCTCATGAAAACTCTTCATCCTTAATGGATCAACAGTGAGATTTGGGTATAAAACAGGTTGCATGGTGATTTTGGCTCCTGGAATTGCTGAAGCAGAACTCTAAGAAAGCCTTGTTGAAAGATTTCAGTTCAATCTGCTGAAATACCCCCTGGACTATCAACAGGACCCTCGGAGGCCTGGGAATAAACCTATGTGGTGCCTTGGGCTCTTTGGGTATAGAACTTGGAAAGGATGAGGGTCTTTGGGCTCACAGGGCAAAGCAGTGCCAGAGACCCAGTCTTGAAGCTTTAGCCAGGCTGAGCTCTGGTGGCAAACCACGAATCTCCAAGTTCTGTGGCCACACATCAGGGTCCTGCTATGGCTGGTGCTGTCACTGCTGTGTGACAGGGATGGGACCCAGCCCAAAGACATGAGCTGTGGTTATGCCTGGGGTACGGAGAACAGGGAGAAGTGTATCCTCTGTTTAGTCCCAGCTCAGCATCTGCACAGGACAGAGCTGCTTTCTGGCACTGTGAGCGGGAAACCTTGACATGCGGCCCAAAAGGGAGCTGTGCTCCTGCCAAACCTCACACTCAGACATGGGCAAGCGCTACTGCGGGGTTCTGGTAGCTGAAGATAAGGCATCTTGGATGGGGAATTGTAAAACAAGGGAAAAGTCGATCTCTTCTGTTAATAATGAGCACATTTATTGAGTATTCAGAGCCTTCGTTGCTGGGAGAAGTTTTATATTTCATTTTCTCCAGCAATTTTGCTTGCACTACCCTTTCTAGTCCAGCTAGGAGCAGACCCAAGTCAGCCGCGTCCGGGTGTTGCTGTGTTGCCCGAATGCCCCCCGGTTCGACGGCTGCTGGGAGGGGGGTCCCCCAAACCCATCCTATCCCACCGCACCCCACCCCACCGCACCCCGCGGGGCTGGGGGCTGCAGGAACCGCACAGGTGCTCCCGCCGATGGAGCGCAGGGGCACGGCGGGGGAAAAAACTACCCCTCGCCTGGGGCAGCCAGCTGTTAATTAGCGCCAATTAACCTAAGAGCCAGACGGGTGGAGGGGGGGGGTAGCCTCACCCCCCTCCCCTTCCCGCCCCCCTCCTACTCCTCCCGCCGGCTGCGGGGCTCAGCCCGGGCCGCCCCACCGAGGCTGCGGGCAGCGCTCCCGCCGAGCCGGGCCGGGCCATGCCAGCCGCCGCCGGGCACGCCACGCCGGGCGATGATGGCTCCGGCCGGTCCCGGTCCCGCTGAGGGATCTCAGGGTGCCCGCTGAGGGGTCGCTCCCGGCGGTCGGGGGCGTTTAGCAGCGCCTTGAAGGTAGTAAATAAATCCCCGCGTTGAGTGATGCTCATTAGCGGGGCGCGGGAGGCGGGCGGGGGCCGGTGCGGCGGGCGGGGGCCGGCGGAAACGGCCGCGGGGCTGCGGGCGACTTGTCCGGTTTGTTCTCCCTCCCAGCAGAGCGGCCCGTCTCTTCCAGACCTTTGTCTGGATGGGAAGAAAAAAAGGATGGAGGAGCAGTGGTGGAAAGGGGAGCTGGCAGCAGACATCCATCAGACCTTGAGGACGAAGGTTGGGTCCCACTTTGTTCCTTTCCCTCCTCCTCCTCCTCCTCCTCGCTCCCCCGTTCCCCCTCCCCCGGCGCTTCCCTCCCCGGCAGAAGCGCCCGGGCACCGGCCCCCGGGGAGGGAAGGGGCGTTGAACAGCCCGGGCTGGGGGTCGGTGTGGGAAGACTGGCCCCCCGGCAGGTCTCGGAGGCGCAGGTCTGCCCAGAGCTCCTCCTGCGCTCTGCTTTTTGACCGAGACTTGTTCAAAACCCAACCTGTGTCAATTCCTACTTAAAAAATACCTGCCTGGAACTTTTCAGTAGCTTTCCCTTAGGCGGGGTGGTGGTGGTGAGCCCTTGTATTAAATGCCAAGGGGAGGCTCATGTCAACCCGCAAAAAGTCAGCATATCATGGGATCTGGAGAAATACTATTGCTTCTTTTTCAACAGATAAATGCTAAAGTTGAGTAAAAGGTAGGATCCCGTTCCCTGGCAGGCTGCAGAGGAGCTGAAGGATGTACGGATGTGGCTTGTGATGTTTTTTCTAGAAGTTGTAGCGTATCGTTTATGCACAAAATGGAAAACCAGTAAAACGTCCTGCAACAAGGAAAATATCCCTGTTTGAGCTGGTGTTCGGAGAAGAGGTAGAACTAAGGCTGTTTGTTCACTTTTCACATTTCCTTAGATAGACTCAACTCTGGAGAAAAGGTCTAAATGGAGTTTAGCAATCTTAAGTTAAAGTGATGAAGTTATAGCTAACAAAGTTAATGCTTTGGACGTTCTGTTCCCTTTGTTTTCTTTGCAGGCATTTAGCAATAAATTATGTCAGGTGAGTTAATTGTTATCAGGTCTCTGAGAGGGGGTTGGTTTGTTCTCATGTCCTCCAGCTGAGGCAGGTCTTCCTGGCCCTACAGTGGGGGGAGGAATAACTAAGAGAATCCAATTGATGGGAGTGTTGAAAGGTCGGGGGAAGCTTTGATTATTGTGGTGATTTGTTTTTTTTAGTTTATCAACTATCTTTTAATCAACTATTTCATTCTTCACCCTGCTTTCTGGATGCATCTGACAAGTCTAGATTGCTAAAACTTCTTATGTGTATATGAATACTAACTTAGGCCAGCTGAAATGACAAGAATTGCTTAAATTCAAAGAACTTGCAAAGAGGGAGAAGGGACTCTGGGCTGCTCTGCTTTTTCTGCTCTGAAGAAGGTTCACAACTCTTTCTGCTTGGATGACTTTAATCCAAATTCTGTTCACCTTGTAAGGGCTACTTTTCTTCTGAAGGAAGTACTACATGAGGATTCAGAATGCAAGTATATCAGGCAAAAATAATCCCAGTCCCTAAAACCACTTTGGTTCCCTTCTTGTGTTCCCCCCCTCAAGTACTGGTCTGCAGAAACAACTCTTGAATATATTGCTAAGGTTTGCTTTTTTGCTATCTGAAGTCTCAGAATTTACTGTAGAATGTTGTGGAACTCCTCAAAAGGATAAGTAGTTTTGAGGTACTGAAGTCAGTTTTGTGAGCATGGACTGGTTTTAGGGATGCCTATGGCCATTGCATAGAACAAAGTAAGTGTCAATAGTGGCATCCCCACTGTAGGGTATTAGTGTTAATGCATTATTGGTGTATGAGCAAGCTAATACTGGAACACAGAAAATTCAGGCAATGGTACCCTCAAGCCTAAGTGACCTCTCTGGTTTAAGATACTTGCTGAGGAGTCCTTCTCTGGAACAGTGTCTGTCTCTGGGCTTGGGTGAGAAGAAACAGGTCTTAGTTCTAGCATGTGAATCTGACAGGAAAGGTAAAGATACTCGTCAAGGAGTTGAAATGCAAGTTGCAGGCTATCCCACTTTTTTTTGAAGAACATGCTTAAAGTCTGGGTTTAAGGTAAGGAATAAAATGTCCCTTCTGTTGTTTTAGGAAAAGAGTTATATTATTTAAAAGGTTCTTTAGAAACACTTTTTTCCAGAATAATTTTGACACACAAATAGAGGAGACGTATGCCTACTGTGAAACAGCCCATGTTTTATGTTAATAACTGGAAAAAAAAAAATGTTATGCCATCCCTCCCATCCCCCCAGTTGGATTTGGGAGTTCTCCTTAACCTCTTTGAAAGTTGGTGTCCTTTGTGACAGATGTTGTGTGCTGTATCTGATGGATACGTTCTGCATGACAGCAGACACTGAATGCGTGTTGTATACCTGGCTTCTCATTCAGAGAGGGCTGAAAGATGCTGTGAGGCTTTGTGACTTCCCAAAGGCTCTAGCTCAATGTGGAGGAAATTAATAGCCTCTGAATTGTCTGACCAGTAAAATATCTGTGCTGTGATTATTGGGATGTAGTGTTAAGCTTAGTGGGACTGTATTGTGTTAGTTATTGAGCGTGCTGACCTAGTGGAGCAAAACGCCTAAATTCCAAAAGTGCTACACACATCCTTAGGCTTTAAACGAAAGGTTAAAGTATTCCCCTGGATTAGGTCAGAACATTAAACCTGTTGCAAAACTGAGCCAGGAAGGAAAATAAAAATTGGAGCATACTGTGTGTGTTTGTAGGAGAAGAGTCTACATGTGCCAAGCCAAAAAAAGTGCTGTGTGTATGCACTGATGCTTTCTGGTACTTCAGCTACTTCTACAGCGGCCCTGTGATACTGGTAATGGGGAGGTACTGGGTGTGCCAGGCAGCTGACTTCCACCTCAAAAACCAGAGCCCTCTCTGAACAGTCGTGGGACTGCTGCAAAGCCTGCACATACCACTGCTGGCTGCTTCAGTAGCCCTGAGTACCCCGTGAGCATGGAAAGCTGAGGAACAAGGCAGTTTTGGGGGTTGTTTGTTATTTAAAGTTGAGGAAATGCTTCACTTTAGAGGGCAGTCTGTGTGTCCCAGAAATAAGCGGTGTCTGTTTACTATTCCTCCCCCGTTTTTGTGCTTATATTGAGCAGTTTCCTTCCAGGATATGTTCGTTTCCTGTAATTAATGAGCATTACTAGATCTCTCTGCATTTCCCTTTTTATCTCTTGCATAGCTTCTCAGACCAGGGCCAAATTTTACAGGACATGTTTCTTGTGAATTTAAAAGGTTAATAATTGTAACTTGATCTTTTTAAAGGCAGTCCAAATTATTGTCTACAGTTCCTTTCAGCCAGGTGAGGAGAGCCGATTCTCTCTCTGCTGAAGGCAAACAGGCCTCTCCTGTTAAGTGGTAAAAATGTCTGAGTGATTTCCTTGAGGTCAAAATTCCTCCACACCTGTCTCCCATCTCCTCTTGGTTTAAAGATCTTACTGAGGAAATGCTGTTTACCACCATGATGTGTTTTCATTCTATTTTGAGGTGCAGCATTTCCCTCAGCTTTGCCCATGGTGTCAGTTTGGACTGCGGTCTCTGAAGCAGAATCGTTATCTGTACAGGGTTTGGTGTGAGGGGCTGTTTTCTTCACTGGCCTTTGAATACTGTCACCATAAGTGCATTTCTTGCAGTTTTAAATCATCCTGTTAGAAGTAGTGCAGGACCCCGTTATTAACTTTCTTCAGTAAAAACACAACCTCTTCCTCTTCTCCCCGCACCCAGCCTATGGCCCTGTATTTTCTTAGTTGTGCCAAAGCATCTAGTTTACTTGACTTCTTGGTAGTGTGAGGGTCTGGATGTAACAGGTACTGTTTTATCTTTTAGCCTGTAAGTCCATTCTTGCCCTTGTTGTTTTAAAAACCAGTCATCCCTTCAATGCTTAATTAATTAAATGGTAAGCTTGATGCGTTCAGATCTGCCTGGCACAGCCTGGAATGAGATTGGCACAGATTAGGCAGTTACACTCTGAACATAGGGATGGGCATTGTGTAGGTGCTGCTGCTGGGTTTTGTCTTTAAAACAAAATATAGACAAGAACTGTAGATGAGGTCCCGGATACCTGTGGACATACAGAAAGTTTTGTGCTGTATTTCATTTAATAGAGAGGATAAAACATTAACCTTTCATTCTGATGCAACTCTCCCGTTTGAATCAGCTGAGAAAGTGGGTGTAATGTGCATTGAGGTTACTAATATCAGGTTTTTTAATCCAAGACTGTCAGCCCAGCAACAAAAGAATAATCTGTTCACTTAGTAGAAAACACACAAAACCCCCTAGCTCTTGAAAATCAGCACCAACAGCATTACTGGTTGCTAGCTGGAATTTGCTTATGTTATAGGTGGCACTGTGTGTATGGGGCTGAAAGGAACAGGTGTCCTAATAAATTTCATGGTTATTCATGATTTCCCTCCTTTTTTCTTTAAAGTGGGAATTTCAAGTTTCACACCTTCTCAGATCAGCTGCTGAACTTCTGAATACTTTGAAGTGTGTAAGAAGGACTTAATGGAATGATTGATAAAATACCACAGTGGAACGTGTGAAGTAATGGATTTTCAAGCACAGTACTAGTGCAACTTTCCTGCAAATTTCAGATGCCTGGGACTTTTGTGAGGATGCTGAAGGGTGGAGTGTATTCGAGCACAGAAGACTTTTATGTAACATTGAAATACTGTCTTGGTCTGCCACAGGTTTGGTTTTTTTTGTGTGAAACCTCAGTAGTATGCCTGAAATGTGTACACTAAGCTCAGATCTCAAAGAGCGGAGTCTGTGTTTTATCTGTAGATATTTTGAGAGACAGAAGTGGGTGGCAGGGGAGATGCACAAAGAGCACAGAACGCAGTTTGAGATGGCCTTTAATGTAGGTAAAGGGGGGAAAACTGTTGAAAGTTCTTTGAAAGATTAGGTGAAACAACCCAATGTAAACTGAAGTCGTAGAGTAGGTTGGAACTTGAGGTTCTGTTTTACATGCTGGAGTTCTGGTCCTGTGTGGGAGATGCTTGAATTTGCTGCTCCTTTTGAGTGTGCAGGAAGAGTGGCAACAGAACAAAATCTTAATTTATGCAGTTTCTTTCATGCACTGGTGGAACGTATAATAAATCAGTAAGGGTAGCTGCAGGCAGCACTGATCTGGGCAGTGTAACAAGTGTACTTGAGCTGTTGGTTTGTCTGCCTGATTGGCCACTTGAATGAGGGGAAAAATAAAAAGTGCATTGCCCGTGTACTCTTCCTTATTAGAAAATGTCTGATTTTAAATTTTCACTGGAAATAATGAGAGGAACTGTCTGACATCGTTTTTGAAATGTCGTTCTGTCAGGTTTGTCTCTTCCTCCTACGTACTGCCAGATGCTGTGCAAGACTGGCACTTCTAAAACCTGATTAAGACTTGTCTAAAATGCCTGAAGGTTGCTTAAATAATGCGAAACGCTGTAACTTTCAGGACTCTCAGAGATATAATTATGGCAGAACTGAAAAGAGGAGTAATAGATCATGCAGTGAATCCTAGAATGTCCCTTACTGCTATATCTTCTAACAGGTATAATCATTGGTCTCTCTTACAAGACGGCATGGCTTGCGCCTGCACAGATAAAGGGAGTGTGGCTGTTTCAGAGACCTTGACCATGACTTTCTGCTTTCCAAGAGCAAATCAAATCCTGCTGGCCATTCCCTAAAAGCACTGCCCTGCCAGCTATCTTTGCCCTTCCCTTTGAGTTTGCATGGCCAATGTGAAGATTAGTAAAAGCTGAATGCATCAGCTGTACTCACTCCACTGTCAGACTGTTCACAAACACACTAACTCTTAGACTTTCTGACCAATTAATTAAACTGCAGTCAGCTGCCTAAGCAGCAAAACGCTTACTAGCAAGGTTCCTATCAGTGATTTTGTCAGTGGATAGTGCTGCAGTCTGCGCAGAGGCAGAAGGAGTGGTTCTGTGGGGGAGAGAGAACAGCATGACATTGGTAGCAGAATTAAATTGGCAGCATGCTGCCTAGTCTGCTGCAAAGAAGCGTGCTGACTGCTCTGAATTTTCAAACTCCTATTACAAAATAGTACAGTCTAAATTTTTCTTTTATATCGTCTTCTTGCCTGTATAAATAATGCATTATAGAGGAGTTAGCTTTTAGTGGTTTTTCATGTGTGGTGCAATAATCCTATGGAAGAGATCAATTTGTCACCTTATTTCCACTGGTGGAAAACTGTTTGCTTAGAACACAAAACAGGAAGGAGTTTGTCTCTTTCAAAGAACAAGTGTTAATAGCCTGCTAGATAAGCTTTCCCTTTATTTTTCAGCTACACTGTTTCTTTTTCCTGTTCTAATGCCAGCAATTTTGCAGTATTTGTTATTCCTACTATAGGATGTTTTAAGAATCTGGTGGAGGCCATGAACATGCTACTTTTCCAGAACATGCAACATACAGAGACCTAAATAATCGCTGAAGTTACCATGTTTTTTTACTAGTTCTCTGATTTAAATACTCAGTAGCGTCTCCACTCCCTGTCCCTTTTTTTTGAGTGCCTTATGTTGACACCACACAAGTGGTGTCTTAGGCTTGTATACTTTTCCCCTGCATTAATAAAAATCATGGAGAACTTGGTGAAACTTAAGTTATACTTCACTGGATATCTTTGTTCATCAGCTAGAATATTTTTTTTTCAGATTTTTGGTTGGGAGCAGTGGTGAACATAGAATCATAGAATCATTTAGGTTGGAAAAGACCCTTGGGACATGTGTGAGCTGTGGTAGCAGGGGCCAAACGCTGCATTCTGGTTACATATCCAGGAACAGAAGCAGATAATAAGATTTAAAAAGAATAATAGTGAGAGAAATATGAAATTCATACTAGTAAATGAAGCCTGTGTCTGTGTAGGGGAGTATTGCAATAGCTGTTTCTAGATAAATAGGATTTACTGTTACTGTGTGGCTGTGGTTTAGGTGCTTCATTTTGCTCCGGAAATAAGAAGGTAATGTACTTGCTGTCCACAGGATGCAGCTCTCTGGAGATGCCTGTGTGCAGCAGCTGCAGTTGTGGGGTGTCGGGAGATGCTGCATATTTGGCCCGGGGCACAGAACAGACTGACTGAAGTCCAAGTGCATCAACATGGTGGAAAATGAGGCTCAGTTAACATCTCCCTGAATTTCAGAACTTGGGCATATTTGTTACAGCGTTTCATTTTCCTTGTCACAAAGCCTGTGAGTCTTTCTAAAATACCTTGATGAATTCCACTTTTGTTCTGGGAACGGATTGTATTAGTGTGACTTATTACCATAATGTCACATCACTTGCTAACTTTTCTACTGCTAACTCTTTTCTCCTGACTGCTTGTCAGTTCATTACTGGCTTTGTATCAGCGGGAGAACAGTTTTACTGAAAAAAAAAAAAATTGGACAGAAAAAATGTACCCGTGGAATTTCTTGCCACGTTGAACAGCAAACCATCTGATGTGGTACTCTTGATGATGGTAAGTGCTGGGTAAACTGGCCTGTATCAGCTGCTGCTTTACAGGAGCTGGAGGAAGTGATGCTGTCAAGTTTTCTTCTTCTCTTGGACAGAAAAAATGTACCTGTGCAAACAGCAAACCATCTGATGTGGTACTCTTGATGATGGTAAGTGCTGGGTAAACTGGCCTGTATCAGCTGCTGCTTTACAGGAGCTGGAGGAAGTGATGCTGTCAAGTTTTCTTCTTCTCCCCTTCCCATTGCTGTTTGCCTATTTTAGTTCAGATGGCCAGTGAAAGCCTAACCTTCCTGGGGTTGCTCAAAAGTTTTAGTTGAAGTATTCTTGCCTAGAGTCTCCTTTAGGGATGGATTCTGAAGTGCATTTGCTCAGCCCAGTTACAAAACCAGACAAGACCTTGTCTCCTGAGCTCAGGTAATGGATGGTGCCAGCTGAAGTAGTCAGGTTACTGGTGACAAGCTGTGTCTCTGGTGAATGAATGGCTAATGTCTGGAGCCTGGCTGTCTTTCAGATGTGATTGCTGAGGGTGATTTGTCGTCTTAAACACCACTTTAAAATGTTTACACTGATTCCCTTCTTTTGGAAGGTCAGGTCTTGAAGCTGGTAGGAGGTGGCAGCTTAAAAATTGTCTCCTCTCTTAACACCGAGTCTGAGTCCATGCCTTAGTTTTCAGGTTTTGAGATTAAATGATGATCCCTTTAAATGCTGGGCTTCGACTTTCTGGAGGTTTTTGTGGAGAGACACTGATCAATATGTCGAGCAAAGCTTGTTAAGTAATTTCCAAGACACCTGTGAGCCTCTCCTGCGCTGCTGCTTTTAGCATTTCAATGTGGCAATTGCTCAGTAGCCCCAAGTAAAGTTGTTGAAGTAGATAAAGATGAGAGAGGTCAAAGATAAGCAGAAGCAGCATGTGAAAGGGCAATTCCATCAGACAGCAGGACTCCCAGTTTCTTCTCTTTTGGTTTACTGCAGATAGAGGGGGAAAAAAGTAAACAATGGAAAGGATTTTTTTTTTTTTTGCTCCTCAGAAGTTCAGTTTGTTTCAGTCATGTTTGCTGATCCTGCATCACTATCCCCAGAGCAGCAAAGGCATTTTTTTAATTCAAAGGAGTCTTTTTTTTTTTTTCTTTTTTTCTTGATGAACTTATGCTAGAGGTCCCCATGGGGGGTTGATGGAAGGGGGTGCATACCCGGAGCCTCGTTGATAACTGCAAGGCTGCTATTCAGCTCCAGCTTTGTTACACCGGGTACCTGTAAAAGAAAATCTCATCATTTCAGACTGATCTGTGAGTGTAAAAGCAGTCCGATTGAACTCCTTATTAGCTGCTCCGTGGTGCAGGGCAAGGCTCTTGCCTATACACAGGTAATTACCCTGGATCAATTAATACCTAGGAACGGGATCTTGTAAGAACCCACAGCACGTGGCTCTGTGTCCCCTGCCATTAATCCTGAAGCTGAACCTTATCAGTGCTGTCTGGGCTCGTTATAGCGAAGCCCACGTGGGGATTTTTGGTGAACAAAATGAGAATGCCTTTCTCTTACACCCTTTACTAGTAACTGATTTTCAAAAAATAACAACAAAAAGCAGATGTTTTACAGGAGGGTAAATGTCTGTGTTAAATCACTAGCAGAATAATCCCATTGGTTTAAATTCAGTGCTTTGAATGGTCTTTGCATTTCCTAGTGCAGTGGGCTGAGTAGGGGTAGTTCTACATCCTGAGCATCCGAGGTTTGGACACAAATCTCCGGATCTCTGCTTTCATTCTGAGCTTCTAATGCTCACCCACTGAACTGTAACATTCAGACACAACAGATTTTTTGACTAGATGTATAACCGGAGTTATTGTTTATTTCTTGCATTTGGTGTTACGATCTAAAAGGTAAATTTCACTTTAAATATGTACGCTGTCTTCAGAGTATATAGTAAATTCCACTGGGAGGCTTAGCTGTTGAAACAGGAAAAAAATTACTTTCAAAAAAATCAAACTTGAAGCTCCTACAAGTTGCCTAGAAGAACAAAATATTTCAGAGGTAGAATTGCCACCTGATCTTATGATAGCTTGGGCGTTGTATAGACATCTTAAAATAACTGCCTTTTTTTTTTTTAACTGATGTAAGCTCTGAGCTTGAAACCATTTCTGCCAGAACATTCATGGTAAGGGTATGCTATGAATTCCTGCTCTGAACCTGTGTATGTCAGTTGTACTGACAGGTTGAAATCTCTGTACATAAAGCAAATTGAAAATCAAATTTATGGGGTTTTTTTGAGTATAAAACAATGGGGGGCAACATGTTCCATTGTCTCCCTGCTTTATAAATTGTTACTGGTGGGCGATTTCTTTATAATCCCCCAGTAAAGGCTGTCCCAGGTTTCAAAGGGCTGTTTG
Organism: Calidris pugnax; assembly: GCF_001431845.1. Lineage (NCBI taxonomy): Eukaryota > Metazoa > Chordata > Aves > Charadriiformes > Scolopacidae > Calidris > Calidris pugnax. The sequence goes on from NW_015090893.1 coordinate 6,142,558, forward strand.
CCTGTCCACAGCGTGTGTCTGTTCAGTCCGGAATGTGGTTTTTTTTCACTGACTTTCTTAAAAAAGGCCTGGGAAGCAGTCATCCGTAACAGTGCTCGGCTTGCGGGCTTTGTAAGCTGCTGCTCGTGCTGGAGCCGCCCTGGACCCCGGTTATGGGTACCCCTCTGAGCCTCATTGTGCAGCTATTTTTTTTCCTCATAAGTTGAACCTGCTGGTGGAATGTCTCCTTCCAGGGGATGAAAGGAGCATGGGCAACCACCGTGCTGGCTCTGCAAGGTGGTGCCTCTTCTGTAAATGGGGTACCCGGTGCAGTTATGTCCTCTGAACGCTTTTTTTTTTTCAGTAGAATTATGTACTGCTTTTTATTCTGCTATAAAACACTGTACTACTACTAATTTATTTTCAAATACATGTAATAGTAAAATAACGTATTATCTCAACGAATTGCTGAGAGATACACCTTGCTGAAATGGTATTTTTCTAATTAATGCCTATCAACATGTATTCTGCCCATTTTAATTCTGTCCATGGTAATGGCATTAGTATATGACCACATCTAAAATGAGAAAGTGTCAGCTTTTAAGGTGACATGAGCTTGTTGCAGGTATTCCTAAGGATCTTTGCTCCTTCCCTTAACCCACTCTTTGCACGGTGGCTACAAACTTGTGTGTGAAAACCAACCCTTGCAGGTGAAGATCTAGCATAGGTAGACCAAAAATTCATATGATTCTGCCTCTAAAATGAAAATATGTATATTATATATGTGAAATCCAGTCTGTCAGTTCAATAATTAGTTTTTATAATGCTGAAATAGGTTACTATAAAAAATAATGGCTTTTGCTATAATTAGAAAAGTCCAATCATTCTCCTGTGGTTTTTTCTTATTAATGTCTATTTTTGTTTCTTGCTGCAATCATGTACCATATGATTTTTTTTTTTTTAATGTTAGATAGATGTTATTTATTCTAAAGACCTATGCATTTTTTTGGCACAGGATGGAGTAACTTGGGCAACTGAGGAAAGGGCAATATGAGAGAAATGTATCTTGCCCTCGTTGCCTATGAAACTCTGTTAAAATCTTACTTAACAGAGTCTATTTAGGAGCAATTTTCATGGCAAAGAAGTTTAGTGTTCTGTAAAAAGCAACAGCAAGTTGTTCCTGGGTTGCAATGTTTGAGCGTCTGTTTAATACTTGTGAGGAAAGTGTGTGGATGACCAAAGTATTAGAAGTTAACTGACTGCCAAAACCCGCAGTAATCCAGCCCTGGTTTCTGTGCCAGTCACAGTGCTGTAGCTGCTGAGCATTTGCCATAGCAGGTGGTGGGTGTTGGTTTGGGATTCCAGACACTGAAATGGTATTTGTTTCAGTACATCTCTTTCCTCCTCATTATTATTTTTTTTCCCCTCCCATAGGAACTGAAGTTGCCTGTGTATAAGGCTCATTCACCACAGATCGGGATGCGCCGATACTTCATTGATCTCTTGACTGTCTTCAGCAACCATTGCAATCTCTGCCCTACAGCCCGGCATCTTGCTATCTATTTATTGGATCTCTTTATGGATCGCTATGATACCACTGTCAAGCAACTGCACATCATTTCATTTGCCTGTCTTCTCCTAGCAAGTAAGTTGGATGCCATCTATTAAGCCTTTTTTTTTTTTTTTTTTTTTTCCAAAATTGCCAGACTTTTTCTCAGGAATTTTAAGAGTTGTCTGCGATACTTTTGGGGATACTGTGGAGATGGTGGAACCTTTTTTTTTTTTTTTTTTGGTCTGAGCAGATGGTTGTTTTCTTTATATATCGTGTGCTGTTTTCTCTGTGTTAACAGCTTCTGCCTACTTAGGGTAAGGCCTGATGAAGTCCCAAGTGAAGGTATAAAACAGCCTCTTAATAAACTCCACTCAATTGGATAGCCTGTACTACACACCTATATGCTGGCGTTAATGTGCAGAGGAAGTTCTGGCAACTGCAGCTGGGTCAATGAAGATCTGGGGGTGACAGGGTGGGAAGGAAGTGACGAGACTGGAAGAGGTTAGTTCCAAGGAAGAGTTGGTAGCAAGGAATGACATCTGTGTAACGTGCAGCCTCTCCTGGAGATCCTTCCTTGGACATTCTGTACCTCTGCTGTGATCACTGGGTGTAATCAGTTCCTTGCAAATCACAGGGTTTTTTTTATACAGGGGCCAAAGGAAAATTTGCTTCTGGAAGCATTTAATAGAGGTGTTGATGATATGGTGTGTATATTGCTTGTTCTGGGCTCCTATGAAATAGCTCGGCATTGCTGTGTAATACTAAAGTTTCAGTATGGGCATCCATGTAGCAAATGGCCATGAACGTTTGTCATTGGTTTCTTGAAAGCTTCTCTGCAACCTTTGTTGTGAAAGTGGAGGAAAGCACCTCAAGGAATTGCAGCCTACCCTTGCAGACTTACCAGCTCTGTTTCCAGGTTACAGAGAAAATATCTTGCCCTTTGGGAGCCATGTAGAGCAATGCACTATTGTGGACAACAAAAGTTATATAAACTCTATCATTAACAGCAGAAAGAGCAAGTGGTCATATTGGCTAAGGTAAAAAACACTAAGGAGAGCTAGAAGCTCTTGAGGAAAGAAGGTGACACTACATGTTTACCCTTCAGGACATGGGATCACTACTGCTTTTCCTTGCTGGTGGTGTTCTGAGAGCTTAATCTGCGGAGACAATGGCAATATAATATAAAACCCGTACACTTAGTGTATCTAAGCATTGCTGGCTGTCTGGCTCCAGAGAAGAGAGTGAATTCTGTGGAGCAGTTACTGGTTCATGTTGAAAAAAGGCTAATGTTAAAATCAGAATAAAGAAGAATGTAAACGGTTGCTGTAGGTGCAGTCTTAGGACAGCTTAAGTGACTCTCAGCTACTGCAGTTCTGCTGACCTCAACCTTTGGTGAGCTCCTGCGGACCAGCAGATTGGCAGAAAACCATCCCAGCTGACAGAAGTGTTTTCTTTGTTCACCAGATCAGTATTTTTCTGGGGATCAGACAAGCTTCAGGCTGGTGCAATGGAGGGGGTTGGAGCTAGGGCTGATTTGTAAATTGTTATGAAACTGTACCCTTAATTTCAGACATATCAGACTGAATGAAATACCAGGTTCAGGTAGCCTTGATGCTGATTCCTGCTCAGAGGTGTACTCCTTCAGCTTATGGACTACCTTTTTTTTCCTCAAAACTACAAGATGCCTTGCAGCGTTGCTGACTTTTTTTTTTTTTTTTAGATTATCTTCCCAAGTGCATGGATAAATGTTACCCTCAGGAAAAGAGAATAGGATTTTCTGTAGATAAATCCAACAATTTCAAGTATACTTCTCCTCTGTTTTTCCCCAGCATAAAATTGAAGCCTCAACAGTTGTAATAACCTTTTGTTTAGATTTAGAGGAAGAATTCATAGCTATAGTTTACATTTCTAGTGCTATGCAGATAGGATGAAAATGATACCCTTGAACTTTGTATGAATTTTGAGTGTTGGTATACTGCTAAGATCTTGGGCAGAGGTTCACTGTATGAGAGCTGGGCTGCTGACTTTGGTAGCTACTAGGATTTAAAATAGGAAAAAAGCTTTAAAGATTTCCCTTTTGTAAATGCAACTTTAGGCCACCTCTGTGCAATTGTGAAGCAAAAGGAAGTTCACAAACTGATAACACTGGAAGGAAATGTTCTGCAACCTCTGCCTGTTAAAAAAAAAAGAAGGCAATTTGCTTAAAAGAGCAAGCCTATGTCTAGTGAGCAAATGAGTGTGAGAACCTTTTTAAAATTAAGATTAGAGCAATGCAGTAGCATGTATACATCCTGATCTGGAATTAAGCCATCCCTTACAAGAAGGGGAAAAGGTCTATTATTGTAAAGGCAGCTTTTCTACCAACATGTAGAAACAAAACATTGACAGTTGAACCAAAGCAGCTTTGCACAAAATTAATGCCTAATTAACTTGTATTGATAAGGTTAAAAATTCTAGGGCTCAGTTTAGAGACTTCTGGGACTACAGTAAGCCCTGTTGTTTATTGTCTGGGCCATCCTAATGTGCAATAAGGATATTCCTTTTTGGTATGTGTAGTTCAAAGTGATGCAGGTCAAGTCAGGAAAAGACACTTTACGGTAAATGGGAATTCCTGTGTTTAGTTTGTTACTTTCAAAATTATATGAAATAGAAGAAAACTTGTACTATGATATTGTTTTTTTAATGTTTTGCAGGAAAAGATTCTAAGTCAAAAGTATCAACCTGAAGTCAATTTGAGAGTTCTCACTGTAGCAAAGAAGAATAAAACTAGTCCCTTGCCTGTTACTGCAAATGCAGTAATTAGAACTTCCCGCAAAGCATTACTGTAGGAAGTTGCATAGTTTTTCAGCAGAGGATTGCAGCAAAAGTGCTCTTCAGGCTGTGTTGCAAGACACTTGTACTTCTCAAAAATTATATACCTTTACCGTAGAGAGCAAAAACTATTTAAAATAGTTGTGGTGGTAACATCATATCAAGATGTTTAATGCAGACTGTATTCCAATAATTGTTACAAACACATTTTGAGAAGCTCTGGGTTTTCTTCCTGATTGCTTCCTTAGAAAAGAGCAAGAGATGAAGGGTAGTCTGCAGACCACAAGCAAGATGAGGTACAAAATGAAATGGAAGCAACAAACTTGTAAATGCAAGTTGAGGACAATATTTAAGCCCAGAGAAATTGCTGTAAACTTGTGTTTAGCTTTGAAGTTTATTGCATCTATCTTGGATGTGAAGGATCTCAAAAACTTCTCTCGCTTTCTTCCTTTACCTATGAACTTTGGCATTGCCTGTGTTTGACAGCATACAACAGCTGTGCTGTCGTGATGGAGGTCATAGCATTTGGCTCGATGTCCTTTAGTTAGCTGGAGCTAACTTCTCTTGCTGCATTCTAGAAATTAACTTTGACTGGCTCATCAGTTTCTCCGGACAGGGAAACTAGATGATGATAGTGCTTCCCACTTGGGTAATAATTGTGAAACTGATGAGGGAGTGAGAAGGTAATAGTGTTCCAAATTGCACAAGCAGCCAAGTAACGTTCAGGAGTTGCTGCAGTTGAGAGAGAGGAATGTGGGTGTGTGTCCCTTGAATCATCCCGTTGTTCACTAGCCAGAAGATGTGTGTCCCTGTTCAGTGCATGCACAGTGTGATAACTGGAGAAGGTCCCTGGAAATTCCTGCCAGATACTTTAGCTCCTCAGAACAGCTATGAAAGCTTTGAAGTTTACTAATGCTATCAATGGTTATTATTTCCTCTGAATCAGTTCTGAAAAAGAATGGTAAAATTTTCACAGTAATCCAGAGGTGAACTGAAAGCTATTGGGGGAGGGAAGGAAAAGTTGCTGGAAAAATTGGTGTCACATCTACTTTAGGAATGTATTTAGAATAGTCTATCTCTTTCACTTGCATTAAGGCACACTTTATGATCTAAATCAGGATCATAAACTAAACATGTTTTTATAATACAGAAAGACCTGGTCCCCATGGATGTTTTGGCCACGCTATTACAAGACAGGACCTCCTTTTAAGGTCCAGCTGTGGTAATACAAAATGGTTGTATGTTCCTGCTGCTGCAAGTTCATTAGTGAAGTCCAGTGGTTTTAATTGTTCAAGAGAACCCATCTGTCTCTTGCTTGAAGCAGACTAGCGATTGTTCAGGCTGACTGCTGTTAGGTCAGGGAGATGCCAGCTTTTTGTGAGAAGCAATGCTGGGCAGCTGGGACTGATGGGCTTGAGACAAGCCAGATGGATCTAGAGCAGGGGAGTTACCAGTACACCTGCACAGAAACCAGGATTGCTGTCTCTGCACCAGGCTATGGATGGATGCTCATTTTGCAAACAGACTGAAAATTTTACTGCTTTCCTTTTCCCCCAAAGCATCTCAGTGCTTTGAGTAAGCTCTCATTTTCTCCAGACAAAATGAGATGGCTGATGCTTTCAGTAAGTGGATTGATTTAGTTCAACTCCCTTCAGGTGAAATGTTAGTTAAGGAACTTTTGGTTCACCTCACCTGGCAGCTGAGAAGGCAGCCCCTGGTAGAGAAGCACTGTTGAGCATCAGCAGGTTGTAATGTTCTAAACTGCATCTTCATCAGACAATTTATTACAGAAAATGATTGTGATATTTTAAGGTGCCCTAGCCTTAAGTGCTCTGTTGGACAAAGAGATTGTCTAAAGAGATATCCCATCTGCTTTAATGCTCTTTGGCTCAAATTGCCTGCTGAAGCTGTGCAAACCAGCTGTCCCAAAGTAGATGAGATGCACTGACACAATGCATTCGGACGGTCCAGCCGCTGGAGCAGTGAACTCTGGGGAGAGAGTGAGGACCTGGGCACTGAGTCTGAAACCGCTGCAACTGCTGCTTCTGTGAGTTATTGCTGTAAAATCCTAGCTGGGTCTTAAAAACTGTTCCTTTCTTCCCTGAAGAGGTAACCCTTTTTAGCAGCAGGTGCTTCAGTACCTGATAAAAGCAGCATCTCAGCCATTCAGTGGCATTGAATGTTCCAGCAATTCTAGTTCTTATGGCCCCTCTTTCTCAAGAGGGTTCTGCTGCGGTTGAGACATGACAACAGTTTTTTAAATTTGAGTATTGTTTCAAGCAAGGCCGTCTGGTTGTTCAGCACATCCAGTGCTGTGTTGCCTCACAGAGTACTTGGTACTTCTTGTGGTTTTCCTGGCTTTATTTTGCTCAGCTCCTTAATCTGCCAGTGGATTCTCAGCAGCTGAGTTAACTCAGGACAATAAAAGAAATCAGAGCAAGAAAAGATGTCTGTGGTAAATGGGCTGAGTTTAGGGCATGGATAATCCTTTATCACCAAATTCCCCATTGTCTACATGGAGCTGTTGTCAAATGTCAGGCAGCTTTTCTCTTGGACTGTGCTTTGTGATCCATTCTCCATTTATTGTTCCACTTCCGTGAGCAGGTAACTGTTCTGCCAAAGACAGCTGAGCTACTTATTTTCAATTAAAAATAATAATGGATATAAGTCCAAAATATATATTAGTGTAAAACTTGGTCTGTAGCCCTAATTTCTTTTTTCAGTATTTCCCTGCTGCTGTAACATGTACAGAATATTTTCTTTAGTAATTAATCTTTACTATAGTAAGGCATTAAAAACCTGGGTGCCTGGAGCTAAGTGGCTTGGATGTGTGCTAGGTATTGTACAGACAGATGAAAAATCCCTGACTGCTCACTTTGTAAGACACTCCAGAAAAAGGAATTAAGCAGGCTATGTCTAAAGTAGCCTGTCTCTTTCTTGCCTTGCTTAGAGGATGGTTAGAAGCTGTGTTTGTATCTGGAGGTGGCATGGGAGTCTCAGAAGTTTGTTGTACAGCCTTGTGGAACAATGTAGGAGTAAAGAAAAGTAGCCCTTCAGCTGTCTAAGCAGCCGTAGGTCTTGTCTTCATGCTGAGCTACATGGGCTTGACTGGTTTATCCTCCTGTTGGATTTATTTTAATTGTTTATGGGACGCATTACACTTTAATGACTCTTTAAATGGGCAGTCCTTTGTGTTCCTTGGTCTTCTCAAGGTCTCTGAAAACGTAGTAAAACAAATTGCCTGCACCTCCTGCTTTTGTTTTGCTACCCATGCAAAACCCTGGGACCTGCAAAACCCTGCAAAAACCTGACCACCAGTCATCAATCTGAACTGCGTGCTGTGTAGCAAGGTGCAGGTAATGACTCGTGCCTCCTGCAGTGGATGGATTAGTTCTTCCGGGTAAATGCTATCAGTGATGCTCCTCAGAGACCTTTAGCTTCCTACTGAAAAGCTTGCATGGATTGATAGGCTGTTTTGATAATGTGAGAAAGGTACTAATAAAATGCACTCTTCATAACTGAAGCCTGTGCCCCTTGACAACAGGACTTACTCTGGCTTTCATTCATCACAACAAAAGTGTGAATGTCTAATATAAAAAGCACCCACTTTTTATTCTGGGGGAGCATCTGATTGTAGAACTCAGAGTGGGACAGAACACGATTTAAAGTAACTTGGCAAATCTTTGCATCGTTAATTACAGTAATACTGCACACTCTTAAAAATGTCCTATACTGCCCCCATCTATTTAAATTTTACAAAAAAGTTGGTCACGAATGTAAATCTACGTTACCTGTTCATCTTATTTTATTAATCCTATTGCCCTTCGGAGGCTTCCCTGTATAAAAAATTGTGGCATCCATATAAAAGGTCTTAAAGTCTTACGATTGTGTTACCTTGAAACAAAACTATTTTTGAGAGCAAGTGACAACTAAATGGTCTTTTATCAGTAACCAGAGCTTAGAACACAACAGAAAACTTTTAATTTGAGATGTCTACAGTGGTATTTCAAAAGCATGCAATGACTTGTGCACAATTCACATGAATGTCAAGACTACAGACTCCAGGTGATACTGTAGTTGAAACAGCTTTGTTTTTCTTCACAAAGTGTGATGTTGATTAAAACAGTCAGTGTTACTTGTTTGGTCAATACTAAACTTACAAATGTCTTGTCTGAGTCTTTAATATTCTTGCAGCAACTGTGTTGGGGGTCCTGGTTCTCTCAGCATAAATATGCTGTACACAAAACCTCAGTTTCTGCTGTAACTGAAGAATGAAAACGGGAACAGTATATTCTGGTATCTTTACATTAGGGAAATCAGGAAACTGGAAAAGGACACACTGCTTTTTAAAAACATCTTAAACTTCTTTCCCAGCTTGCCTCTGATCTCTTTGGTCTCATGAATGAACTAACTTTGGCTGTGTTCTCCAGATTACAATTTAAAAATAGGTGGGAAGAGCTTGGTAAACTTGGAAGCAAAGTGTTTAGGTCAAGGTAGAATGGGGGAAAGAAAATGTGATCAAGTTGCTTGTATGTTGCTTTGGAAAGTAGCTCATATTCAAATTTTACAGTTTACTTGAAGCAAAACTTCTGAGTTGATTTCTTTACCCTATTCCCAACTCAGTTTTGGAGCCTTTCTTCAGCTTATCTAGCTACATTTGTACTTGGTGGCTCCAATTTGCTGTGGTGGTTGCTGTTACCTAACATTAAAACTAGGAACTAGAGTGTAGAAAAGCAGAAGGGGGAAAATAATAAATAACTAGTAATCTAAATCACTAAATCTAACTTATTTCAGTTATTTTTAACTTTAAAAGACAAATAATCAAGTCAAAAAGCTTTGCCCTATGTTGGTATGATACCTTCCCAACACTACTGTGCTGGTAGTCTGCTCTCCAGACTATAGTCTGACCTCTTGAAATTTCCAAGGTCGAGTGGGAAGAAAGAAGGAACTAGAACTTACAGCCACCAGAATGAGAGAGCTTGTCCCTAGTGTCCTGGTAAAGCAGTGAGTTCTACTTCCGAATTTTAAAGGGCTTTTTCAGTGACAGCGTGCCCACAATCCTTTCCTGTTCTACTTCATATGATGGATTAATTTTGTTTTTCCTTGTTATGTTCTTTTCTGGTGGGGTGGCTGCTGTATTACACTTTTAATGCATTTCATATCCATGATACCTGAACAGGCTCAAAGATGGAAAATCCATTTTTAAATGTGTTACAAAGATACTTAAGCTGCGAATAGTACCAAAAGTTGTCAGGTTTTTAATACACTGGAGACACTTGGGATGGAATTGCTATCCTAAATGGATTGCAAGATCTTACTTACTTTTAAAATAATTTTCCAGTGCAATATTCATTTTGTTTCTAGATTTGATGAGAGTATTCTGAAGCCATATGACATGCTAATATCTTGTCAACTGGTCTGTGTTGGTAAAGGAGGATTCTTACAGAGGCGGTGGAAGGGCAACTGAAGGAAGAATCAATTGTGGAATATATGCCCTCAAGAACAAAGAGAAAAATAACTACAGAGTACTTTTAAGTACCTGTTGGTTTGTATTTTGCAGCAGGGATGTTCTTTAAGCTGTACTGGAAACTTGCCACTTGTCATTGTTTGTTGCTGACTGTTGAATGAAGAATGGCTGGTAGGTCATTTTTGACTTGGTAAACCAACAATGTGAATTTAAGCAGACTTAATTCTTGTTCAAGTTTTCAGCAAAGTAACACTGTTGCTTTATTATTGATAGCTCTAACCCTGGGAATCACATCTGATATTAGATGCCTTTTATGAAAGAAAGGGAATAGAATGAAATCCTGTTTTTCTGTACAAATTGACACCGCTTTGCAGCTATAAGTGAAAACTGAGTCATTCTAGAGACTACTGCTGGTTCAGCAGGCTGGTAAATAAAATGTAGAAAAAGGCTCAGCTTTGCTCAGCTATCTTGACTCTGAAAGTGTATGCTCTCTCCTAATCCCCTAGAAATTATTTATGTTAATCACTTAGTTAGAGTGTACTTCTTCTAGCCTTTCAGTGACCTTAGCTAATGAGGCCCCTCAAGACAAGAAGGAACAAAGAGAAATTCTGAAGCAGCAAGGGCAAAGGTGGTGTTGCCCGTAGGTTTTTAATGTCTTCCTTTTTGTAGCATATGCATTTAGCTTCCATACCCAAAGGAGCTTTTTCCTTCAATATTAGATCTTTCTCTGCCATATTTTCCCCGTACTGCTTGCTTTCTTCACACCTGACTGAATGCCCTTCAGCAAACAGCTTCTAGTTATTGTCAGAAAAAACTATCTGTAATCCTAATGAGTTTATAATCTTGGCATCAATACTATATAAACAATTAAAAACAAACCAACCCATAAAAAGCATATAGGAATATGTTAACCAGTCTGTTGGCTTCTTTCCTACTTGTCACTGTACTTTCCCATCCTTCTTTAAAAAATATCTTTCTGGTTTGGGGTGTGTTCTTTATTGGTTTTTAGACACTCAATCATAATGATAAATCTGAAAACCGTCTCTTCTGGCAGGTAAATTTGAAGAAAAAGAAGATAAAGTTCCAAAGTTGGAGCACTTAAATAACCTGGCATACATGTGCAATGTGAATGTGGTATTGAACAAGAAAGATTTGCTTAGAATGGAAATGCTCCTTTTGGAAAACTTCAACTGGAACCTCTGTCTACCAACACCAGCTCACTACATTGACTACTACCTCTATGTGTCCATTGGTGAGAATGACCTTCACAATGGCTGGCCGATCACCTCACTGACCAAAATCAAAGATTTTCTGGAGAAATATGCCTATTATTTCCTTGATTTCTCAGTGCAAGGTAAGAGGCTTAGTTTTATGCTAGAATGATCTTCTGTTTGGCAAAAGGCAAAAATCTGAAAGAGACAAGAGCTTTAAAACTTGTCATAATATGGATTGGACAAAATATCTGTGCAGAATGGTTTCTCTTTGCAGTTATTTCAGATGGCAAATAGTACAGTTTCCCTACTTTACACATAAGCCTCTTGTCTCTTTTCAGAAATCTCTAGATGATGACATTATTTTCCTCAGCTTAGAACACTAATTGGTGAGACTGTCAGAAACAGGGTCAATTTTTTGATCTGCCACAGAGTATGAAGTACTGTCAGTTGCAGGCATGATATTACGCAGTTCCATGCATGAGTCTTTTTAATGATTTTTAGAGGGTCCTGTGCTGCGAGACATGACACATTTAGAATGATGAGGCTTTTAATGATCTGGTTTGCAGCGTCGTTTCCAACATCTGCCCGTGTGAGGCAGTGAACTGCAGCATCCTTATAAGCCAGGTTCAACATGAATGTAAATATCTCTGTAATCGTCAATACCTAAATTTGGTTCAGTTGAGACCAGTCTACAGATTTCAGCACAGTCTATTTCTTGGCTTTTTCTGAAATGAAAGAAACCATATTGGAGCCTTGATAGTAGTTACAAACAAGCAGTACAGGGATCTTCGGGAAAGCTTCACCCAGTTTTGAGAGACTTTTTCTGGTCATGAGTTAATAGTCTGAGATGTATGGAACAAAGTTGTGGATTTAATTTTGCCCTGTCTTGCCATGTATACACATAATAGGCTCATGGCAGTGATTAGAAAGAATGTAATTCTTCCTTTTGTTTTTTCTTTTGTAGATCATACTTTCCTCTATTTTCGTCCATCTCTGATTGCTGCAGCTTGTGTGTGTGCCTCACGGATCTGTATGCAGATTTCTCCTGCCTGGACAACACAGCTCGAATTGCTAACATGTTATTCCTGGGAGCATCTTGCCCAATGCATTGAAATGATGCTCATGTAAGATTAGAAAGAAACCAACCTGTTTGTGCTCTTAGGAAGATGCTAATGTTTTGTTTCTTGTTTTTTTTTTTAGTAATTGTTTAGCTAGAATTTGGATAGTACACTATTACATTGGTAATCTCCATCTTCAGTTTGGGGAGAGGAATAAAAGGGAACAAATCAGGTCACTTTACTAAATACTATATTTTAACAATATTTGCAATGCAGAATGGAGTGCACAATTTAGTGTTCATTATGTTTTCCTGTACTGGTTTCTTTGTTTTTTTCCACCCGTAAGGGACATGACTGTGATGCACCAATGCTGGTCTGGTACATAAGCACATACAGTCTTAACAGAAAATAAAAGTTTAATAGAATGCTTTAGGTTGGGTGTGATGGTGGACCTTCTGAATCCCTACTTAAAGCAGGGCCAGCTGAAGTTAAATCAGACTGCTTGGGGTGTTCTCTAGTCAAGTTTTGACTATTTCTAAGGATGGAGACTTCATAACCTCTGTGGTCATGTTGTTCCAGTGCTTCATCATTCTCATGATAATTGAAAGTGTGAAAATGTTTCTTCCTAGTATCTAACAGGAATTTACCTTGTTCCTTCACAGCTCTGCACTTTAATACTCTGCAAATACTTACAGAGGGTATTTTACAATGTCTTTGTGTTGTGGACTTAAGGTTCCAAGACAACCAAGTAAAAACATACTTGTGATGCAAAATTATCCATAAAACTGTTGTTAGTGTGTGAAGATCGCAGCAGGGTAATTAGAAATTAATTGTGAAAGCAACTGAGGATTCAGTTAGGACCAAAAAGCTGCTGTTGTAACCTGACTGGTGAAAAGTTTGAAATATATGCAAGATCTGTGAATTTCTTTGATAAATCTTACTTATAATTTGTTTCAGATATTATGAGAATGACATCAAAGAAGCCAGTAACATAAAAAAGCAAGTAACAATTCAACATCAAGAACAGGAGGCGGTGGGAAACCTGAGCCATCAAGCCACTACTCAAGTTCTCTTCCAGCCATCTAGTTATCACCCTTTAGCCCAGCATTCGGCTACACTTTCCCAGTTCCAGTCGCCAGTGCAAGATTTGTGCTCTGCCTATCGTGACTCCTTGCAGCCCCACAGGCCCAGCAGCCTGCTTGCTGGGAGCGCTGACAGCTCGCTGCGTTCCTGTGCAGCTCTTCAGGCCAGCCTCCGGCCGTCTGCCCAGGCTCTGCCCATCCCAATGCCCGTTGCCCTGCAGGTGGCATTAGGAACAGAGCCCAGAGACTGCATTTCAACGGCTTACGGCAGTAGTTACTTCAGTGGTCATCACTTGTATGCAGCAGGGTGTTTTGATGGATAAATATGGATGGGAGAAAAAGGTGATATGAATAGAAGCTGAAGAAGAGAGCCTGTGTGTAATACAGGATGTGTACCTGAATGAAAATGAAGAAACAGAATCCCTGTGACTGACTCAGAGGATGTTGATCTGGATCCACTGATCACTGCAACCTGGGTGCCTTTCTGCCAAGGGTTGTACCTTTGGCTCTTAATGAGAGAGAGAAATAGAAATGCATTGATATACCTCATCCTTGTCACTTTGAAAGGCATCTGCGTAGAGTCCCTGTGGAGATTACTTCCTTCTAGTCTTCAGTTAGCGACTTGTCAGAGTTGGCTGAAAGCTTATGTTGAAGAGTTATTTCAAGCTGGAATGTTTGTTGAATTTTTGGCCAAGTAGCAACGTACTCAGAGTATGTTGTTGGAAAACAGAGTGCTCTCCTCTCCCAGTGACGTGTCATTTGAACAGTGGCAGCTTATACTACTGAAAGCTTCTACTTAAATGTACTGAAATTGGTATCAGTTAAATATGATTAAATTCTTCATCTACACAGAAATCTATGCGCAGGACACTTTCTGTTTTCTTTAAGCAAGAATGAGAGTTTAGGAGTAAAACTTTAGGATAAAAGGAAAAAAAGAAAAATGGACCAAAAGACTATCAAATAATTTTTGACTTAAAATTCTCTTGGAATCTAAATGTGGTGCTGCTGAACAGAACACCACTCTGCCTTCAAGTACTTTAGAAACAAAACCAAAACCTTAAATCATCTCTTAGATCTTTAAATGCTGCTGCTTTTGAGACTGGAGTTACTGTTACTAAAACTATTCATGAGCTTTATCAGGGATTTAATGTTACTTGAAGAAATCCTCTTGGAATAACTCTTGAAAGGTTCAGTGCCTTCAGTTACTTCATCTTTTGGGCTCAATGGCTTGTGGCAGTAGTCAGGCTCAGGACAGAGGAACTGATGGGGGCCTAGATAGGGAACTGGTTAACTTTACTGTGAAATCAGACTTTGATTGCAGTGCTAGACAATGCTGACTTTAGGTTTTTTAATACTATCTTAGCATTCTTTGGAAAATGTAGCTGGTAAATTAAAGATTGTGTTGCTGCTTTGCAATGAGACACCCACCTACTGTCACACACCCAAAGGTTTCTTTCTCAACTGAAACCAGGGATGATTGCTCAGAAAAGCGTATAGGCTTTTTTTCTTTCTTAATGTAGATATTTACAAGAAATGGACTTTGGCAAAGGTGAAATTTTAGTTTTGATATATGCAACCACTATTGTAAACTTGTTTGAGGGCAGTACTCTTGGTTTGTCTTTTCTCTGAAGGTTTCTCAGGAGAGCAATACAAGTAATGTGCAATATGCTTTTATTGACTTGTGGCAATTGTTTCAAGTCATGTGTCACAATGCTGTTTTAAATTATATTTTTAGAGAATTGTTTTTAAGGGTGTTTTAGGGTGGAGGGGAAAAACTAGCCTGTATGCTAATGCGTGTTTGTGTAACTGTCTTCTGAGAATTCAACTTTTGGTATCAAGTTAATAATTTCTACTATTCGGCAGGCTAGAGGAATCTTCTTGTTTTATTTAAAAAAAAAAAGCAAACTGTAACTGAAGAGGCAGTACTCTTCAGAAATTAGTCTAGAATTTTAGATAACATGGTTAATCTTCTGTTAGCTTTGTATTTATATTAAACTTTATTTTCAGAAGACTTTAGTGTATTTTTATTATGTCATTTGACAGACCTAAAGAACAACATATGTGTGGCAGTATTGTTGTGTGGTTTTTCTTTTTTGTATCACCCTTCTAATTTGTGTCACGTGCAGTATTATGCTCTGGACCACCATTGTGCTTAACTGTGAAAATACTTGCGAAGTTCCCAGTGACAGTTTCCAATAAACAAGCACACTGTTGAAGTAGCTTTTTGGGTTTGAGTGGTTTCTCCTTGGCTTTTAAGAACTAGCGAAGAATATATGCCTGTACCATTTACAGAACAGAATAGGGGTAGGACAAATGTGATGGAAAGGCCTTGCCGAATAATAAATTGTGAAGGATTAGGCAGATCAGGAATTTGGTTGCTGACCAAGAAATAACATCCTATCCCTATAAAGTGCTGGTGTATATAAGGAAGTAGAAAGTGGGATGAGGAGATGGCTGAAGAAACAGGCAGAAAATGTGCAGAGACAAGGCAGGGACATAAAATAATGTAAGAACAGATTGTTCCAGCTTACATGGCCAGTGTGTCTTTGGTCCCATCTTACCTGAGGAGGTTGAAAGGCTGCATAGGACAACGCGGTTGTATGTTCTGTCTTTGTTCTGGTGACTGCAGTTTCAAAACCGGAATTATCCATTGAGTTCTACGTTCTGTTTGTGCTGTTGTGTTGTGGGTGGAGTTGGGGCAGATGAAATCTGACAGCAGACTCTGAAAGGGGAAAGATTTATGAGAAGTTGAGTTGGCCCAACACTGCTTCAATTGACAGTTCTTTCCAGAATGCTTTAAATGTTGGTGGCAATTCCACACATTGAATTTCTAGATAAATACTTTTTCATGTGACTGCAGGTTCTTTATTTTCTTTTGTGAAAACATACCTCCTCAGGAAAGGCAAACATAGAAGAGTTCAGCTCACCTAAAGATACTTTTCTGAAGACTTTGCCACATTTGCTGTTGGAGGGAGCTGCAGAGGTACGTGCAAAGCTGAGGTAATTTTTAAGCAAATGGATGCAAAACTTCCCACCAAATGTGCTGTTTGATGCTGTCAGTTGCAGGATGGTCATAGATCAGAATTTTTACACACTGATTAACTTGTACTTCCCTGGCAGACTTTGAAGTAAGAAAGGCTGCTGCAAAAGCAAATGCAGCGACATGTGGCTAGGAATACAAAACTGGGTATGGCACTGGTTACCTCCTTCATGGGAAGACATTGCAGATGTAACCAAACAAATGACAAAGCCCACATTAAAATTAAAAAACTATATTAGTGAGTCCTGACAACAGCTGCAGCAGGGATACAGGTGGAAAAAAGTCTGCTAATATTGATCAGGCACCAAAGGTTAAAATGAACCCTATTTAAAAAAATCTTGGAGCTGTAGCTTCCCGCTTTCCTAAGCAGGAAAGGGGGAAGCTACTACCATCTCTCTATTTGTGATAAAGCCACTGTTATCAAAGCCACTATTTGATCCTTTTGTTTTAGCCAGTTTTACACACTGGAGCGAACAATTTAAAGTTGGTATAATGCTCTTTGGTCAGTATAATCAACTCCTGAGTAAAGTGTACAGGTGTTGCTTAATAAAACTTAGCTTAGTGCTGTTTTTTACTGAGAAGTCTAGGTCCTAGAAATGGGGGCCAAACACTGATGGGTCCTTAGAGAGTTTGTTTTGGCTTTTTTAATGGGTGTTTGTTTTGATCTCCATACTACCATTTCCAGACAAGCCTAAAGAATGTCCTCCAGTTGAAAAGGCCCTTACGTGCTTTCTAGATCCCACCCCTCCTCTCCAAGCTTTGTTGTCTGTATAAGGGGGAGTTACTTGATCACATGCAGAATGTGAAAAAATGTGCAATTTAATGTTGCACAACATTAAATGTAGTTGCTTCTAGAACTGGAGTTAGTGGTGGCTGGTTCCAGTTTGTTTTCAAAGGAGGGAATCATCAGGTGTTGGTGTCATCTCCTTCAGAGCAGGTTCTTGCAGGTGGGAATGATTCAGACAAAACATCACCATCTCTTGATTCTGGTATGGGCTTTAGCTTCATATAACACTTGCCCAATGTCTACCTGTGCCTAACTCTACAGGTCATTTTGTGTAGCTGGTTGAGTGTTGAATGTGCCGGGGACACTCTAAATCCAAGTGTTCTAAGATGTCACATTATTATTTGCAGAGGAATGCACTAGCTGACTTGAACTCAAATGAGAAGTAAGCCTGAAGAGATCCATTATTACTTCTTAATATGACCTCATATAACTGAAGAGGCTGAATTTCAACAAAATTCTATTAAATCAGTAGATCTGTTTGTTGCAAGTACCAAAGGAATGTCTCAAATTTGAACAGGTTTCAGATTTGACTTGTGTTTAATTAATTGGAGTTCAGCATTATGCTTTGGCTTAAACAGAATAAGTAATATACTGAATAACACCTGCTCATAAGACATTGTTATGGACCCCAGCCAGCAAAAAAAATCAAGCCAAGTGCAGGGTCCTGCACCTGTGACGTGGCAATCCCAGGCACAAATACAGGTTGGGTGGAGAATGGCTGGAGAGCAGCCCTGAGGAGGACTTGGGTGGATGAGAAGCTTAACATAAGCCAGCAATGTGCACTGGCAGCCCAGAAAGCCAACTACATCCTGGGCTGCATCAAGAGAAGCGTGGCCAGCAGGTCATGGGAGGTGATTCTGCTCCTCTACTCTGTGCTTGTGAGACCCCACCTGGAGCACTGTGTCCAGCTTTGGAGTCCTCAACACAGGAAGGACATGGATCTGTTGGAACGGGTCCAGTGGAGGGCCACGAAGATGATGAGAGGGATGGAGCACCTCCCCTACGAGGACAGGCTGAGAGAGCTGGGGTTGTTCAGCCTGAAGAAGAGAAGGCTCCGGGAAGACCTTATAGCAGCCTTGCCTTTCAATATCTGAAGGGAGCCTGTAGGAGAGCTGGGGAGGGACTTGTTATCAGGAAGTGTAGTGAAAGGACAAGGGGTAATGGTTTTAAATTGGAAGAGGGGAGATTTAGGTTAGATACTAGAAAGAAATTCTTTACTGTGAGGGTGGTGAGGCACTGGAACAGGTTGCCCAGTGAAGTTGTGGATGCCCCATCCCTGGAGGTGGGTAAGGCCAGGCTGGATGGGGCTTTGAGCAACCTGCTCTAGTGGGAGGTGTCCCCGCCCAGGGCAGGGGGGTTGGAACTCGATGATCTTTAAGGTCCCTTCCAACCCAAACCATTCTATGATCATTAAATGCTTTGATGGATCTTCTGATTTTCTGAGTATTTGTCAGATCTTTAGGAATGGGGTAAGCATGTTGAGGATAACATTACTCTGAAAAACAATTATTGATGTTTGTAATACAAAGAAAGAAAGGAAAAGACAATCAGCATTCTATTTTATTTATTTGTATTGTTTGCTTTTCAGTGCACTGGAAGAGGTTGGCTTTACTGCCTTATGCAATCTTTTTGCTGGTCCTTTTGTAGACTACACCAGAAGAAGTAGAAATCTGGAATAAAGAAGAAACCAAAAATTTGGTTGAACAGTGTAATTAGACCTTCAGTGTCACACAAGGAAAGACCTGCTGACTGGCTCATGGAACCTGTCCTTTACTGAAGCAACGCTTACCCTTTGGTAGAAGACATATCTAGTAAATAGGCTGAATGACCTTGTCAAGTCTGAAATACACTGTGCAATAATATTCTTACATAAAAAGCACAACTTCTGAACTGGGGTTTAGGCATAATTTAAAGGTATGCTGTGTTAGATGTGGCTTCACCAACTCCAAGTTAACAAGGTTTTAGACAAGTGAGATAATTGCTTTTCAAAAAGCAATAAATGATTGACACTATTTCAGGGAGGGTGAGCGTCCTTTCTTGATTCACAAAGTCACTTAGTTCTGGTTGGTCTCTGTTGAAGACACCCTCAGACAAGTGTAACTGGCACAGACATAATTCAATTCAGGAAATTTTTTGAGAATCAGAAATCATAGTGTTTGACAATACAATCTGTTTTACTATAAGTACTGTAGTTTCAGTAATCTTCCAAAGCTATATTGGTGCTTTGTTGATAAAATAGGATACTACTTGAAATCCAACCTCTTTTGTGTTCTGTTTTGTTTCTACAGAAATTCTGTGAGGAGCTGCAGCTAGGTAGTTTTCTAAGAATGAAACAAAGCTAATAACTTTATAGAAACACATCAGTAGTAAGTGAAAAGTTTTATATATTATTTTCTATTCTTGAGGCATAGGCACAGTGAATACAGTCAAAAGACATGGCAGCTGGATATTTGAGAACTCACCTCTACTAGCTTTCCTCCAGAAATCTCTGAAGTATGACGATAGTTGGGGAAATCAGCTACTATTTTCCCATCTTCCATTTTAACAGTTGCCTGTAATAGAGAAAGGCTTAGTGTTCCCTGGGGTTACTGGCATTTATATAATCAGATATGCTGTAAACATCTGTATACCTGATGCTTAAAGTTTATACTTTTAAAAAAGCAGAAGTTATTTGCTTCATGAACGAGACTAAAACAATACATGCAGCTTCATGAGCAAGACTAAAACCCTTGTGCTTTAGTTCTTAAATGTTCACAATTTAAATGAAGTTCCATCTAACAATACATGCAAGTTCCATATCTACACAATATCCATTCATAGCTCTAAAAATGACCTGACCACAGACTGTGCTTCTCATTCAGGCCTCAATGGTTTTTGTGGTTCTCTTGTTCTGACAGTGAAGCAAAAGGGATGAAGGTATGAGTTAATTTTGAAGTAGCATTCTCAGATACTAATAACCTGCCTGCAAGCAGCACAAGAGTCACTGTGGATAAGTGCTGTGAATCTTTACCCAAGATCCTGAGCTTCATACCTCTAACTACACTAGAATTCACCTTGCTCATTGAAATATAGGTGAACATGACTGCACAGCCTCCAGTCACACCTTTATGCTATAATATATGCCCATTGCTACAGAAGATGCTTCTGTATGAAAGAAGTATGGCGGGATGCTGCTATGAAGATTGCAAATACTACAGCAGCCCAGCTGACCGCCAAAACTAGCTATGTAGTTCCATCATAGAATGGTTTGGGTTGGAAGGGACATTAAAGATCATCTAGTTCCAACCCCCCTGCCACGGGCAGGGACACCTCCCACTAGAGCAGGTTGCTCAAAGCCCTATTCAGCCTGGCCTTGAACACCTCCAGGGATGGGGCAAACAAATAAAATCATAAAATCAGTCTTGTCTCTATACTAGTCAGTCTCGCCTGTGCTTTTAGTAATGAAGACAGGTGAGCCAGTCATTTTTAGAGGAGAAAAAAATAATTTGCAAAATGAAGAGATGAGTGGACATTTTTACCAGACCCAAGGAAACCATCTTACTTTTTAATGTATTATTTAGTGACTCTCTACTAAAAGGCAGCAGTTTCTCTGCCGAGAGTCACTTCCTCTGCCTCCATTTTTGGCTACTTAGTAGGCTTTGGACTGCTGAAGTGCTCAGGGCCAAAAAGAAGAGAATAGAATTTGTAATATTTCAAAATTGCTAAGTTTACAACAAATTGACCAAGTAGAACTGTGTCTTATTCGATCTGCTAGGCTTGACAATGATTTCTCAAAGCCACAGACCCCGCTTTTTCCTCTCATAATCAGAAAGGTATGACTAAAATAGCATGCTGGAAATCATGCAATGCTACTGCTATTCTCAGTTTGTCACAGTTCCCTGATGCAATTATTGTTTTTCCTGTTTCTTCAATATGTATAAACAAATTATCCAGTAATCTATTGTAGGGTTCTGGATACCTCAAAATGCAGAGGTTAGCTGCCCCAAACTGTCTTATCCCTTTAAATAGATAAGATATGAATAAGGTAAGTAAAGCAATCACAGCACTCCTGTCACAGCGTGCTGCAGTTGCTGTACAGGGCTGGACAATGACACAGCTGCCAACAGGCTCTTTAGAGTTTTAACGAGCATTATGTTTGCTTGAGCTGTGACACCAGTAGATGCTTGACACTCTACCCTTGTTCTTTATTAGTACATACAGTTCTGAAGCTCTAGCTCTCTTTAAAATCAGATTTAGATATTTTGCTAGGGGCATCAAGAAATGGGGGAAAAATCATATGTTTCTAAGCTATGACAGATGTAAAAAACAAATTAAGGAAGATGTCCCTGAGACATATCTAGTTTTCACCCTAAATTAAAAAACAACTGAGACAGTGTAGAACTTAAGAGCTGAAATAATTTACCTTGAACTTTTTGCCACCCATTGTCTCCATTTCTGCTTCCTTGCCAATTGTGAATGTATTGGTTGTGGTGCGGCCTCCTGGGAAATGCTGCGTCCAAGTGAAGTCATTTCCATTCTGCACCACCTCAGTGATTATTTTGCAATTCCTTCCCATTTCAATCTTGTCACTGGGGAGACCTTAATCAATAGAAACATACAGTTTATCAAATCTAATAGCCTACCAGCTGTATTGGAATTGAAGCATGCTAATGGTATGCTTGTTCTCAGACATTGATGTCTGAACATCTGATTTGTTGTGGGTTTTTTAATTTTTTTTACAGCAGTATCAAAGACCTGAGTTTAAATTACTGGTATAAAGGAAGATATAGGTACATCAATGCATTTGCTAAAATAGTAAGTTTTGGTCTTGCATTCTTTTCCCTGAGAAATGATACACAGAATAAATGTATAAAGTATATCCAAATATTCCCTTCTACTAACACATGCAGATGCGTGGACTTCAATGTGTATGAACTTGTGTCTTTGCTATATAGCTGCACATACCAATTTACTGTTTGCTATTGCTTTTTAAATACATGAACACAAGCACTGAACTCCTGTGCACACATCATAGTGTCCCTAAGAGCTTTTATGGGGTCATCTCTGAAACAGGTTTGCAGTCTTCTGAAAGCATTCACAGAAACCTGTTCCTGTGTAAGATTCTGACAAGCATTTTCATACTAAATTTATATTCCCACCAATGAATACTAAGGACAGGAAAAGCAAACTTCACAGTCATCATACTGCAAACATCTTGGCTCTTCATTCTGCTGAAAAAGGAATACCCCTTCTGTAAACAGGACTATTTCCTGCGGCTGACAGTGCTTCTTTCAAGACTGAAAACTGAATCTCCTTGCTGAAGTGCAGAGCACTCCCATCAGTCTTAGCCCCTGCTGATCTCAGCTCATTTTGTTACAAATCTTTTTAAAAAAAAAATATTTTTAACTAATTTATAACCTTTAAGACTTACAGCCCAAGACATACTTACCAATCTTTGTGACAAATTCATCATAGTTCTCATCGCCTTCGTATTCGTATTTGCCTGTGAATGCCATGTTGCCCTGGTGATGTGGCTGGTGGAGCCGAATAGCAGCTGGAACAAAGAATGGATAAGTGCAGATGGCTTAAGGCCTGCGTTTTTATAGACCAGCCCAAGCTGTTCAGCCCACCTACACCCACACCCCTTGGAAATATACTTTTATGATCTATGTGAGTCACCAGCACGGATGCCATTGACCTGATGAAAATCAAGGTTATAATTCAATTATACATCCTTGACAATAATCTGGAGATCAGCAGAAATCAAGGACAAAAGTTCGGTTTTCATTTAAGTGCATAGTTAAACGAAGTGATGTACTTTTAATTTCAAGATGCCACTGATTTTGCATTCAGGATGGAAAAATGGTAAAATATGTTATAATGAAACAGGGAGAAAATGGCTTCAAAGCAGTTTGATCCTGAGATCACAGCCTTACCCTCTCTGGAAGCACACCCTGTATTAGTTAAAATATGAAAATAAGAAACAAGCTGCACAGATTCCTAAGTAATTCTGGTAGGGTATGGGCAATGACAAAATTTTGGGTAAATTACTGCACCTGCACATGTCTTACCTTATCTCCACACAGAAAAAAGAGTTATGAAATACTTTTTCACTGCTTGAATGTAAAGTACATTAGATTAGTCTGTGGTACCATGTTCCCATACCTTATTTAATATCAAGAGACAAATAGTGCTTTGTATTGTTTAGCAAGTGTTTGCACAAAGTACAAGAAATAGACTTATTTTGGAAAAGCAGAGCTCTGATTGATGTAAGATAACCATATGTTAAAAGTCAGGGAGTCTGCTGGGTAATTTAGAATGCATACAGGAGATGTCCTATGCCTAATGAATCCATTGCCACACACAGATAGCAGGGTAGGAAATTCTCAGCTGCTGTGTATTGGCATTGCTCCACTGGCTGAGGATACAGACCAACAATTTTTAATCTGAACAAAAACATTCCTAGGATTTATGTGAAAATGGTATCATAGATTGGAATTTTATTTCATTTCATTAAAGCAATAAATTTGGGAAGGAACAGAAAATAACTATTTTCCCCCCCTTTCTATAACAGTCTAGAGAAATATATGACCATGTTCAACAAGTTTTTCTGTATGCAAAGTAGGCTCTATTTCTTAAATACAATTTAATCCCATGTGCTAATGCAAGAATGCGTCTATTTAGAGTAAAGAATGATCAGAAAAAGAGCAGGAACATAGGCTGAGTGATTAAATACATGGAAAACAAAGGTCCACTAAACTTCGCCACTGCTCTCCTTGGTATAATTTCAAATAAATGTATTCTATGTAACCTAATTAACAAGCTTATCCATATTCCACTCTGTAAGAGAACGAGACAAACTTCAGTAATGGGATGAAACTTCAGTAAAGTAAATCATGGTATATCATTACTATAAAACTATACAAATTAGAAGCATTGCTACATCTAACACTTCTATTACCAATAACATTGTCTTTGAATTCACACAGTCAGTGGTCCACTCCCTCAGTCTGGGCTCTAAATACTGCATGTTGGAGAATGTTGTGTAGTTTGCAACCTGTTCTACTGAGCTGAGACCGAATGGTGCCTCCTCGCGAATCCTGCCTGCTGGGGGTCCTCTCTCCTGCAGCCACTACTGGCTCTGTCTTGACGTAGCCTCACAGATTCGGGTCTGGATGTAGATTATGTCATACCAGAAGTAAATTCAAGAGGAGCTAGAAATGAGACAGACCGTACCCAACTGTTTTGTCACAGCATACCAGTGCACACAATAAATCCTTAAATTAGTATCCGTTGGGGGAGGATAAGATTTTACTAAATGTATTTGCTATACATACGTACATACTTAATGGTATATTACTTGCCAGGGTATGTTGCAACTCAATGAAAAAAATCCTCTCTAATTTGTATTAATTCTTTATTTTACTTACTAAACTGCTTTCTCTCATGCAAAGCCTCTGCTGTCCGTAAGGTCCACAGCCTCTAAACCAAATACAGAATATGCAGGGGATACGAGGTTTGAATAAGAAAACATTTCCTGTCTTAGGAAAATTTTTGCACTTTCAGAACTTTTTCTTACAGAGAAAAAATGCAAGGGATTCCATAATAACACACTGACCAATGGGTGGAAAGCCTGAATCAGGAGAGAAGGGGATTTCTAATCAAAAAGAAAAGCTTCAGAAAATTCCGAGTCAGTTTTATGACTCATGTTTTGCTACCTCATGTTTATTAGTTGGGAGTTTATATATTATTTGTGGTTTGTTTGTTTTGTTTTTTGTGTTTTTTTTTTTAATCTACTTCCTCTTCTGAAGTCTGAGAAAAAGTAACTTCAAAATCTTACATATTCTTATGAAAGAAGACATAAAACTTTAAAATGGAGAGATGGTTTTGAATTTGATAACAATCCTTTTAAAACTATTTATTTGGGTTTCTGGCAGAAAAGCAGTTCTCTAGGACAGATGCAGAAAAGTAACAAGAGTGAAGCATAACAAAATCACGGTCAATTTGTAAAATAAAAATGGGACAAATGTCCTAGGAATTATTACCTTCCCACCCCTATCCCTTCACTCTCCCCATATTTACTCAGCTTTAAATTGTACCACGCTGTGCAGTGGCTGACTGCATTGTGCTGGAGTTCATGATGCCACAAAAGCCATACCATCTGCTGTCTGCAAGCAATTAAAAGGATGTCTCCATACTTGAAATAGAAGAGAGCCATGTACCTTCCCTCTGTGAACATTCCCCGTCTCCTCTGATTAGCATTCAAAACACAGGAGTGTGGGAGAAACGTATGAAACTGGGGGTTTCTGTATCAATTTCAAATACGTAAGATTCAGGGGAAGGAACAGAGAAACTTGTCTCGCCACCAGTGTTTCCTTTGCACTTTTGATTTACAAGTGTCTGTAAAATGATTCTAACTGTCCCGCAACCATATTCGACACTTAGTTTTTTAATTAAAATGCGTTCAGCTTAATCCCACGATTGCTGAACTCAATGACCAATTGTGCAGGAGCAGACAACTGAAAAGGAAACATCCTTTATCAGCTGGACCCAGATGCTTAGACCCTATCTATATAAAGAAAAACACCATTAGCATGGAAAACAATGAAGCAGTTGCACATACACAGAAGCCTCTGTTCTTATTGCTATGGTATTGTAAAGCTAAGTAGATACCAGTTAAGCTACAACAGTGTAAACTCCATGCCACTAATAGAGGCAAAAACTCTAGTAATTTCAGTCATCCATAGATTTGAAAATACCATTTAGACAAAAGTACAATCAAGCCTATATCATACATGAGAAAGCTGAAACACTGAGAAAAAGTGACCTATCAGAGCTTATGATATAGTGAATGGATGATGCAGCCACCAAGAAAGTCCGGGCACTAACCCCGTGTCCACAGGATGGCACATTAAACATTCTTATAATTAACAAGTCCTTAGAAACAAATAAGAGCTCTGAGCCACCATTTACCTCCAGTCACCCAAAGAGTTTTACACTTGTTTCACTGATGGGCTGTGAGAATCTTTACAGCTGTTTCGCACAACTGGCTGAGCAAGTCCCTAGGTAAGGTTCTTGCTGTCTCCATGCTGTGTCCATCCTGAATAAAACCACTGTCCATCCCCAACTGTGCTTTTGGGTAGTGGGTGCCCAGTGAGACTGCCCTCAGGTTAGCTGAGCACTGAAGGCCCTCAGGGTTCCAGAGAGACAGGCACACACCTGTGAAGAAGGTAAATGAACTCAAGCCATAAACTCTTCTGTTTACATAAGACGTATTGGGGGACAATACCACTGGTGTAGTAATACCACATGGACCTTGGAAGATCCAGATCAAACTGGATAAGAAAAACACTACAGTTCTGTGAAACAGGAAAAAGATAATCAGATTATATGAACAGCATTTCAGCTTTTATCTTCTCTCTCTCTCTATAAAGATCAAATTGTATCGATAGCTTTCCCGTGATCAGATATGAAAACGCTGACATCTACACAACTATAGAACACTGAGAGCTTGCCTACACTGGGAATGTGGTGGGCATAGGGCCAGTGTGAAGTGCAGTAAATTACCAATAAGTAACGATTTGACTGGGTGGGTCACTTGCCACACACTAAGTATGAGTTTATTCACCTCCAAGGAGTTGTACACTACGCTGTACATGAGAAATCCAGAACAGGTTCCAAACATCCATCTAAATAATAAAGGTAAGTGTTAATAAAAGTACTTGCTCTGCCTGGCTGCTCAGGGTTGGAATCAGTTTAGAACAAGTTTTGAGCAAACATGCCATCATCTGTACCTGTCTGCACAGAGGAGTTTTTAATGTGCATTGTGAATTTGCACCCACATTTCTGCTCACTTATTTTGAAAGAAATCCTTATTTTCATTCCTGCTTTTTTTTTGTTGTTGTTGTTATAAAATGTAATGAAATTCAATAGTGTATTGGAGAATGAAGAATTCCAAATACTGTGTCAGGACAATGTTTGTTCCAAGAATAAAGGAATGGAAGCCCTCTGACTTTACTGAAGTTACAGTCACTTGCAAAATTGCTAAGGTTAGTCATACGAGTCCCTATCTCTTCAGTTTCAGCTAAAACCAGTATCAATTTAATGACCTTACACTTTGCATTTACAATATTCGTGATTTTCCTGCCTCTTCAGAGCTGTGAGCATGTGATGTTGCTTTTGCATACCTCGACAGCAGTACCTCATCCTTGGTGGGCCAGTCATTGAACTAAATGGTGCAGAGAACTTCAGAACCATCCAGTAAAAAAAGAATAAATTAAAACAAAATTATGTATGTCTATATATACAGGTATTTTAAAAACATTATGTGTATCTAATCCATTCCAACTCCTACAATGTAGAGCCTGCACACCGCTGCAAGCAAGCTTGGTTATGTTATACTTCTGTTTAACAGAACTCAGTTCAAATCCAACTGAATTAACAACTATAACCAGAGATATTTCCCTGGCACAAGGTGAGAATTGTAAGAGAGAAAGTCAAAAGAATAAAAAGCTTCAGGTGTAAAAGCTGAAAACAGCTTTCAGAAAGTGGCCATTATCTTCAGTGTTCTTGGCACCATCTCTCATTTTTCAATGGAGAAAGATGCAGCTGTTCCATATGTAGGTCAAAGAAAATATCATTATTCTATAGGAGGCTGTGTCTGCCACCTGGTGGACAAGTGTCAAGGCCCATATGCGAGGCAGCTACACTGAGCCCCCACCTCACCAGTGTAAACCCCTGACTCCAGTCAGAGCATGCAGCCAGCCCTGTGCCACAGCTGAGTCTCCAAAATGAATTGCCAACCCCCTCATTCTCTAATTGTAAAAGGAAAAAAAAATATTTTCCCCCTGAGCTGGTTCTAATCAGCTCAATAAGTCATGTTACATGTATAATTTATATAATATAAAAAAATATATCAGTATTTATACAAGCAATTATCTTCATATGTTTCATTTTGGGACATAGTTCTAAATGAAGATGGCTTATGGCATCACTGACATATCACACAGTGTTAGCATTTGCTTAAACACAAATACATTTGTACTGCTATCTTGGCAATCAACAAGACACAGAACTGCCTCATAAAGATTTAATTAAACATTATAGATCAGAGGCCAAATGCTGGCTCCCCTGAATTCAGTGGGAATCATCTACAGTTGAACTAACATTTCAGCACAATTTAATGAATCTAGCTTTATGTGCAAATGCTATTTGCTGGCATTTGTGAAACCCACGCAGTGGATTCAGCTGTCACAGAAAAACACAAATAAGGCTGTGCATGCTTAGATGGAGCAGCACTGTTTGTAGACAGAATGCAAAGAGATGGTATAACCTTATTCTGCAAGGTCTAAGGTGCACAGGCTTTTTACATTGAATTTGTCTGAGTGGGAAAAAAATCCAAAATAATCCCAAAACGTGCATTCACAGTTATGCTTACCCAACTTTGAAACCTGAGTCACTGATGTAACATCAATACATAGTAAATCTCATGTCTGAATGTATATTGTTAGGACTATGGGCAGGAATCAAACTACTACTTACAATGGGAAGTTATGCAGAAAAGCTCAACACTGTATTTGAATTTTTCAGGATGATGCGAGTTGCAACTGTGTGGCTGTTGTAGATAGTTAGCATGAATAAGTCGTCAAAGAAGTAAAACTCTTGTGGAAGCTTACACCCAAAGGAAAAGTTCATCTAAAGCAAGCAGTTAATTCCCTCTGTCTCCCAAGTCAGCTACCTCTGATATGCAAAACAGCTGAGTCTTCAAATGCTGGTAGGAACAGAGGGAACTTTCAGGAGCCAAATCAAAGGCCTTGGATATCTTTACTTTCAGAATTTACTTGCCACAAAGTCATAAATATAACGCTTTCGCATTCTTTTTGTCATGTTGGAGTCACCCTGCCCTTGAATGTCTCCCAGCGTGCTTTAAAGTTGATTAACCTTTCAGATGTGTTGTATAAAGCCAACTGAGATACACTCAAAGACAAAATGGAGATAAGGAAAGTAATTCCATTAGTGAATGAACCAGGCTCAGTGACTATCTTTGAAGTGCTTTTAGAACTGGAATGCAATTGAACAAGTAGTACAGATTCAAAATAAAAGTAGGAACTCTCCAGTGAACAGAAAGTTACACTTAATGATTCTTTCAGAATGAAACTTGATCAGGAAAGCTTGTAAATTCTTAAAACAGCTGTATCTGGAAATTATTCAGCAACTCTCCAAAGTAAATGGCTAATGATTATTAATTCCTTTGGTATTCAGAGTAATCATTCATAATGAATTCAGAATGAACTCATTTGGTGTTAATGTAATGTGTAATTCCATGGGAGTCCTATTATAATGTTGCCTTATTAAGTATCCATTTAGTATAGTACTAGGTGCTACTATTCTAAACCCATAAGCAGTAGAAAAGTAATTACCAACAAGATGTGGCTGAATTATTGAAAAGTTAATCCTTGTACAGAGTCAAATATTTGAACAGAAATGCACCAGCCAGCTCTACATGACTTCTACAGGAGACACAGTACAGGCTCTGTCTTTGCCCTAGATGCGACATTCTGATGGGTAGGATCTGCCTAACAAAAACAGGAAAGAAAGAATCCTACCAGAAGCTCAGAGATAGAAACATTTGCAGGGGAGAAAGGCACAGATCTTCCAAAAATCCAGTATTTTTGGGACTCCCTGAAAGGAAATCTGATTATTGACAGCCAAAACTCTCTACCAGGAAAATCTTTAGTCTGTTTGGATCTCCAGAAAGGTAGTTCCCAGAGAGCAAGATAACCATTCATTCAAGCTGTACAAGCTGGCATAGCTTCTGTAAGAAGTACTTGGTTCTGCTGCCCCTGACTGGTGCTCTCACTGAGTGCTACCTCAACGGGACAGCTGAGGTCCGGTTCGGGCAACCAAAAAGACAGAAAACTAAACCTGAGGAAATAAAAAAAAAAAAAAAGAAAAAAGATAAGTGCTTAGTTTTCAGGTGGTTTCATCAGCTTTCAGTTCTCAAACACAGTTCTCGGAACCGTCTCAGTTGCATGGTCAGGCCCTGCCAGTACAACAGGGGGTACCGGAGAGGCGGGGAAGATGAATGGCAGCATCACCAACAACATGTAGCCCTTCCCTTGGCCCAGAGGTGATTACAGGGCGATTGAGAGCAGCCTGAGGATACGACCTTGAGCAGCCTGAGGATATGACCTTGAGCAGCCTGAGGATATGACCTTAAATTGCTCAAGCGATTCCTAGCCACCTCCTGCTTTATGCTGGCACAACCATTTATGCAGTAGTGTAGCAACCAGAGCAAAGGCCTGATTTGAATTAAAAATACAAAAGATAAAATAAAATGGTATTTTTCAGCTGGATCAGTGCCCTGATCCAGTTCTTCGCATGACCATACGAACAGCTGTACTGGTGTAATGGAAGTATTGGTACGGAGAAACTCTGTTAGACAATTCCAAAATGACAGACTTTTTCTTCCTCTTATCATCCATTTACTCGTCTTCACTTACTCCAATTTCAGATAACCTCTTAGGCTGGGACCTATAACATTGTCCAGCTCAACAACAACTTTCATTGGTACACTCCCCACCTTTTAAACTAAGATCATTAACAGACATACTAAAAGGTTTTGGTTTTACAGTATGATTGATACCAACAACTTCTTGTGAATCTAATTGTTCTTTTCTTGCTTCAGTATTCTATCCTTTAATGAGACATATTAAATGTTATCAGTTGCATCCAATTCAATAGTAATTGGGACTGGCAGAAGAAACAGGAAGCTATCTTGATATTTAAGTTTTAGTAATGACTACAACACAACACTTGAAGATTTTTGTTGTGCCAGTTTTGACTCATGTCATCTGAAAATGCACAGTAAAATTTTGGCTACTATCAACTAGGTTCACAGAAAACTGCTAAGATTTCTTTCAAACATCATCTTTGGATTAAGAGCCACTATGGAGCATTTCAAACCCAAATGGTTTTAGTCTAATACAGAAAATTTTTTAGAAATTGCCAAAATGAAAGATATCATTCAACCTTATCTGCACAGTCTTCTGGTAAAAGCAAACTGAGTTAAAGATACTACCTCTATATGTTTATTTGCTCCATATATTTCTACTAGAAGTCCCTAACAGAAAGTAACTATAGTTCTAATAAAGTTAGTAACTAGCAACCCTAAAGATAGGAATCATTACAACTACTCTTTTGGACTTTTCTGACCAAAAACCAACAGTCATCTCCTCTTTATCTACATAGTTCACGTGATGTGTTGTAAAGATTTTATTACTTGATAATATCTATATTATTGTACTTGCTGACGCATCAGGACAACATAGCTCCAAATGGGAGTTTATCTTCAAGGTAATCTAAACTAATTTGGGGACTTCTGTCACATGGCTGTGGTCTTCTAATCAATCCTCAGCCATCACCGAAAGGAGGGAAGAAAACTATGTATCAATATAAAATGAATGTGCACTGTACCTGCTTCTAAAGTTAGTGGGAACTGATAGCAGGGAGGGTAACTGAATGCACTACCACCATGCACCAGCACCAAGCAAAAAAAAATCAAATTCTTTCTTAGCCACAATGTATTTGGAAGATATCATACACCAGAAGCCTCTTCTCTACAGATACAGTTGCCTACAAAATTTGTACAGTAATTTATCCAAATTAGGCTTAGATGGCAGCAGAATGAACATGGGATAAAGCCAGGACTCAGTGTTTTCGGGAACTTATCCCGCTTCTACAGCATAAATTTGAGCTCTGCATGGACTCTGGGGGCAGAAGGCCTCTCATGACACCTGGACAATGTGCTGAAAACAGTCCTAGAGCCTGCATTTTCACATGCACTGAACTGACTTGTGTATTTTACAGTGATTTCTACTTCTCACATACCTCTTCTGCAGCACCTGATAATTGCATGCTAGCAGGCAGTATTCACTCCACTGTAATGATCAGTGGGATGCTTTGCTCCACCTAAGAAACCAAGCAACCGATGCTTTAATGTTGATTTAGGCTTTCTTGGAGAAATGCTGCACAGGGCTTGCTTATAACTAATTTTACTGAAATCAATAAAGAACAAGATGTAACTCCATGTTTTAGATCGTTTTTCTGTAGAAATTCTGCTATGAGCTGCTCTGTTTCTTCCCAAATAATGGTATAAAACAATAAATCAGTTTTTGAGTGCTATCTGTTTTAAAAATCTACAGATATATATTATAAGGAACATTGAAAAATGAAGGTTCTTTAAAACAAGAAAATTATAAACAAATTATTTGCCTTTCTCAATTTTACTCACATTAAACATAGGCTACTGGCGTGTAGCCTATGCATAGTAAGGAAGGAAATGACGACCTTTTAACAACAAACATTATCTATTTAATAAAAGACTACTATTCAGTCTTGTGAGACAATGTATTTTCCTGTATTAACTGGGAATCTAACAGGAATTGAAGCTGTTCAAGATTTTGTAGAACTTTTTGTTATATCTATTTAACACAAGCGATTTCTTCAACTTTGGTAAGGAGTCATTTAAAAAAAAAAGACCACATTTTGAAGCACAGGAACACAGGATTTTTCCATTTGTCTCTGCTTCTGCCTTGTACAGTTTAAAGAAAAATTCATTAGTTTTAAGGAAGAACAAAGACATTAAAAGCTTCTGTCTTTTTCCTGTTTTTCCTTTATTTTAAGGAATCGATGTGCTGAGAGTGACAGCAATCCAGGGAGACATGTAAGGGTCTCAGATAATCCCAGTGCTATGTCTGGTATAAATTGCTCCCATATCCACAGCCAACCTAGTTTTACCAAATGTATAACTAAAGCTGCCTCCTTAGAAAATATTTCTAACTTGCAGTGTAGACACAGAATTACATTATCTCTTTTCAACATGCAAGCTTATACATAGTTTACATATAAAAAGGTTTATATTTTTTGTTGGAATAATATTTTTACATACCACGCTGCTTCTGGATTTTTTTAAAATCACAGTTAGTACTGGAAAAAACATATTTATTTTTTTCTTTGCTTTAAAACAAACACATTTTTAAAACATCTGAAATGTCTGTTTTCAAATCCACAAATTCATTATATACAAGTGCCACTTAATAACTGTGCCTTGACAGCAGCCCTACTCCCTTCACCTTTTCCCTCTAGTTTGGGATACTCAGAGCATTTTCTTTAATATATTGCAGAGTTCACTCCATGATATGTATGATGAAAAATATAGGCTACCAATGGGTACTGAGCAAGGGGTTAACTTTCAGCTTCAATAAGACAATCCCCCATTCAGAAATACCGATATGTGTTTCGTACGTCTCAAGAGAAAACTCTCTAGGTCATTCCAATAAATCGAAATACATCTTTTGATTCTGAAACAGACCGTTTCTACTGAAAATGCCAACACAACGTTTTCTTATTTCCAACATAGAAAATATTTTTTTAAATATTTTTTTTTTCTTAAGATACTGCAATTTCACAACTTCCTCATTTTCATGCATCTTTACTTCTGTAATGTCAACCTCTCTGGCTCTGGATCATCAATGGTTACTGAAGCAAATACACAAAGCTGCAGAGCTAAGAAAAGGCCAAATTCTCCACTTGGCCTGCCAGCGGAACTCCTTCTACTGCAAGGGTTACTCAGAGTTCAGCATGCAGGGAATAAACACAGCATACTTTACTATGCATCCTGCTTTCCAGACTGCTGCTCCCAGCCCTCCCATCATTAAACCAATAGTATTGTATTTTAAATACAGATTATCTAGTTTGCCCCAGGTCATATGAGATGGGATTAATAGCCAGAAGTCCTGATTCACTGCTGTCTGTTAAAACAATAGACACCCCTCCATCTTTTAGATATAATGGCTCCTCCAGCACATTGCCCTCTATCTCCACTGGTTTTCCTGAAGTGTATTAATCTCCATCTATTGCACTTGTAAAGCCTGCTGCTTTAGTTGTGCATGTAAACCCACATTACATTTAGATACTACCTTTTCTTTTTTTTTAAGGCACATCTGTTTTGCAGTTGACTTCTTATATTTTAAAATCATGTTTACTAGTTCCCTCCCATCTCCTTCACTCTCTAAAGCTTTCCTCTATTCTCTTCTCCTGCAGCTCACCTGGACAGAAAAGTTAGATGGAACAGACAGCTGTCTGATGATGGTGATAAACTGTTTGCTGCCTCAGTAACCCAAGCAAACAAGGGTTTTGTCTTAAAGAATCTCAAAGGCAGAGATAGGAGAAATGGGAGAAACCAGTATTTGAGTGAATTTTTCTTATATTAGTGCAGTGTTTACCATTTGCCACACTGAAAATACCAATGCGGGTTAATTGTGCAAGAAAAGAAAGAGTTTGAAAATGTGCAAAGCAGAGAAGGATGCATTTTTCTTAAAATATAACAAAAGCCACTTTTCTTTGCATATAAGTACGTTTTTGGGCTTCAGCTATGCTTTGATGTGTATGATTCACAGTAACATCTCACTGCATATTTTATAACAATCTGAAATTGTTTATATTTCCTTAGATACAGGAGAAATAAATATTCTTTCGTAGCAGAAAAAAAAATATATCTCACATGCCAATTCTTCACAATCTCCAAACAAGCAGATCTTTGCATCTGCTTATTCTATTAACTGCTTTTATTACATCTAGCCTGTAGCATCCCTCTTCAATGATTCTATTTATTCTTGAGTTGGTCAGGAATAAATTTGCTGTTATTAATCAATCAACACTGATGTAAAACTGGGAAAATGAGACTATGTTCTTAACAGCTGAGATTTTATCTTAAACCCTGGAATAAACCATATTTCTTTTAAAGCTTCCTTCCAGAATCAGAAAGAAAACCTGGAAAACACTTAAAAATCCTTTGAAATTCTATTTAAAAGTTCCTTTACTTCAAAGTACCAAATAACAGTTTTTCTCTCCTAGTTGATGGGAAAGCAGCAGGGAACAAAAAACGTAAACATTGATGATTATTTATTTTTTAAACTTAATTTTTAACCTAAACTTGCATTTTTGAATGGCTCAGTTTGGTAACATATATAGATCACTCATCACTCTCAGGATGCTTAAAAATTTAGATGTCTAGTTCAGTGCCTGGATATGGTGCCAACTTCCCAATATTCTGGTTCCTCAGAGACAAAATGCTTTGACAAAATTTGCACAAAGTTTAAAAATCAACTGCATCCACCATTAATGCAGGATTCCAGTGGCCAGGACTATTCTTGTGACTCCCCTGGTGAGCATGCTGAGGTGGTTCTAAAACCAGTCTGAATTTCTGTAAATGTTCCTCCAGAGTAGGCATGGCCTTTCAGAGACGGCTCTGACAATCTGGCAGCGCCATCTGTGCCATAAGCCATGCTGCCATCTAGTGATGGAGCTTTCATTCTGCGCCTTTGCTGAATAAACGCTCAAATATGCCACAGATGGACTTCTGTGCCAAAATCTGTAGCTTATAAGGCTAGTTGCAGCTTGTGTCCTAAAATCCAGGAGGTTTAAAGAAACCAAAATACTTAAGCTCTACCTGCGTGACATCGGGATTTTTATTGCATTTACAAAACTCGAGATACAGGCGGGCTATTAAACACATCGACTGAAAATGCTATACTGTGCTTGTTTAACAGCAAGTCTTCCACCAACATTCAAAGCTCTTTTTTTGCAAGAAGCAATGAGATTCCGTAAACAAGCCACTATCATCTCTGCTTGAGTTTCTGCTCTGTTAACACAAAGGGGCTCTCTTTGGTTTCAGGTTGCTAAGGACAGCCTTGCAGCACTATGTTGCCTTGGTTCAAGGTGGGCTGCCTTTTGCTTTTATTTTTTTCATGTTGTTTTATTTTTTTCATTTTGCTTCATGATAGAATGCAGAATCCTTCATCCAGAATAAGCCATGATAATGATTCCTGCAGGCAAAGAGAGGATGATGGCGAGATCAGGCTTTATCATAAAAATCCCTCTCAACTTGTTAACACGTAAAGTGTGATGAGGACATTCTAATACTGATTTGAACTGCAAGGTCTGTCTCCGAGGATTGAAATATAAATTTCTTCAGCCCTTTGTGACTATTAATTACTAATTCTTTACAGTTCTAACACACTGTTCTCTTGAAGCTGCCAATATCCTTTACAAATAGTATGTTGCAAAGGCCAGAGGAATCTGAGATATTCTCAAGGTCAAAGAGTGATGTCTGTGCATCCGCTACTGCTTAGCACATCTGAAAATTAGTTCTCACCTTGTCTCATGATTGTTGAGTTTCTGTTGAGATCTGCTGTGAATATGGGATAGTCTTCAAGGGCATGTGGTTATAAACCACTATTCTACTATATTCTGGACCCTGTAAAACAGGCAAGCCTTGTTTGAAGAGAAATAAATATAGTTTATCCTGCTCTATTCATTTCCTTTCAGTGTTTGGCTCATGCAAGCCTGTGATGCTTTACATACTGATATTAACTATTTAATGACTTTCATTTTGGCAGACAAAAATGCTGAAACAGAGAAAATAAGATAGGAATGAAGGCCAACATGGAAAAAATAGAGCTAATACAGAATGGAAGCAGATCTCCCAGACAGCAGTTCTGGAATCTGCAATAAAACACTTCATAATTAACAGTAACCAAAGCTATATTTAGAGGGTCAAATCTCTGGTTTGCCTAAATTTTTATGCCTAGCTTTCTTCTTGCCACCTGTGGAAATGCTAATACTTAAGTACAACGTATGAGAAGAGGCTGAAAGAACTGGGTCTGTTCAGCGTGGAGAAACGAAGATGAAGGGGAGACCTTATTGCATTCTACAACTACCTCACCAGAGGGAAGAGAGCAGAGGGAGTCAGACACTTCTCAGAGGTATGGTGATAAGAGGAAGAACAGACACACTGGGAATATGAGAAGTTCTATTAACAATTATGTTTCTATGTATTATTTTTTTTTTAACCCATGAGACTGGTGAATATATTGGAACAGGTAGCCCAGAGATGTTGTGGAATCTC
The DNA here is from genome assembly GCF_001431845.1 of Calidris pugnax. Lineage (NCBI taxonomy): Eukaryota > Metazoa > Chordata > Aves > Charadriiformes > Scolopacidae > Calidris > Calidris pugnax. Next base: position 6,179,496 of record NW_015090893.1, read on the forward strand.
CACCTTTGGCACTGGTCAAGACCCAAGTAGAGACAGCCCTGATCATGTAAACTTTAAGGCATCATGCAAACTTTAAGGCATCATGCCTTTAACTAAACATGTTTTGAGTGGGGGGTCAGATTAGATGACCTCTGGCAGTCCCTTCCAAGCTAAATTATGAGCCTCTGACAATATAATCAACCATTTCTGCCTTGGCCAGTGAGCCAAATGAAAAATATCCTTTGTCTACAAATGGAACTTAACAAATGTAGCAGAAAAATACAAGCATGAAACAGACTCCACTTGTTTGCCCCATCTCTCTCAAAAGTTATACCTGCCACAAACCTGGAAAATAATTTTCAAATATTTTAAACAACTTATAAAGTCAATTCCTTTTCCAAGAATTCACAGATTTACAGATTCGACAGAGTTGGAAAGGACCTCTAGAGATCATCTAGTCCAACTCCCCTGCTAAGCAGGATTGCCCAGAGCACATCACTCGGGACTGCATCAAGGAGGGTCTTGAAAATCTCCGGAGAAGGGGATGCCACACCCTCCCTGGGCAGCCTGTTCCAGGGCTCTGGCACCCTCACCGTAAAGAAGTTCGTCCTCATTTTTGAGTGGAACTTGCCATGTTCCAGCTTGTGCCCGTTGCCCCTCGTCCTATTCCTGGAAACCACTGAAAAGAGTTCGGCTCCATCATCCTTCAACCCACCCTTTAGGAACTTGTAAACATAGATGAGGTCTCCCCTCATTCAAAAGACTGACAATCACCTTGATTTTTTTCTTTACTACTATGTAAATGAACTTTGACAAAGTAAGTTCATCAGAACTCTTAGCTTACAAGAAAATGTAGTAATTAAATAATAGCTTTATAACACTAGTTCGGTGAGATGATAAAATCAACATAATCTTCTGAAAATATTGAAGAAAGTTTTAAAAAAAAGGAAATCTTAAGTAAGTATCAAAAAGACCACTTTAGTTCAAAATAAAAAAAAAATGTTTTTCTGCAAAGGACTATCATCCTCTGAGAATATACTTATCTCAAAAGTCACTATAAAAATACACCTCCGCTGCTGCACAATGCCTTAAAGTTACTGCTATCTCCAGGGATCAGCATAGGAAAAAAATATTAAATTTTGCTAATCACACATGCATGGACTGTGATAAAAATCTGGGTGCATAATATGGATTTTAAAGCCAAGGGGAATCTACTGGTTTCCACTGTTGATTTCAAAAACATCAATCTGCTTTTTTATACAGCTTTTCTAGAAGTGATTTCTACTCTTAAGCCCAGTTTGTATCTTGATTTTGTAGGGTTTATCTGCACTGTTGCCACACAGCATTACTATTTGTAACCCAAGTGTCACTAAGAGCTCTTTGGCCAGAGGCATTTAGACCTTCTGTGCCCTAACTCTTCACAGCTGCATCACTGCCTCCAGCTTCCTCTCCTAGAAGAAATGCTTATTAGATTATTGTTACATGCTGCTATTCTTGTGCTTGCACAAAGGCTGTCCAGAGGGCTAGACAGAAAATCTGCTTTCCCTCCCCTCTTCAGGCTCCTCAAAGCAGTTTGCTCAGAAAAGCTGTATGGACTATGTAGGTCCGTGCATAAAGAAATAATTCTTGCAGAGAAGCACAAAATCACTGGGGTGGCTATTGGCCACTGAGTGATGTTCACAAGGGTGGAAGCAGCAGAAGTTCCTGTCCAGACCCTGTAATTAGGGACTGAAGGAAAGCAGAAACGTAGAGCGGTACGGGGAGCTGCAGTGAGAGGTTTCACATCTCTTCGTTACTCCGAGAAAGGATGCTCATGCTAGGGGGTCATCACAGCACAAAAAATCAGGAAGAGAAATGGCTGGAACCAGCTTCATACCATTGTGCTGCTGTGCACTGGATAAGCTTGCAAGCAGGAGACAGGCAAGCTGAGAACACAACCACTGCAGTCCCCTCTGCTCAGTCGCTGGGAACTGGAATCACAACTAACTGAAATAACAGTGAACAGTGAAATCCTTTCAGTACTAATTTTCAGTCTTCTGTTTGAGATAGAATCCTTCTCCTACAATAATGGTATTTTTTTGAGAGGTTTGGCTCTGTCTGGTCAGTGCCTTCTCTTCTAAGTCATTGTGACCTACATACAGACATGATCCAAATAAAAAATTAAAGAGAAAGAGAGCTTTATGTGACATTGCTTGGCTGAGCCAGCTCTGGAGTTGCTGTGGCCCCTGTGTTATTTTTTCACACACGGTCAGATACGAGTTTATAATTTTTGTTTGGGTTTTTTTTTTTCCTCACTACCATAATGAATGTTTAAATATCTCTCTCCAAAAAAAATAATCTAGAGTTTACCCACTGAAAGTGGCATTGATGGACACACCCTTGCTAGTGTTGTTATCCTGATATTTAAAAAAAATTAAGCATCTAGAGTTATACCTCTGTGTGAATAAAATACAAGACTAAGGCACACAATGAAGTTACTGCGAGTTACCACGTCACCACTGAGCCACAGTAATTGATACATGGGTTCCCTCAGCTGCCTGCCAACACGCAGCACAACATGTTAGGTTAAATCATTTTCACCAAGACACTTTGATGAGGTTTGGATGGCGCAAGAAATTACTCTAGGGACATGGAATCCAACCCCTGCTATAACTTACATTTAAATCAAGATTGGTAGGATCATTACTACCTGATGGCTGTTCATTAAGCCTGGGTGAGATAAATTTGGTACTTAGTTCAACTCCCACTGGCTGGTCACTTGCTGCAAACTGATTTCATAGCACAAAGGTCTATTCCATTTGGAATAACTCAGTCTCTGAACCGATCTCTATCTGGATGCAGGGTTGTAGTGCTGTTCCAGAACATGCAATTCACTACCACAGCTGGCACCATTTTGACAAGCAAAAGAATAACCAAGAACTGAACTGCCCTGAAGGATCCTCTGCTCTGTGATTTGTCCCTGCAGGTCAGGGCTGTGCCTCACCAGTACAGCAAAGGACACTGTCAGGGCTCATGATATACCTGCACTCTGGGTGTAAACAAAGAGGTGCAGATCCTCGTGCTGCCAGTGTGCCACCTTTCACTACCTCTACGTTACTCAGCAGCGAGCAGAGAGAAACAAGAGGCATTTCAGCACAGTAAAGGAGAAGCAGCTGGCTGGAGGATGAAGGAATAGAAAGAAGCAATTATACTATTATGGCTATCAAACAAGCCCACATCACTCTTACTTGTGCTTGGGGGTGCAAGGCCAGCTCATATCCACCCTTTGCTGCTGATTGTTTTTTTGACAGAAATTGCTCCCTAAACAGTCATGTTCAGTGATTATTTGTCTCCTTCCTTCTTCCTCTGATTACAGCCAGACTGGGATATCCCTGATCCGCATAGAAATGAATATTTTAAAAGTCAGTGCTGTCCTCAAAGGGGCTTGTGCACCATTAGGTCTCCAGATTTACTGCACTAGCAAAGAACAGTGTAGTAATGAGGTAGCAGCAATAGGCTACAAATGAGGAGAAAAAAGCTAAAAGCAAAGGATTTTGCCTTAGTACATACGTGGCTGTAAATTAAAATTATCATTGAGGTCCTGCCTTTACGTAAGGAATTTTCACCAAATTTTGTAACCATACTCATAGACTCAACTCTGTATTAGTAATTATTCTTGATTCTTGACTCAGTACATGCACCATATTTTGCCTATAATCATGAACAGCCGGGAAGCCCTACTATCAAAAAAATAAAACATATTTAAACATGACGTTGATGTGTTACTGTGTTATATCAAGTTCTCTTGTTTCCTAAGTCTCTGCATGAGAAGTTTTCCCACAGCTAACAGCAGTTTGAGCAAAATAGTAACTATTCCCTCTGGTACATGACAGTAGCACAGATTTTCCCAGAACTATAGAGAAAGTACAATTATCCATTGCAATATGTGCACCCAGGCCGATACAGTTGGCAACAAAAATGTTAATGAATGCAAGGAATTGCGTTCTCACTGTGCAAGATGTGTCACAGCTTCATCACCTGCCTTCAGAGTTTTAAGGCCATCGCCTTTTTCCATGTTGTTAATTATCCTAGTTTGCCCTCAAAAGAATGTTCAAGTCCAAGCCACAGCTCACACCTATTCCCTTCCGGTTGTATTCCTTTACATTAATCCAAAAGCAATCACACAGCGTAAGTATCAGTCCATTTTTTTTCCCCACTTACAGCTTTCATACCTCTCTTCTGGCCATTCACCAGCTTTGCTAACAGAAGAGCCCTAAAATCGAGTCATATTCAACCTTGACTCACTGGATGGACCTTCTCTCCCATTGAACCATATAAAGTGTTGTGGTTGCATTATGCCTACAATGACTGGCTCTATTTGCTTAACTGTCTGAATTGACTCATTTTTTCCATCATTTGGGAATGATTCAAGAGCTTATTTTGGCTTGACCAGATCTGACTCACCCTGGGTGACTTCAGAAATTAGAATAAAATTGAGATTGGTGCAGAAAAAGCAAAACTACAGTAAAATTGTAACTACAGTCTCTCTCCTGTTGTGACAAAGAATTCCTGGCCTCCAAACTGACTGCAGAAGCAATATTTATCTGGTCTATCACTGGTCCAAGTTTCCATCAATCAGTCAATTTTTATTCTGAGGGAAAAAACCAATGAGTATCATCAATCCCTTTTATATTAAATTTATGGCATAAAGGAAAACAACATTACAATTATAAAAATTTTACTGTACTACAAAGATAAAAAATTAAGAAACCTGTTCATCCATATATATGAATCCATGATGAAAAACCAGAGAAATAGTATCAAATTTCCCCAATTACTATGTATTAATATAAACATCAGTGTTTTCAACCATAACTTTGTTTTAATAGAGAGACTTAAACAAGCATTTAAAACTTTCATATTTCATACATGAATCTGTTCTATGCCTGCAAGTACAGGGTAGGCCAGGTTATGAAATATGTATAAAGGGACACTGCCAGGTGAAAAACATTGGGCAAAATTCCAAGGGCTTTACTGCATACTTATTCAGTTGTTTGCCAGGCAAACTCCTTTGAAATCAATGGGAATTTTGCCTGAGCGGAGATCAAGGAATGTAATAGTTAAAAACAAGCAAGCAAACAAACAAATTTATTACACACACACATACCGTTTTATTAAAAATACAAAAGATGCTACAATATTAAAGTCTAATATACTACTTATCATTATGCAGCTAGTGAGACATGCAATCTTTAGGACAAGATTCCTACTGAAAAAAAGAAGTAATGGATTGGATCTAAGTTTGGAAAAACTTATTGTGCAAATCCTAATAGAGCAGAATTTGACCTGTCTACGCTTTGATCGCAGCACCTTATCATCTAAGGGTACCGATGCCAAATGACTGCTGTCTAGTCATTTTAAGGACCTTCAGAACTTCCTAACTTTTTGCATGAAGGCAACCCTTCAGGAAAAAAGAAGTTACTCAGAATAACAGTAAAGTTTAGATAAGTAGTTTTTCTTCTGGAGCCATCAGTAGTTTAGACATCTAACCTAAAAAAACCCTGTAACTATCTGTCTTTTTTAAAGAGAGCCTCAGTGAAAGTAATTTGATAGCACCATGCAATTGAAGTAACTATATCAACCATGTTATAACAAAAATGTATCAAATCAGAAGTTGCTCCTAAATGCACCTTCCTCAAAGATACCAAGGATGCTTTGTGATGATTGCTTACATTCCCATTACTGAATTTTAAACAATACTGATTTTTACATCTTTGACTCTTCATCTCAGAGAGATGCAAAGAGAATTTCTCCTTCCTTCCTCTGCCCTGCTAAGATACATGTGGTGCTTTAGCTTTTATGCAGAATCCTATGTGCAACTTCTCCATTGTTATTAAGAGATAGCGTGATTTAAATAAGTTAATTCTTTTGAGACTTGGAGCTTTGGATTGCATTCTATGATTTGTATGATTCACCACACCTTATTTACTACAGAAATGCATCACTTGACAGGATACATCATGAAATTCAAGTTGCAGTTCAGAACATTTTTGTCATTTGAATGGATGCGAAAGCAGAACAAACTGACCATCCCCAGACACATAACAGACTGCAAGAACTGGTGATGGAACATTCAGTAAACATAACATCTAACAGACATAGTAAGCAATGACAGGAAGGTGAAAGCAATACTAAATACCAGTGGTGTTCCAACATTAGTTATCTAGAGTGCAGACCTCAAAACCACAAAGACTGAACCTTGTATGAAATGCAGATTTCTTGGAAGCAGTGTTACATTTTTATATTATTCCCAGTCTTTCCTCCATGACAAATAGAAGGACATGGTACAGTTTATTTTTTCTCTCAACAGCTTTCCCTCTCTTTTTATTCCATTAGTTAGGTTGAGCCTAAAATCTATAATTTTACAAAAAAGCAGTCATTAATATGTCCTTCCTTTTCAGAATGAAGTGTCTCTATTGCAATTTAATTTCTATGTTTTTTGAACTAGTATAAACTATGCTGGGAAAAATGCATTTTTAAATCAGTTCTCAATGGTTTTGCAGCCTAACTATGCTGACTAGAAGCACGAAGAAAAACAAACATACTTCTTACCAACCTTCCAGTGAATAGAAATAAATTTAGATTGGCAAAGGTATCTTTTCCTAGTAGAGTACGTACTATTCGGCATAGTGGTTTTAGCTGCAGTGGGCAAGGAGAAGGAACTCCATCTGTTGAAATAAACTGTGCTATACAGCTACGTCAGCATATCCTTGGTACTGCAGACTTGGCCCTTATTCTGTGATAAGCCTCCACATGGAGCATTAGATTAGTACCACTATAGAGAAATGCAGCATAGTTACACCAACATACTTCCTCACAAGGATGGTGAAACAGTCATTGAAGGCTTGCATTTTTCTTTTTATTATTTGCTGGCAGTGGGAGGGGAAGTTTCAGTTTGACAATTCTAGAAATAAGAGAATTTGTGTTATGAAAGATACTAATACTGCATCGTCCTTCATACGTAATTCAAGATCAGACATTACTGCTATTACTGCAGTGAAATAACCCAGTGTGTTTAAACATTCTGCACTATTTTCATGCATTCTACTATCATTTAAGAATCTGCAGTACCTACAGAGCACCACTATTCAAGTTTTCTTCCCTAAGGCAAGCGTATTACCTTACTTCACAATTTATTCTCTAGTATTTAAATTAGCCAGTAACAAAAAACAATACCAAAAAAAAGTGTGGCGACACTGAGCATTTGCCTCGAAAATCCGTTATGTGCTTTAACTACAGCATTGAAACTCGGAGCCTACATTCACCAAAGGATACTTTGTAGAACATAGTATAGGGCCTCAGTAGATGCCACATCAAGAGTTGGTATCACACAGACAGAAAAAGACAGGACCTTGGTAAGTAACAAAAAAGCAAGCGTTCCTGATAACCTCAAGGATATAAAAATTGGGCTTTTGCAGCTTTAGAAGTCACTTGACCAATGGAAGGACTGCAAAAAACTGAACAACCCCATTCCAGCTTTCTGACAGAGGCACAGTCACAAAGTCCTGAATTCAGCCTTGCTGTCGGACTCCACGGATTGCACAGAGCTCTGGAGAATAGCCTGACGTGGGTAAAAACATTCTGTGAGACAACACAGACTTCCTGCTTAGGTCCTTATAATGCCCACCCCTATAACACAACAGTTCGAATTTCATTGAAATGCTCTGAAACCCTGCTCAATGTCCCCAGATCACCTGTCAAAACTCTTCACAGATTCCTAACACCACAACCCTCTCTGAATATACACAAGAATCCAGTTCTGCACATTATGCTTTGGCAAAACTTCCATTGACTTCAACTGTCAAGTAGAACACAGACAATAACCACAACAAACAACACATTCAGGAGCTCAGATGAGATCCAGCCACTTTTATCTTACAGACTGCAGTTAAAAGGAACAAACAGTGTTTTGCAAATTATCAAGATTAGTTCTAATTACACTAATTTTCTGCCTTTAGAGTTGCTAATAGATAGATATGTAGAAGTCATGGTTAAACACATGCTGAATGTAACAGTGACAGAGATGTTATTATACCTTAGCATTTGTAATTTTATTGGTTTGTCTGTGACAGGACCAAGGAAAAGCATTTCTTAGGGTTTCCGTTTTGACTGCATCACTCCAACTCTACATTCCCCAAACTTTTGGACAAGCAACTCTTACCACCTTGCAAATTTTTTCCACTGATCACCATGTGTCCTTATCATTGACAGGATACTCAAGACTTTTATGTTAATGATCTCTGAAGTAGCTTTGTGGACCAGCTGCCAAGCACTTGCCCTGACATAACAAACCACAGCAGTTTATTGATTACAGTAGCAGAACCACAACCTATTTTGTTCTGGGGAAGATGGAAGGTTTCTTGTATGCCCATAAGGCTTGAGTTAAAGACAGTCTCTGAAGGAGGGCAATACAATTTCCCAACCATTGGCAATCAAGCACCCCCTTGAAAGATAACACAGCAAGCTCTTAGCTTGAAGGATTCTTTCTCTTGATGTGCAAACCAATTGCAAATAGTGTTTTCTCAGAGTTAGAAGTTACAAGATAACCCGGTAAGAGCAATTAAAATGTGACCTGGCTTTATCAAAGGAAGTGAATTGCCAAAGACCATGCTGGGTATTGCTGGTGGGGTCTGGCAGGAAGACAGGCTGAGCCTGAATACTCCATAAATTGAACCTACCTGGAATTTGACTAAGTAGCAATAAGAAAACATGTCTATCAGATATGCATAAAATACAGGTGATATTATTTTCCTTGTTTTGAAATACACTTAGCACAACAGGTTCTACAACCTAAAGTCTACCAGAAAACAGAACATGAGACGCTGACAAGAATAAAGATCTTTAAGAGAATACAATGTGATCTATTGAAAACAGCAAAACTGTTTAAGATCTAGAAAGAATTAGAGTGGTGAGAAGTGCAGATATCTTAGTCATCAGGACTTAATGTCCTAACATTCACATTGTCATTTCACTGTGTTAATGATTGAACTCTGCAGTCTTGTGTCTTTTAAGTGCTCTTATTTCAGGGAGCACTGGAAGTCACTGCATGCCAAGCATATTTTGCTGTCAATGCACAGGGGAATGTTTGTGTCCTGAAAGCAGCACAGCGTTTTCTTCCTTGCATACTTAATGCTCACAGGGTTTTAGCAAAGAAAGGTCCCTACAACTCTGAGATAACTAACCCTGTTAGACAGTGGCACAAATACAAAATTGCTGATGGAATTAAGCCATGTGACAACACAGTGTTATAGCATAGCTATTCTTTATTAGGTGAAGGAAGGTATTTCTCACCTGAAACTCCAAGTACCACACATTTCTTGATCCAAATGAAAAGCTGTTCAGCGCATGGCAGAGAAATGAAGAGATTTTGCAAGATTAACTTCACTGTTAAAGATGAGGTGGGATGACAGCGCTCAGCTCCAGCTGCTGGCTGCTATATGCACACCCTGAGGCTACTGAAAGATGGCAACAACATCTCCAGCTAGTCCTCATTTTGGGGGAGGAGGTGAAAGGGGGAGAAGGACCTTATTTGAACAGCTAAAAATTTGTACTGTCTTCCAAAGAAAGTAAAGACATAAGGACACAACTCTCTCCTTCCAACCCCTCCCAAAAGGCTGACCAAGAGCAATCTCTAATTTATTTCCCTATATATTCCCCTTCAATACGCATGATATTTTAAAATTAATAATAAACTTGTCATTTTTATTGAACACTAGAGACCATTTCTTATTCTTATCAAGAATGCAAAAATACACAGAGTAGACGGGGACACATATAGAGTGAGGCACATTTTCAAGATCAGAAGAGCCGAAAATACTTGCCCATGATGACAGCATTTCTTGACTTGGTAAACCATGCACGTCAGATAAGGCCTGAGGAAGTAAGAGGGTGGATAAAAGGGAACTCTGTGGAAAGACAGAAAGAAAAGAGAAACAGACAAACAGGGAATGAGAACGAATCCTCTAGCAAAGTGCTAGCCCCAAACAAATTCCAGAAAAAAAAAGGTCTGGTATTGAAAATTGCTAACTGCAAGTTTTTATTCTAATTTTAGTCAGAGAACTGAGCATCTGATAAAGAGATGAAATGTGCAAATCAGGCACTGAGACATTAGCATACACAAATGGGCCATGACCTCTCCAACTGTTGTGCTTTTTTGTGTGTGTGCTTGCAGACACCGTGAGGCAAAAATTCATCCTCAGTGTAATTGGATTAAGAAGTCGGTGGAATTATATCAGAAATGAATATTACCCTGAATATCTTTATATTGATATGATTATATGGTATGGGAATATTCCAGCTCAGAGTGGCTTTTTCCCCTCCCTCACATGAGAGCTGCAGACCTCAATACTAGCTGTTTTTTTGTCAGTGGTTTGTTGTTTTTGGTTTTTTTGTTTGGGTTTTTTGCTGGTTTTTTTATTGTTGTTTTTTGATGTTTTGTTCTGTTTTGTTTGTTTTTTTAACTGAGAGTTTAGCTGGTTGGCATGGCTAAGCAGGATGCGGTATCTTTCACTACTTTTGTTCAGCCTTTTTAAGCAAGTGGAAAAGGCTTGAAAAACTTGGATACATTGTCATTTATGCTATATCCCTTCCCCTTGAAGGGTTTCAAAGCTGTATCACAATGTAGGTAGCAAGAACCAAGTTAGTGTGGAATCTCGGGCTCCATAATGTCTCTGTTTTATGACTTGCAAGTCATTGGATAGACAGTAGATGGTAAACTCAAAGGAAGATCCAATTACAAAATACCAGTTATGAATGGCATGCAGACAATAAGACAAGTATGTGAGACAGGTAAACTGTGAAATCAAGGTGACTTCAAGAGTGACCCCCAATTACAAGCACATTTTTGAAACCTACCTAGAAAATCCCAATACAAATTTGTTCTATTTCGTTGACTTTACTGCAGAGCTTAGCTCTGATTTGTAGCCAATCCATATATAATTGTTGCATATAAGGCAATGTCTAGCTGGAGAACACATTTGCCTTCACCAGCCATTTTACTGAAATACATCCAATTGGTCCTGTAAACCAATTAGCAGAAAAGCTGACTGTGTCAATAGCTCTTAATTTAAGAAGAGAAATTAATTTTTAATTTATGGAATAACTAGATGCATCTTAGAGACTAATTATCTGGTTACTGTCTTTGTCAAGGATAACACTTAGCACTTACACAGCACTTTTCATCCCCAAGTTGTTTTTAAACATACACTATAATTAAACCACATTAACTTTTCATTCAAAGAAGTGTATTGTCCATACTTCACAGCCAGCAAAGCTGCGGCTACAAATAAGTGACAAAGAGAAGGACACAGTATCAGAGATGTGCTGGCAGCTGCTTGCTTCAGCCCAGGAAGTACAATGGTTCCAAATGATTACTAGTCAATTCTGTTTCCTCTATTGTCCCATCTTCTTAAGTTCTGACAGCACAAAAACCTAAATGAGACTAGACCATGTAGGATTCCCATTTCTGTAAGTATATAAGGTCAGTATCTTACCATTCCTGTTATTCCTATTTGACATGAGATTTACCTCCAGGGAACATAGGTAAGGAAAAACCACACCTCAACAGCTGTAAGTTCTCTCGATCTTGGCGTCAACAGAGCTTGTCTACAGACGCAAAACTACCTCAGAAACACTACTGTGTTTCCACAACCAAAGAACAAGAGTTGCTTTGACATTATTTAAGGCAAAAGAGACTTTTGTAACTTGCTCAGAAGACTTCTATGAGAAATTCCAAATTAATTGCCATGCTAACTTACCGATATTTGAGTTTAGGCCTCCCAACTTATCCTAGTTCTGGTGATAATGTCACCAATGCATTACAGGCATGTCAGTAGCATACGCATTTCAACTCACAACCTACGAGTTTAATAACTGGTTGTGTTTTTCAGTACCATATCACTCACTTTTCATACCTTTAGCCACACACATTTCTCCATTCCCGAGGAGATATTCTGAAATTTGCTTACATACAAAATATTCATAAGACATATTGCATTACTTGAAATACAATTTGTGATCATTTAATTGTGCCACAATTTTGCCAATTGGTATGATTGAGACTCAGAGCTACAGAGAGTTTGGCTTTTGATAAACAAACCATTCTTTCATTTCCATTTATTCCCTTAATTCTTTTCAGACAGAAATCTAGAAATCTCTCCCATAGGTGTCCCAAAGTAATGAGAGAGAACTAGAACTTAGAATGTAAATTCTTACACAATCTTAATTACAAATAGCCCCTTTAATCCTAAAGATGACATTAAAGTCACAAAATTAGAAATAACTGACCATATGCAAATATACAAAGACTTGCATTCCCCTTAGAAACAACAATACTGTTTAGACTACTTGAAGTAAATGGTTTCCTTTACATTTGTTTTTTTTATACAACCTTATATTTATGGTAAAACATCATGAGACTCCGGCTAAAGTATCATCTAAAACTTGACTAATAACACGCCTTATTCTGTTCACTACAAGTCACAGACAGGGAGATCTTTAAATGTGCAGAGAGAAATAAAAAAAATGTAACATCTGAAAGAAAGCAGCTTTCGATTTCTCTGGATCTTAAATTCAGTAACACAGTCCCCAAGTGTGCTGCTCTTGGTACTAACAGAGAGAACACACTAGCTAAAGTTAGCAATGACTTTGCAAAACAGGGAAAATGCAAAACACATTCTTTTGGAACAAGAAAATTAAACTTTCCTAAAACCATCAAGGACAATTAATCAAAAATTGTTAAGGAAGAACACTTCTGTAAGTAATATTCAAGTCCGTTTAAAACACGTATATAAGTAATTTGATTCCTGACTACTCAGAAATTGCATTATGTTTTGCCTAAGCCCTGAAAACATAAATATTGTTTTAGCCACGAAAATTCTTTTAGCTCTAAATTATTCAGAGATTCTAAGGTCTTTATGCTTTCAAAAATACTTAGCCTTAGCACTCAAAACTAAGACAAAATGAAGTTAGATGCCTCAACAGATTGGTCACTTATTGGCCAAATAAACACTTGTTAACATTTGTAGAACCCTCTTTACCTCTTGAGAATATGGCAGTACAGGTGATAATCACAATTTCAATGTTTAAACTGTTAAACTAAAGTATCTGTATAGTTAAAAGGACAGATGGTCTTCTGAGATGACTTCAGAGATAGCTTAGCATCCCTTTCTGAACCATTCTCCAGAGACTGATTCCTTTCTCCACTAACAGAGCTCCTTAACTAGCCATTTAACCTCAGCACTCAAATTAGGTCATGTAAACATACCTAAACAACTCTTGAAAACGAACTTTCTTAGTTATTTAGGCCCATATTATAGCATCTCCCAGACTGAATCCATGTGGACTATCAGAGCAGGGGAATGGAAGAAGTACTTCCATGCCTGCCATGCTTGATGAAGACGTAGTCAGATGGGCTGCCAGCAAGAAGGAACTGGAGTATTTTGAACTTGACTCATCCAAGCCCAACAACCTCTTGTGGGTACACTGATACATGTCTGGCCCATAGCACTATGAAGAGTAACTTGCCATGACAATACTTTTGAAAAGGACAACCTCTAAAACTCTTCTCTTTGATGTCTTGGTCACATCTAATTTTGATTTTCTGAGTCTCCAAGACTTGATAAAATTGATGATCTTGCTGGGCATTAGAAAATTCTATCATATAAATAAATGAATTCTTTCCATATCCACAAATGTTAAAATTAGATGTCACAGTATAAAACAATAATAGCATTAGCAATTTGTATCGTCAAAGTTGTTTTATTTTATCTGAATGGAAAAATACATGGAGTTACAATGTGGATACCAACATTGCCTACAGATGCACAAATTTCAGAAGACAGCAGAAATCAGTCAGATTACAAGATAAAACAGTAAGTAGTCTCAGACTTGCATTTCTTTAAAATTATAAAATAAACGTGAGACAAGTCAGTAGTGAGCTAATGCCAGTGCTTCACCCCAAGGGCTCATTTAGAGTTACAATTTTTTTTAAGCAACCCCAACTATGGTAATTGATTTAAATCAATTCTCCATATGGACATTAGGAAAAGCCCCAATCGTTGACTTCATCTCTTGTTCACAAGAAATTAAGCATATAATTAACTTTTCAAATTGCAGGGTAGACTTCTGGGGCATGTGTACATGCAGTGAGATTTTACAAATCCTTTAACGACCATTCATAAACCTGACAAAATGAGCTCGCCATTCTTATGGCTACAAAACCCAGTTACCAAACATCACAGGAATGACTGATTCTTTCTCCTCCTGTACCATTTTTCTGTAATAAATCAACAGTGATTTTCAAAACAGCTTACATGTGATTAACAATTAAGAGCACTACTTTCCTAACTTGTTATAGAAGCAGTATGTCTGCAGCTTAGAATAAAAACCCAATCTTTACTTTCTGTTTGTTTGCTTATATTCTTCTGCGTTGCTCATATGCATTGGCTTTCATTGCTTACATTTTTTGTTTTAAAATAGGAGAGCCTTGAAAATTTCAGAACAGTAGCAGATCATGCCTTACAACACTGAATAATTTTAAAATGGATTTATTAACACAGCATAAAACTGTGGTCCCTAAACCCTGACTTGTGGATGTTTTGTGAGACCTGCAGACCTTCCTCAGGGTCACAGGAAATTGTTGTCACTATGGCAGTCACAGGAAGCCATTGCCACTATGATTCAGATGGATGCAGGGAGCTAAGTATGATGATTCCTCTAGTATGTTATTTTTCAGTGTTGTTGCTGAAAAGCCAGCCAAGACTAGAGGTATTGGATGCATATAAACCGCAATCCCTTTAATGTATGGAGTCACAAAGTCTCAGCAAGATTGTTAGAACTTCAAATTATAAACCTCTAATCTAAAATTCTTAAGCTCCAGCCTAGATGTTAGAAAAAATATCTACTATCCCACCAAGACACTATAAACACTCCCTATAAACCCACACACTTGTTTAGAGGTTTCATATGACTACACTAAGACACATCAGTTGCAGCATGAGCAGGCATAGTGAACATATCCAGCTAGCTTGGATACCAGTAACATCACAAATTCCAGCTACTAGGCAATTACCTGGGTGCAGCGCATTCTGGAGACTGTTATCACCATTCTACTGTTATTGGTAGCTAAATTAGCTTCAAGGAACCTGAATATTTGTAGATACGCTGCAATCATGCACTTTGGCTTCACTGCAACCCTCATTACACTCCATGCCAACGGAATTCTGGCTTGTATTAGAAATAGTGTGACCAGCAGAAGTAGGGAGGTGATCATGCCCCTGTACTCAGCACTGGTGAGGCCACACCTGGAGTATTGTGTCCAGTTCTGGGCACCTCAATACAAGAGAGATCTCGAGGTGCTGGAGCGAGTACAGAGGAGGGCAACGAAACTAGTGAAGGGCCTGGAAAACAAATCATATGAAGAGCGGCTGAAGGAGCTGGGACTGTTTAGTATGAGGAAGAGGAGGCTGAGGGGAGACCTCATCACTCTCTACAACTACGTGAAGGACACTGTAGAGAGGTTGGTGCTGGTCTCTTCTCACAGGTAATTAACGACAGAACGAGAGGGAACGGCTTCAAGCTCCAACAGGGGAGGTTTAGATTGAACATTAGGAAGGAATTTTTCACCGAAAGAGTGATAGGGCATTGGAACAGGCTGCCCAGGGAGGGGGTGGAGTCACCATCCCTGGCTGTGTTTAAGGGACGTTTCGATGCGGTACTGAGGGATATGGTGTAGGGGAGGACTTTATAGAGTAGGGTAGATGGTTGGACTCGATGTTCCCAAGGGTCTCTTCCAATCTGAATGATTCTATGATTCTATGATTTATGTATGTTGCCCCATTGCAACCTTGCATTTTGTGTTGCATCTTTCACAGTAGTGCACTTTTATGGAACTTGATGCTTAGAGAATGATGTTACCACTGTAACAGACAGCCTAACTTAATGCACTTATTAATTGAAACACACATACATGCCGCGACTATTCACAGATTTCAAAATTTTCTATTTGTAGTTAGGTCAGTGCAATAATACCTTTTGGTCATGGCAGAACAAATCTAGTGCTGAGTATCTCAGGCCTTTAAACAGCCAAATCAGCCAGACCTGATCTTTATCACGTCCCAGCATATATACACAGAAACAATTCCTTCCCCATCTATACCCATGCATACAGATACAATGGTATCTACTTCTTACTGGCATCAGGCAACCACATCCGTTCACTCACTCAACCCAAACTTCCATCTTCAGCTACTCAGCCCGCCAACATGCTGTTAACACATCTTCAGAGAGCTCTGCATTTTTCCTGCCTTCAAATTCATAATTTTATTCCCTCCAATTGCATCCATTCCTCTCTCAAATTCATAGTTTCCTCTTTCTACTTTTGTCCTTTCTGCCACTTGCTGAACACGCAGAGACTCATTTAATCTACAGTAAGTGTGTTAGTGCAATTTGTTTCATTAGCTTCATTCATTTTTTTTGGCAGATTCTAAAGGTTCCAGGATAGAAACAAGGCCCCATCTATGCCAATCGTTCTGCGTACCAGCCACAGAAAGACAAACCCTGTCCTAAAGAGATTAAAGGCTAGATTTAAAATAAAGAGAAATTAAATGGTAATCAAAGGAATTTGGGATGAAAAAAGAAATTTATATAGCAAGAGCTTTTTTGTTAAACTTACAAGTTTCATCCTGCATCTACATACCTCCTGTTAGTATTCTTTCATTTAAGGATTACCTATGGTATCATGTTTCTGTTGGCCATTAGAGTGGCATATAAATATCCTTATTTACCTCTTTTAAAAAGCATATATAGAACATTTCAAAATGCAAACAACACGCAAAAGAGCTGTTTACACTCTATTTAAAGACCCCCTATCAGTTTAAACTGCTTGGGTCAAGCACATAATCTCCTCTGTTACTGCAATGAAACAATTCAGAGGGTTAAAAAGCCATAGAGCCACGGTTTTTTCCTATGCTTAGGTATGGATTGCTGGGGATTCCAGTAGATGTAAAAGATGAGAGTTAGCATTTTAATGGTAACTGCTTGCCATAAGCAACACCTGCTTAAAAGCAAGGTGGATTTCAATAAGCATTAACCTCGCTGAAGTTTTGCAACAGGAAATCTTCCATTTTACGCCCATCCTCTGCATAAGTCTGAACTTAACATAACAAAAACCCTGCTGGGCTGAGCTATTGGATCTCAATGTCCCATCAGCTCAAGGGCTGAGCAGTCTCTTTGTATTAGTTGGTAATTTCTTGCAGGCTTGGAATTTACTGCCATCCTTCTACACCGTGGCACAGCAGCACCAGAGAAACGAACTGTGGCTAACTGAACTGACTGGCTGGCACAATTAAAATCAACAACCGTACAAAGTATCTACACAAGCCGTGCTGTTTTATACTAAGGACCATGACAGTTCTGACCTCCCCTGCACGAGAGCTGTCTGGCATCTTTGCTTTTGTGAATTTCTGAGTGTAAGTGTTCGTAAGATTTCGAAAGTACTATGTCTCCTGAGTAAAAAATAAAAATTAGAAAAAAAGGAAGAGAATATATGACAATACATACCCCTGTACCCTGCCAGCCCTTCTACCTAATGTGAGGCCTTTTCCTCACAATATAAGTCTTGGGATGAACAAATAGACTGCTACTAGTGTAAGACAGTAATAAAGAAAAAAGCATTAGAACAGATGATCATACCCCTAACATGCAGAACAGTCATGTGCGTGCATAGTATGGTTTGCTCCACTGTTGAAATACAGTTGGAGTACCTCCAAGCACAGTGAAATTCTTTGCGTAGGAGCGCAATGTAAAAACAGTTCTGGTGCTACGTACGAGCCATCTTCACTAATATGTTTCTTTAATCTCTCCTAGGACTCATCTGAATAAGGTAAAAAGTTTCTGGGAAACAAATCTTCATTTTCTATGTGTCGTATGTTGTCACTATTGCACAGAAGAAAAATAACGAGAGGAAAGAACAGCAGAGTCCTTCCGCTCCTCTGACCATTTATTTTATACCAGGTCTCTTCAAGATGAGAACTCTTTCCAAATTATTTGCAACTTCTGTGGACCCTAATGCATTTTCCTTAGTGGGACATTCAGAAAAACCTGAAATCTCAGATCTGAATTAAAACTGAAATCCTTTCACAGGGATACCTTTGAAATTAAGGTACCTCAGTAGCAACACAAATCTTCTCATTGTTCTCTAGAATTCTGGCAAAGAACATATTCAGCCTTAGAGGCTCCTAGATGGCTGCCATCTTTCAAAGCATTATCGCCTTGGGATACAGATCTTTTACAAATATGGTCTAACAAAACTGTTTCAAAATTATTTAGAAAGTAATATTAATGGTAGGTAGTTTTGGGAAAGCTTACCAAATATGATTTCTTTTAAGGCACAGATCGTACACTGAATCCATTTGCTGCTTCTCTGTGATACAGACTGACAAAGCTGCAAGCATGGCTGGAAAAAAAAATTAAAAATTGTAATTCAATATCTACTACTCCTTCTCCCAATAAACACGTTCCATTCTACCCACTCATGCTACCAAACCACACATTTAACAGATATGGTGGTACAACATAAAAATTTATTAAACAGCTTTATCTTTAGCAAATCCATTTAAGTGCATTTGTAATGTATTTGTCTCCAGAAACCTGTCTAGCTGTTCCTCCTGATGTTCCCATATGTTCCTTACACACTTTACACCACCAATAATGTAAACATGATTACCATGCAAAGTAAACCACTATCAGACAGAAAAGGAAGTGTCTTTATGTCTGTTACATAAGTCAAACCACTAAGATCTGGACAACAGAGTAGGTTAATCATACCTTTATTACTTACTAAAATCCCATAGCTAGGAGCTTGCAAAATGATGGGTTACTTGCATACAGTCAAACATAGCTTTATTGCTGTTCCAGAAGGTTATTTATTCCATGTCCTCATTACTACTAATAAAAAAACCCCAAAATTATTTGCATTACTGTAGTCCTTTACATATAACTTGCTTTTCTTACAATGAAGTGAAAAAAGGCAAGTACCAGGCCTTAAATCTGATCAAGGATTTTTTTTCTCATACCCCTTGCAAAAATTTCATTAGTTCTTCACACCCGTTACTTATAAGTTTTTTACCTGACAACCGGGGGTGTAGCTGTGTTTCTATTGTAAGCAGATGGTTGGAAGCAACTTTGAAGTCTGCCAATAAAAGTCACTAACATAAAAGAAAAGGAATACTTTATTATTAAAGGAAATCTTCTATATTTTACTTGTTACTTTTCAGGAAATTTCAATCGTTGCTTAACAATATACCTCTCATAATAGCACTAGGAAGAATACAACCATTGATGCTTCAAGATCACTTTTGTCTTTCTGTCTCCAGTCACTCCTACTTTTCTAAATCCATCCTTCCTTATAGCAAGTCCCTCTTTTTCTGCAAAGGTCTTGGCTTCCCAAAATGTATAATCATACATGTAACAGACTAAACCTTTCCTTCTTCATTAATTTTTGTTTAAGAAATACAAGATTTCCTACCCGAGGGAATAAATGCCCACACAGTAGCAACTACTGAGCCCACAAGAAGAAAAATCACTGATTCAGAACATCTTAAGGGAAAACGTTAACTCTTTTTCTCCCCTTTTCACCACAGCACCTTTCTTTCACCTTTATCTGATGTACCCGATCTTCCTTAACCTTTTAAAGCGTTTATTTACTTCACAAAAGACACACGGCCCTCTGCCTTCTTCACGTTTTCCCTGTCGCCGCTCACCACACCGTTTTTCGCTCACCCCCTCCCCTCAGTTCGGGTCCCCCTAGCCCCCACAGCACGGGGGCAGGCAGTGCCACAGTAACGACAACCCCCCGCACCCGGGCGGCCGCAGCGGAACACAGCGCCGTAGGAGCTGGGAGGCAGAGACCGCCCCTCCCCGGTGGGGGTGCCGCCCCAGGGCGCCTTATCCCCCCCTGAGGGACGCCCTCCTGCCCTCGCCATCTTGCCTCGCGCCCTCTCCCGGCCGCTCACCCGCAGCGCGCATGCCAGCCACCGCGCGCCTCCAGCCTCGCGCCCCCCACCCCCCTCGACGGACGTCTCCCTCCGCCAATTACCAGCCTCCCGCGGGAGCGGCTCCTCCTCCCGCCAATGAGATAGCGGATCGGCCCCAGAGGCCCAGCCCCCCTAATCTGTAACGGCCTGGAGCGCACTAAGCCACCCCCCTTCTTCCTCTTCCCGGCTCTTCATTGAATGAAGTTCTCGCTGGCCAACGAGAAGTTCCCGCTGGGCTTGACGGACTGCTCCGCCCTCCAGTAGAAGTGGAAAATTTCACCGCGCCCGCCAATAGGGTGCCGGATGCGAGCCTAGGGGGCGGGCTCTCCCTCCCAGGCGGGCGGGGAAGGCCGTGGTTATCGATCCCGCTGCTGGAGGGAGGCGGCGGTGAAGCAGCAGAGAAAATGGCGGCCATGGCTGCGGAGGCGGCAGCGACTGCAGCGGTGCCGGGCGATGGGGGGGCTGGTGAAGCTGAGCCCGAGATGGAGCCTATCCCGGGCAGCGAGGCCGGCGCAGACCCTCTCCCTGCCGTCAGCGAGGCCGTGGAGTCGGTGGTGCCCGATGGGGAGGAGGCCGATGGGGGGAAGGTTGCTCCCGGCGAGGCCGAGGAGCCGCCGCCTGTGCAGCTCGCCCGGAGCCCGGCTGGGACTCGGGAGCCGGAAGCTGAGAGGACGGAGGAGCTGCCGCCCTCCGCCCCGGAGGTGTGCTCGCCCCAGGCCGAGCACCGGGGAGCGCCCAGCCCGGGGTCCGAGGAGGAGCCGCAGCCCTGCCCGCCGCCTGCTGGGCACCCTGAACTTCCCGAGGAGGAGCCGCAGCCCTGCCCGCCGGCTACTGGGGGCTCCGCGGAGCCGGAGCCCGGGGAGGAGCCGTCCCGGCCGGAGGAGGAGGAGCCGGATGCTGCTGATGCCGCCGCTGTCGAGCCCAAGTCCCCGGTGCCCGTGGCTCCGGCCGGAGGGGAGGCGGAGGCTCCGCTGCTGCCCGGCTCCGAGGTGCGGGTCACCCTGGACCACATCATCGAGGATGCCCTGGTGGTTTCGTTCCGGCTGGGAGAGAAGCTTTTTTCTGGGGTCCTCATGGACCTCTCGAAAAGGTGAGATCCCACTGGGGAGCCCTCCCCATCCCCCGCCCAGCGACGGGGCTGGCGAGCTCGCCCGGAGCCGCCCTGCGCCTCTCCCGCCCCGGGGAGGGGGGGTCTGGGCCACGCTGAGGCCCCGGTGGGCTCGCCCCGCGGCGGGCAGCGGCCACCCCTCCCCTCCTTCGCCCTGGGGACAAGCGGCTCCTGTCCCCAGGGAACGGAGGCAGCAGCTCACAGCATCCTCCTTCTCAACCCTTCTAGCAGCGGGTGGAGGGGGGCGGGCACGGCTCCCCATTCCCGCCCGGGGCCGAACCCCGCGCTCCCTGCCCGCCCCCGGCCTCGACGGCAGGCCCGGGGAGCTGGGGGGGGGAGCGGCGCCGGTGGCCTCCCGGTTTGTGGTGCTGCCCTCAACGCAAGTAGTCCTGAGTGGGAATGAGAAAATGGGGGAGTGGGGAGAGGGGCGAGCACATGGGCACGTCCTTTGGACTCGGTTGGGATTCACGTCGGGCCTCCAGCATCCCTGTCTGCCCGGGGGAAAACCACCCGAGCTACAAATGTTGGCGTTTCTTCCAGTATTTGTGCAAATGTACAGACCCAGAGAGCTGTTTTTCCCTGTTGGCTTGTGTCTGGCATTGCCTAGGTAACCTTGTATTTCAGTACGTGCTATTTTCCAGAATAATGGTTTTCAAGTCAGGCTATTACAGTTCTGAAGTACAGTTATTAGTACTGATTGCTCTTTCTATGCAATGAATGGGGTGAAGTTTAATGGTTCTTAAATACCCTTTTTTTTTTTTTTTTAGAGGGGGAGAACTGGTACATATTTCAAAATAATTTCAGGCCTTACCAGGTTATGAGCTTTGGGGTTTGCTTTTTTCTATTCCCTTCCTATAGCAAGGGGGTTTTGGGAGACCAGAAGTCATCAGTAATACTGTGTATCCTATAAACAATTTAACTACCATTTACAGGTGAAAATACCCCTTTGTCTTAGTGTTTGGTTTCTAAATATGTAAGGATTATGAAAGTACATGAGAGACAAGTGAAATTTGTCTAGGGTTATTATTTCAAATAATTGGCATGGAGAAAATGCAGCTCTTTCCCCCCCAAATTTAGGCTGCACGTGTGGTCATATATGTCTTTTATCACTCTCTTTTACATTATTAGTAGATGTTTTGACTTCCTGTAATACCAACATCATCAATGTTTTCTAAAAGAAAGGTATTAGAGCCCAGCACTTTTGTCCTGGGCCTAGCTTCTTGGTTGGTTTTTGAAACAAGCAGCCTTTTCTGAAACCCGAGTTCTGGATAAAGTCATGGAAGTGTTTTAAATTTGTCAGGTGTTGTGGTTTGAAATGCTAAGTTACCAGTTTGACTTCCGAAGCCAAGTACTAAAGTGTGATCTGCAAACTACTCCCTTCTAGTGTGAAATATTAAATGTCTCAAAGCAGGCCAGGAGGCATTACAACTTAAGTTGTGATGCTAGTTAACATCGATTCTTTTGTAGGTCTGAAGTTTACACCAGCAAAATGATATTGTTGCTATGGTTAGCAGGGTGACAAAGCAAATGCTTCTGTACTTGTAGGGGTCTGTCTGTGTGAAGAAGGAATATATCAGCTTCTCCCTTACTCATGAAAGAGACAAACATCCCTTCATATGCTTGAGGTTTGCTTGTGCACTGAGGATACCTCTCTCATGCAGCGGATCTACTGCAGCCCTTTGCAGTAAAGGTCATCTGTAGCAGGCAAACTGTGTGCTGCTGTTGCATTGTGGCTTCAGTGGAAGCATGCATCTCAATTTCCCCTGGCTTTAAGCACAGGTCCTGGGGCAAATCTTCACAGTAAGAACTGTGGAAAAGTGATACCTGAAGCCTTGTGCGGTTACTCCCAGATTCTCTTATGCAGTGGAATCACTTATTCCTTTCTCTCCATTCGTATGGTCTTGGACTTCAGAGGTGCTTGTTACATGGGAATCCAGAAGGTGAATTTTAAGTTCTAAAAGCCAAGCTCTTCAGAGTGCCTGGATGAGAAGAACTGAGTTTCTAGATATAAGGCCTATTACATTTGGCTAGTAACAAGTAAATATTTGTAGATGAATAGGAGTTTCTGTTCAAATGTCTCAGAGCAGGAGATGCAGTGGTAAGCGAACTCTAGAAATAGTCCAAGAGCTTGCTACCTGTGGGAAACTGAAGTATTATCACAAGGCAGGTGTTATAGAAGTGTCCAAGGTTTAAATTTTATTCTAAACTTTGTGAAAGCTGTCTCCACTAGCTCATTCAAGTGCACGGAAGCAATCTTATAAACTTTCCTAATGCAAAGGGAATCAATATATTAAATAAAAACAAAATTTTGTATTACGATTAATTCATTCAATAGCTTCAAAAAGTAGCTGATGTGTTCACTGCACGTGCTAATGCTGTTTTCATCATATACTTGGAAGAAAATAATTCCTAGTCCTTTTTGGATCTTAATTTTTGCTTTCCCCTCCAGGGCAATGAAGGTGCTACTTCCATACGGTACTGAGAAGAGTAAGTTTTAATTACTGTTTTAAAAACCTGTCCACTGGACCCTTTTTAGCCTTCTCAAGTCATGTTCTAAATTATGTGAACTTCAAGGTGAAAGAAAAGCAAAACCGTCCCGATGTTTTTCTGGTTTTAAAATTGGGATTTTTTTTGTTTGTTTTGGTTTTTCCTTTTTTTCCTAATTCTGTTTCCATTGTTGAAATGATGCACTGACTTGCCATTTTATTCTTGTGGACTTTGATATGAAGTCAGAGGTGCTTGTATTAAAGGTCTGCTTTCTTCTTCCTTTCCTACCCCCTGTAAATAGGATGTCCATTTAGGAGTTTATAACACAAGAAAACAAGCACCTTTGTGTTCAGTGAACTTTATTCCTACATTTATTTGAGGTAAGGAAGTATTTTTTCTCCCTGTACTGATGGCAGACTCATGTACCTGCCAGCAGCTGCACAGGAAGCTTTGAAAATCAGCAGAAAATAGGAATCCACGTCTATTGAGTCCCAAATCAATTTCTTATGCAGTAAATCATCATTAAAAGAAGGACATATCCCCACTTTTGTTACTCTAAAGGCTTATTGCAGAAATTAAAAATGTGATCCTATTGTTAAACTTTATTATTGCTGTCTTATTGCGTGTTAGGATAAGGTTCTCATGCGAGTTCCTCAGTGTGTACCTGATGGAGTCGTGCTGATAGGAGGGATGGGAAGTGCAGGCAGAATGCAATCCTGTCTGTCAGAGAGGATGGTAGAATGCTTCATGCACGACTGTAATTTTCCATGCCATTGTATGAATTGTCATTGAAAACTCCTTGTTTAGATATGGGACTTAAACAGGGCTTGTAAGCTTGCCTGTATCCAGCATTTGACTACCACCGTATATGCCTAGGGTCGATGAGATGTTAATGCCACCTGCTGGCTCAGAATTAGTGTAAAGCTTGCCCTGTACCTGGAGGAAATAGACAGTAAGGAAATATTTGATGAGCATAGTGTTTGTAAATCTTGAAATGTAGGGTTAGAAAGTCTTGAGTTCGTTTGCTCTTCTGGAGACAGGATCATTATTTCTGTGTAAGGGGAGGAGGGGGGATTAAATTTATGTTCAGCCAGGACTTGGACTTTCTATTGCTTTATCATTTGACTAAAATTTTGGTTGTAAGCCAGATGTGATGGATAGATGTGTCTTCCTATTGTCTCTTTCTCTAAGCTATTTCCTTTTTGACTTGTGAGGGATCATAATAGTTTTTGAGAGGGAAAGGAAGAGCAAAACTTTTGTGACCTAAAGCCACGGATGCCCAGCGTATTGCTAGTAGGTAGGTGTTTGAAATATATCTTAATTGGGGTTTGGTTGTGGAAAATAAGGAAAGATTTCCTGCAGCAAAGTATGCGTGAACTATATATTGAAAATAAACTTTTATAGGCAGCTTCAAATTCTTATAATCCTTGTAGCAGTTTTAAGTTACAGTACTCTTTCTTGGTCACTCTTGAATCCTATGCTTTTCCCAGTTTATTAATTGAACTTTCTACTGCAAAAGACTAAGGGTAAATAATGAACTGTTGTACCCATTCCCTAGTTTGTGTTGTCTTGATCTGCAGAACATCCGTTAGATTTTGTAAGTCATTTACATGTAATGCTTCTTGAAACTTGTGGTCTATGTATGCTCACGTTTTGTTGATATGAACTCCACAGGGTGACTCTTGTATGGTGGAACAGTGTGGTTTAATACATAGGGACATTTGGTCATCCCTGTCTAGGGAAAGTTTAAGTCGTATAGAAATACTGATGTTCTCTGATATGTGTTCTCAACAGTAAAGAAGAGTCTGTTACTCAGGGTTGTGTGTGGGTTGTGTCTTGTGGTTTTGTTTTAAACTTAGACTCAGTTTGCAAGGTTCCTATAATTCATCACCTGTTCTCTTTTGTTCCTTCTCAGTTGTGTAAAGGAGCTTGGTGAAATTCTAGCATTGAAGGAACAGCTATAACACTTCTTTGATACTTGCTTTTATCCTCAGAACACTGGAAGCATAGGTGTGATGTGAGCGTGTGTGTGGTTTAAAGTGTAAATTACATACACTTTGCCTGGGACTGACAGAGGTTATACTGAATGGTGTAGTGTCAAATTTAGCCTCACTTAGAGGACAGGGTTGGGTCAGGAAACCTTGTGATGCTGCTTTCAACCTAAATTTTTCTATTGATTTTTTTAATCTTTCAGCTTCTCTAAATGAAAATAGTTTCTCTTGCGTCTCTCTTCTACATCCAAAACTTTATTGAGTGTTATTTGTGGTTACATATTGAATGCTTTTTGAAAGGCTTACTCATTTCCAGGTTTCCTCTTGGAAAGTGAGGATGGCTAACAAAACTGGACTAGGTTTTAGGATTTTGCTGGTATAGGTATAAAGGACATTATAACTGCTGCTTATTTGCCAATCTGCTTCTGATTTTGAGCCAGTACAAGGAGTGTGACTTTCCCCCTTCTCAAACCAATTAGTAAATAGGACATACGTGGATTGTACCTCAAACTTTCCTTTCCTAAAGTAGCTGTAGTCTACGACTGTTCTTTGTTGGACTTTGATGCAACAGATGCTGGTTAAACTGTCCCTTCTTCTGGTGTGCTTTGTTGTTCTCCAACAGCATGGGCTGCCATCGCTTTCTAAGCGTAGCTTGACATGGCTTGAGGTATTAAAAGACAGAAGATGGAGGTGGAATTTTCTGTATGCTTGGAATAATTCTTTTTCTTTACACTGTTTTGGGACTGATGAATCTTGTCCATCTTGAGACTGAATTGGTTGAAAGGTATTTTATCTTAATCATAAAGTTTTGTAACTGTAACGCCTCCAAATGTATCAGCAAAACATCTACTCTAAAATGCAACTGATGCTTGAAACTAATAAAATATAATAATATAATAAAATATAATTTCAGTTTTAACAGACTTCCAGCTTTATAAACATGCTGGTAAAATTGTGGTAGTAGGAAGCCTAAACTTAACCTTTAAAAGATAGAATGCTTTACTTTTATATCCTTGATAGAATTCCAGTTACAGAAAATTGAAGGAAATTCTGCCAATTCACTTGTAAATCCCTTCCAATGAAAAGTTGAGGGGAACCTTCCCACTTGTAGGGGACAAGCAGTGATCAGGGGACCGCCTACGTGCTCTTCAGGCTTATCGACTTAGAAATTCTTTTCTGTCTACAGTGGGTAATTCTGTAAAGTCTGCATCAGCATCCTGACTACATGGACTTCTGTGATTCAGTTTCCTGGAAGTTGAAGCCTTTCAAAGGGCTTCTAACTTCATGGAGACGTGGACTGTAAGCTAATACAGCTTGTGGCATATTTGCATGTAGTTAGGTATCCTTTAGCTGGTTTTCACTTGGGTAGTGATTGCAGTAGGAGACCCAGCTGACAGTGGCTAGGAATGATTAAAATCAGCTGCTGCCTTGGATCCTTCTAACCAGCTTTCTTGAGATATTCTTTCAGACTCAGTTCTACACATACCCTGCTCTTTTCTTCCTTCTGACTTGAAAGTGTCTCAGAAACAAGGGCTTGGATTTCAGGCAAGTGTGCCTGCTTGAAAAATGCTAAACTTAGCATTAATTAGTAAAAGCCTATGAGTAGGTAAGCTTCCTACTAGTTTGCTTAGATGTTGATTGTCCCATATTACTTCATTTGAACTATCAGATCTTTAACCAAATTTTTTCTTGGTGCTGAGAGTTTATGATGGTGAGGCAACATCTGTTCTTAACGATGTGTTATTTCCAGAGTACCTTACGCTGCAGTCCTTTGCCATGCTTTTAGAGCTCTAAGTGCTGGATGCATTTTCTAGTCTATTTAGCCTAGCGTTGCATTGCTCGGGAGGTGAGTAAACCATCGAGTTGATAGTTCGGCTTCTGTGTATGTTTTTTTTCAGTAAGATGCCTGCTGCTTAAAGCAATGTGTTCCATATCATGCCGTATCAAACCAAGTAAATCATATATTAAAAACTGGTTATTGCATAATCTCAGTTTTGAATACAGTTTATTTTGAGGAGTTCTGAAATACTTTGTGTTCAAATAGCTGTGATCTAATTGTATATTATATTGAATATTATAAAACCTAAGTTTAGATACATGCGTGAAGTATTTAAACTTAGTTCTATGTTATTTCAACATATTATACTCCCAGCATTCAGAGTTCTCTTTCAGAGAACTTTTATCCATGCAATAAAAATTACTTCAGTTGTCTTGGCTTTTGCAAAATGCTGAGAAAGATACTGAGTACAAGAGCAACACATAAAAAGGTAATCAGAGACTCCTGTAGTCTAACTTAGTGATGAAGATGACTTCTGATCATAGCCATTTACAACAGACTTGATTTAACACTTATCACAGCACTGTAAGTTACTGTGCTTTGTTGACGTTGATTCAGTGTGTTTGCAGACAAATGTGAAACACTTCTGAACCGGTTCAGTGGGTTCTTTACTTTGGCCCTTGTCGGCAGAATGAGGTGCTTTTTAGTTTTTGTTTCTTTTAATAGAGAAGTAGAAGTTAGACATCGGAGACTACAGATGAGAGCTTAAGACTTCACATAGTAATGTAAAAACGCTTTGCCCCAGGATGTATTGTTTAGATGTTTATGTACATACAGTTATGAATTTAAATGGGATTTGTTCCTTATCTCATGTTTATTTTTTAAAAAATACTCTTTAGCTGTGCTGTGTTTTGCGTACAAATTGGATAGTAATATGTATTCATTGTAGTAATTCTGCTGTAGAATTTAGATTTGAAAAAAAGTGGTTTTACTTTGCTTGAAGTACTGAAGTTTACATATCTGTAATACAGATCTGTATGGCTTTAAGTGATAGGCTTCTAGGTTTAATACCCAAACGAGCTTTTATGTAATTGCAGAAGATAACACCACGGTTAGCTAGTCATTGCCTTGCAGCTGGCAAACTGTGGAAATCAAACCTGACTGGTTTTATCATACTTCTGTCTCTGTGTACCCTGGTCAATGGAAAGTGCTTCCCAGTGCAAAGATCACTGACTGCCGGAATTGATCTCATCTGCCCCATTAGTCTCTTATTTAAATATAGTTCCTGATACTCCTGATGCTGTATTTGTCTTTGATGCATATGTATATTGAAATGATATGTATAGCAGAAATATGATTAGATCCTACTGATTGCTCTAGTTACTTATAAAACTTCTTGGAGAAAAGTTTTGTATGAGGGGTCTCAACCATCTTCTTTTTTAGAGGTGCCTTTTCAAAGTGAAAAAAAGAGCCAGGACACCTTTACAGGAGAGGAAGCTGGCAACATGGAAAACTGCTTCTAATTTTGAATAGGTATGAAGCAGTAGCACACCGCTTTCCAGAATTGCCTTGAATTAGGTTGAAACACCTATTTCTTACTTTAATTTTACTAACTGTTCTATTTTACATCCCCCATCAACAAATCCTTCTGTTCCTTCAAGTGGTAGACTGAGGTAAATGTTACGCATGAGTGGGCTCTACGAGGAACAGCTGGAACTTAGGCACAAATGGATTTATTTTTTTTAAGAAGTAGTTGGAGTAAGTCTTCCCAGGAACAGCATTTTCTGAAGAAAAGTAGTAGTACAGTAGGGACAGGTGATACTCAGGATCATTATATTAAAAAACATAGTTTGTTAGGATAAAGACAAGGCAATTCCTCATAGTACTCAAACAGATGAAATACGTAGGAAGTCTCACTGATGTGGCATAACTCAAATGGTTTCTTTTAAAAGGTGTCATTCTACTACCCAGTCATTGACTAAGGTGTGTATCAATACATGATACTACTGAGTTACGTTGCTTGGATTTTTTTAACCTTTTTTTTTTTTACATTGTAG
Organism: Calidris pugnax; assembly: GCF_001431845.1. Lineage (NCBI taxonomy): Eukaryota > Metazoa > Chordata > Aves > Charadriiformes > Scolopacidae > Calidris > Calidris pugnax. Next base: position 6,208,967 of record NW_015090893.1, read on the forward strand.
CATTTTAGTCCATAGTCATCTCCATAGTAGGTAGCCCAAAGGCTAGGTCTCGCAACTCTTGTGTCTAACCTACCTACACTCCTAGCTATTTTAAACTTGTAGTCAGTGTAACGAAAATTATTATTGTAATTGTATGAAAAGCACTCATCTTCAAGGTCCACCAACTAGATGTAAGAAAATAGGGCTTGAAAATCTAGTGTATGCAATAAATACTTGTGTTCACTGTTGAAGTAATTGGATGCTGTGTCGTGCCTTGTCTTGAATAGGTTTGTTGAGATCACATCTTAATTCTGCTTCCCTTGCAAAAAATAGCTGCCATTCTGTTTTGCGTTCACTCTCTTCTTACCTTGTTCTTTGTCTTCATTCTCTCCTGTATCATTTACTGTTTAATTCTGAAGGTTTTCTGCCATTGTTCTTTCTTAATTTTCATATCGTTCTTCTGAGTTGCACAGCTGGAGAACTTAATTCACCAAGGAGGAAACAAAGATGATCTAAAATGGAATGTTTATGGGCACAACCTGCTATTGGGTGGGGCTAAAGAAAAGATACCACACATCCAGCTGTTGGAAGTCTCTGGGCTTACCAAATTTCTCTTGTACTTCAGGTGGACTACTCATGTCTTTATATATTGACACATCATTTACAGCAATAGTGTCTTCACTTGCTTTTACATAACTGGCACTAGACGGTATTCCTTAGTGTTCTCTAATTGGACAATTCATTAATTTTTAGGTAGATAGGGGCAGGAGATTTTAGTTCATTTGCTAAAACAGTACCTTTTGTGAGACACAAAGCAGCTTCAGAGATTTAGTCTGGATTGAGTTTGTGTTTTACTGAAGCAGGTTTGCATCTTAGATTAAAATTCCACTTCAGCTGTTTGGCCTGTGTGTTAGGTAGGTGCTGGAAAGAAAGGTTAGTCTAAGGTGCAATAATAATCTTCAGTGCTTTCATGGTATCAGTCATATGCTGAGCTTTCCATTAGGCTTTTTATGCATTTTAAGTGCTAATCATGCTTTGCTAGTGAGACAGTAGAATGAAAATCTAGGAAAAGAGAGATGAAGTACTTAAATTAGATGCTTCTGGAGAACTTCCTTGCAGTCATCTTCATCCACTTCTTCCCTGGTCACTGCTAATAATGCTTTATTTCCTAACATGGAGCCAACATAAATGTATTCTAGAAGAGAGGCATTCAATTTGGATTATAGGAATGTCTTGTGAGGGCCTGGGAAATGCAGTTCCTGAAACAACGGAAAGAGTTGTAAATGATGTTCTTGTGCATGTTTTTTGCCCGTTTGATATCGCACTCTTGTCTAGTTCTACTTATGTGGTATTTGCCTGGGATTGAAACTTGCACAGCAGAGATCCCGTCCTGTCCAGGAGTTCTGGTTCTCAACTCTTCTAGTAAATTAACTTTTTCCTAAATCCTGTAATCTTATTCAGGGAGTGGAAGATGGGATCTGGATCTTATTGCTCTTGAAGAAGCTGAAGTTCTTGATGAAGGTAACACTGAAAATATTGCTAATATAATAATTATCAGCCAATAGTTTCTTTTAAAGCCCTACTTGGAATTGAATAATTTACTCATAATCCTTAGCAGAAGGAAAAGTGTTGGTGGAAAACCAACTTCTTTACACTTGGTGGACTTCTGGGACTTGAGGGAACTTAAAATTTTGTTCTGACCAAGTCCCTTGGGATTTAATGCCAGATTGTAGGCTGGAGAAATGCCTGTAGCAGCTGCTAAATCTGCTAAATGTTTATAATTCACTGTAGCTTTCACTAGTGCAGTAGGCTGTGTCTGGAGGGACATGTGGCGTTTAGCTGGAGTGGGCCCAAACCTCAGGAACGAACTTTAGTGGGGTGGTTGGATATTTCGTGGTAAAGAGCCCTTATCAGCCTGTGGATAAGGACAGAACCGCTCTGTCTGCCCACCTGGGCTCCTGCCTCTGTCTCCAGAGTTCAGAGGTATGGACATGTGCCAGGGTGACTGGAGGGTCCCTGCTTATACTAGACTGTAAATTGTCATGTGTTCAACTTCCCTTCTTTTTTATGATGACAAAGTTGGGTGCCCCTTGCTTAGGTTGTCTGCTGTTTCTCTTCTCCCTTTGTAATGAAATGGAAACTGGGGGGCTAATTTAATTGTGGATAGGTCGCTTGCTTGCTTTACTTGGCAATTTTTAAGCATAAAAAGAGGCTTAGCAGGTAGACAAAAGGAGGAACGAGTGATGGCTTTTATTAGTGACTGTAAAGAATCTTCTGACACATATGATGACTCTTTTCAAAACCAATTTTGAAGAGATCCAACCAACATGTAGGCACTTGTATGAACTGCATGTTTCTTGCAGGAGTGTGAATGGAAAATAGGCCAGTATTCAGCATTTATCTTCAGTTAGGCAACTGTGGGTTGTAAATAACCTTGAGTTAGTCGGTTAAGGGGATGTTGCAGTTGAGCAGCTGCAGTGCAACATGAACTAGCGCTAACCTGAGGACACGGCTTCATTCTCCTGTCAGGTCAGGGTGTGGGGTGGGATAAACAGAAATGGTGTTTGTTGATTTGGCATTTGGGTCATAACCTTGTCTGTCATGTTGTTACTGAATTAAGGTCAACCTATTAAAATACCATCTAATGTGGTGCGTGTATGGGAGCTGGTGTTGGGCAGAGCTCCGGAGCAGTGACCGACATGGTGACAGCTCTCTGTAAGGGCTGGTGCCTCAGCTGGGGGGCCGGGGAGTGGGACAGAAGGAAGGTTGAACAAGCTTTTACAATCCCTCCTGCCCTGTTCTGGGGATTGAAAGATACATTGTTGTAAAATGAATGTGTTTATCCTTTGATTTCCTCTGGGAGAAGGCAAGCCGGATGCCTTGCAAACTGATAAAATGCTTCCCTTAGTGAAAGCCTGTGCAGAAAGGGTTGGTTACCTGTTGGGCAACACGCTGCTTCTGCTACTGTGGGGAAGTTGAGACACTGCCCAAGTCACACTGGGGTTTTTCATTCAGTTCTCAGAGCTGGTCAGGGTGGTGAGAGCTCCTGCGTGTGCCAAATGGGGCAGCAGAGATCTAGAGCTGTCTGGAGAAAAGTAGGCAAAGGTTTAAAATAAACGGGGGAGTGGTTTGTACTGCCTTGAAATAAGGGGGTAGTTCTGCTGGAAGAAACTCAAACTTGTAGACGGGCAAGTCTTAGGCTGTAATGCATCAGATGATCAAGTGCTAATCTTTTGTGGAAGAAGAATGGTGACACTCTTTGTTCAGTGGAAGTATTTATGCAGTCCCTATTTCCCTCAATTAAATCTGAAACGTTTGGCATTTTGTGCTGTCCTAAGAATGGAAGCGTTTTGTAAAAGTTACTGAAGATGCCTTCACATAAATTGACTTAGTATGAAAATTAATCTTGGGTAGGGTTGGACTTGATGGAATAAGTGTGTAGTTTGTGTTTTTATAAGCGTTTTCTAAAAGTACAAAGTTAATTAGTTTACTACTATCTCTAGGTGATATTTTTGTTATATTTTCAGGGCATCTTTTTAATGCAAGAGAAACTGATAGTAAGTGAAGCTGTGTATTTCATGTTCTCTGACTTGATTTTGGTGTCTTCCTGTTTCAAAGCTTATCATAAGGCTAGATACGAAGCTTTAATATTCCCAGGACTCGTGTCTTTCAAATGATGGCTACATGATGTGGGCAGGTTTTCAAATGCTTTTTAATAAATGCAGCAGGAGATCCCTCAAAACCTTTAATTTTCTTTTTTATTTCTCTTTAAGGTTTGGACCCCATGGAATCCCTGTGACCATATTTCCTAAAAGGGAATACAAGGATAAACCCGAAGCCATGCAGCTCCAAAGTAAACCATTCCAAGATGAGGCACAGATGAAGTGTGAATCAAATGCTGCAGTCCCTGATGACTCTTCTCTCACGCAGCCATCAGAGCCCAGCATAGCTAAAAGCCTATGGACTTCTAAACCACCTCCTCTCTTTCACGAGGGAGCGCCATATCCTCCTCCTTTGTTTATCAGGGACACATATAACCAGTCAATACCTCAGCCTCCGCCTCGGAAAATTAAGCGGCCCAAGCGTAAAATGTACAGGGAGGAACCCACTTCTATCATGAATGCTATCAAACTACGACCCCGGCAGGTCTTATGTGACAAGTGCAAAAACAGTGTTGTTGCGGAAAAAAAGGAAATAAAAAAAGGTGGCAATGCAAGTGACTCTTCAAAATATGAGGATAATAAAAAACGAAGAAATGAGAGTGTGACTACTGTGAATAAAAAACTTAAGACTGACCATAAAGTGGATGGAAAAAGCCAAAACGAAAGCCAGAAAAGGAATGCTGTGGTCAAGGTTTCAAATATTGCCCACAGCAGAAGCAGAGTAGTTAAAGTTTCTGCACAAGCAAATACTTCAAAAGCGCAGTTAAATACAAAAAAAGTTCTCCAGAGCAAAAACATGGATCATGCAAAAGCTCGGGAAGTCTTGAAAATGGCCAAAGAAAAGGCACAAAAGAAGCAGAGTGCAACCTCCTCTTCCAAAAATGCACATTCAAAGGTCCACTTCACGCGGCGTCTTCAGAACACCAGCTCAGGTTCCCTCCCACCCCGATTGCGTTTAAAGCCACAAAGGTATCGGAATGAAGAAAATGACTCTTCTCTCAAGACAGGACTTGAGAAAATACGGAGTGGCAAGATGGCAACTAAGCCCCAGTCTCGCTGCTCCTCCACCCGCTCAGCAGGTGAGGCCCCTTCAGAAAATCAGAGCCCCTCAAAAGGCCCTGAAGAGGCCAGCAGTGAGGTTCAGGACACAAGTGAAGTGCATGTAACTGTTGATCAGGATGAACACCAGACATTGGGCAAGAGAGGCAGCAAAAGCAATATAACGGTTTACATGACCCTTAATCAAAAGAAATCTGACTCTTCCAGTGCATCAGTTTGTAGTAGTGATAGCACAGATGATTTGAAATCTACCAACTCTGAGTGTAGCTCTACTGAAAGCTTTGATTTTCCTCCAGGCAGCATGCATGCACCTTCCTCCTCCTCCTCCTCTTCAAAGGAAGAGAAAAAGCTCAGTAATTCCTTGAAAACGGAAGTCTTTTCCAAAAACGTCTCTAAATGTGTCACACCAGATGGCAGGACCGTATGTGTAGGGGACATTGTTTGGGCCAAGATTTATGGCTTCCCTTGGTGGCCAGCCCGTATTCTTACCATAACTGTGAGCCGGAAAGATAATGGCCTTTTAGTCCGACAGGAGGCTCGTATCTCATGGTTTGGCTCCACAACAACATCTTTTCTTGCTCTTGCACAACTATCCCCCTTTTTAGAAAGCTTCCAGTTGCGCTTTAATAAGAAGAGAAAGGGTCTTTACCGCAAGGCCGTCACAGAGGCAGCTAAGGCAGCTAAGCAGCTGACTCCCGAGGTTCGGGCCCTGCTGACACAGTTTGAAACGTGAACATGGAGAGTAAGGTAGGCGAGAAATCTGGAGGCTCCACAAAATTCCTAGCCTAGTTAGAGAACTACCATGAAGGACTTGCCAAGTCAGAAGTTGCACTCGGTTGACTGCTCTTTTTATATTGTTCCGTTTGTAGCGGTTTCTTGACAGTTAAACAAATTGAACATGCAATCAAAATTAGCCTAAAGTGAGAACTTCAGTATTTTTCAAGTGAGACTTTTTTTTAAAGAAAAAAAACTCCTCAAACACCCGATGCATAGGAGCCATAGCCTCAGCTGAAAGGCAGCTTATTTGCAGGGAATTTTTTAGTAGTTTCTACCCAGTATATAACTAGTTGCTGTGTGGCAAAGGGTTAACACAAGGGATGAAAGTAGTAGCTGTGACTTTTTTTTTTTTTTTTTTTTAGGTGGCCCATCAGGGAAGTGTAGATATGTAAGCCTTGTCTAAATGGTCTTTAAAGATTATTTTAAATAGTCTCTAATGTATTCAGTCTGGCCGGTGCAAATTGGTTCAAATCCTACTTTAACATCTTAAGAAGGCATGCCCCTGTCCACATAGGCCAGTTTAAATGGCATTAGAAGACTTGTTGAAATTTTTAAGGAAGAGGAATTCGTGTAACTTAAAGACCAGGTTAAATGGGGTTTTATCGTAGTGACCACTTAAACACTCAGCCTTTCTATGCACATGGGGCACAAACATAACACTTCAGGGTCTGAGAAGCTGAGAGGGATGCCTGTAGCTCTAAGACGAAGCTGAGAAGTCGCTCAGTATTTGGGATCAAGGGCTGTTAATGCTGCATAGGTGTGTATCATAACTTCTGGTCTTTCTTCCTGAAGAAATCTTTCAGGCCATTTGCCTGGAGGTTTAGATAAAGAGAGGCTTTGTTTTGAATGTGTAAATAATCAATTGCTGAAATTGGTCAGATTTTCTCCTGACTGGTTGTTCCTAAATTCTTAGGATACGTCCTAGTAAATTACACTTTGTGAATTGTCAGATGTGTAATTGTTGCATTTTGGATGTATCTAACTTCATTTTTTTTTAATATTTCCGTTTAAGGTATCTGTTTGCAGGTCAGAAAATGAGAATATGTAATTGTGTAATGCTCTGAAATGTAAAAAAACAAACTGTAAATAAAATTGACTAAATCTGAATTATTTGTGTGTGTTTCTCAAAAAGCTTTGAAAAAAATCCAGGATGTTAGAGCACTTTATATGTATGCTGCATTTAGAGGACACCCTTAAAAAAAGTAAATTGTCCTTTTTCACGCATTCTTAAAAATAACTGCTTGATGTAAAGTACTATTGGTATACTTCAGTAGTAATTTTGAGATTAAGCAATTATCTGTCCCTTTTGTTTTAAAACTAGCTCTGTAGAGGGCTTTCAGTAAAGTTTATCAAATTTCTCCCTTAATTAGATTTGGTTGCATATATTTGAATAAAGACTGTGGATAATGTCACTTACAGAGTGGGGAAACGTTTTCAGTTTTCTCCATCTATCAAAACCTAATCAGACCCACTCTCCACTGTTACTTCAGCTTTTCTTGCATGTCTTTTGCTCAACGTTGGGGCATTTTCATGCAACTGACTTGACTTTTGTTTTTTTTTTTTCTTCTGGTTTTGGTCCTTATCTGACCATGTGAATTACTGTCTCTTCTCCAACCCACTCCTGTTTCAGCCTTGCAATGCCTTGTGAAGAATCTCTCAGTGTTCATGCCAAAGCAGTTTTCATCCTGTTTTTTCCATAATTGCCCATGTAGGCAATCATGACAAATGTAAAAAAAATTAAGCTTAGACTGAAATTAGTTTTTAAAGAGACATGAAAATGGGGGTAAGGATTTAATCATCAAACCCTTAATCTTTTAATCTTAAAATTTCATATGTTCATGAAAGTGTCTGGTCTTTAGAAAGCATTCAATTTCTTTTTAACTTTTAAAATTATTCTGTTGTGCCCACAGAACTATTGGAAGCCTAAAGCCTCAAATACATAGTCAAATTTTCTTGAAGTTTACAGTAATCTCTGTTAGGTGCTCATTAAGCTTCCGAATATACCAACTCTACGTTGGCATTCTAACAGTTACCAAAAAACTCTACTGGTCAATGCTTTTTGAATGTGATAAACACACAATAAATTTCTTAATGTGAAAAAAAAATTAAAATCCTGTTTCACTTCTATGTATTCTTTCCTGCAAACAGAAACAGTTGCTCTATTTAAGTAAATAAGCCGTACTTTGTTATTAAAGGAGACTGCTTTTTGAAGTGAAGAACCCATACAACGTGGTTTAGATGTCTACGCTAGTTCCTTGAGTTTTAGAAGCTCAAGGGAACTGGTTGTAAGTTAGTTGTACTAAGCCAAGTAGTGGTGAAATAAATATTTACATTGTGAAGTTTTCTTTAAAATACCTGGAGGCTTTGTACTCTTATCTCTTAATTTATATAACGTTAGAATAGTACTAAAACATACAGAGTCAAAGTTTGCTCAGGTGTTTGCCGGCAAGATGGGAGTGCAACAAGTATGAGAGGGATTTCTTTAGATTGCTTTATGTTCAAAAGAACTGTTTTGAAAGGCATTTAAAGAGTCTTAGTTTTGATTTGTACCTGATCAGTCTTTTAAGAAGTATTTACTAAGTTTTATAGTGAATGTGTGTTATCACTTCAGACTTAACAGCTTTTTTTTTTTTTTTTTTAACACCACCATGTTACCTGAGGTTGAAAATATCTGAGTTGTACTCATCCATGATTTTCCTTTCACTCTGATGTAGCTACCACTAGATACACCAGAGTTTACAGTGGAGAAATTGTTGGGCTTCACGTAAAGCCTGGCTACAGTAAGAAAGCGTGGTTGTGGCAGTCTGGATGCTGTGTGCAGATCAGCTTTGAAGATTTAGAACTTAGTGCTGTTTTGGCTTTAAACTGCAAAAATAACCCCCAGAATTTTCTCTGCCTGTCTGCTCCCAGCAATGCCCCCAGGTTGAGTGTGTGGACTCCTGTTCCTGCAGTCGGGTACACATCTGCCACCCCCCAGTTAGCTCCACAGTTGGAATGACTGACCAAATAGCTGAGGACAGGAGCCAGGGTAGTGCATCTGCCTCGTGAAACTGCACAACTGTTGCAAGCAGCTTGTGTCTGGAGAAGGCAAACATCAGTAGAAAGAGTGACTGTTAGTTTTATATCAGCTTAATATAATAAATTGCTAATGATGCCTTTTTGAATGACTGAAATTCCTGAGTGTAGGTGTTGAATATGTATGGTCTTTAAATTTAGGGGGGAAAATGTGATGGGGGTGATGAGTTTCTAGTAGAAGCCTACTTTTCCTTTGAAGATCTTTAGCTTCAGTTAAAACATTTTGGGAGAGAGTAGTTATTCTGAAACTTATAAAGATTTCTTTCAACAGGAGCGTTTGAAGGTGTGATCATTTCATTAGTGAAGCCAGAAGCAAATATGAAATGCTTGTGTGTCTCTGAACTGGAGTTCTACAGGAAATTGAACAAATATTTGTTATTTTTTTCTAATCAGTTGTAATTTTATGTCAACACTTTAATGAGATAATCATCTCTGATTACATGGTGTTTTCTTTTAGACAGTGCTTTAGTTTGAAACCCACATAACCATCAGCTGCCTTACCAGGAGGGGTGCACTTAGTGGGGGTAATTTAGGTCATCAACTGTGCAAGGCTGAGAAGACATACTTTTTCCAGCATGTTGTAAAACATTTTTTTTTTTTTTTTAAAGTAGTTTCTAAATGTGATTAGGTTTAAGAAATAGCACATCCATGGAAGCAAGGAAGTGGTAAGACTTGCTTGTTGCATTGGTAGCCTTAGGTTTGTTTCTAGTCGGCTCTCCTGAAACTGATCTCCATTCATGTAAGCTTCTATATAAGACTTATATATAAGTCTTCTATAAGCTCTTGCTAAAGGTGTCAGAGTGGGATAGGAACATGAATTTTGGAAAATACTTCTTAGTAGTTAGTCCTCAGTAGCATTATCATTGGTCCACTGAATATTTTGCGAAGTACAGTGAAAAAGTAGGGCTGCCTTCTTGGCTGAAGAATTCTAGAAAAAATGAGGGTGACAATCAGTTCATCTCTCTTTATATATAACAAGAATAAGCAAATTTAGTGAATGCAGTGGGATCACTACATTAACTTGTAGATAAGGACTGTGACCTGGGAGTAGAGTGAGCTTATGATTAGAAGAGCATTATTTTGTGTCATAAGCCATTTGGTAAAAGTGTAGGTATTCTATTGCAAAACAAACTGGAAAGTGATCTTACAGTACAGAGTTCATAGTGGCTAAAGGCTGAGGTGCTTTATCTTTCCATTCTTTTTTTCAGTTTACTTTTTAAGGGTAGAAATAGAAAGATCGTAGGGAACCTGAATGAGAAAAGAGGAACTCAGTGAATTGAGCTAGATGCGATACTGAAAGGAGAACTCTGAGTTGGTTGTTTGAGAATAATAAATTACTCTGCAAGCTCAGTAGAAGGGAATAGTGCTCTCCTCTTTTAGAGAGCTTGTGGAAGAATTTTGGTGAAGCGTACATCATTGTCCCACAGTCAACTGTTTGACTTTGTCTTAACTTTGTCTAGAATCTGCTTCACGCTTGTGGAAATGGAGTGACTTGCTAAAGCATTGGATCACTTCAAGCTGTTACGTAAGCCTGTAGGGTTTGGTTTTTTTTAGGGTAGGATATAGTAGCATACCTTTTGGGGATATAGACAAGCTATACTTGCAATAATACAGTAAAATTATCCTATAAATAAAATAAGTATCAATAGCAACAGAGGTTTTGCATAACTAACTTCCTAAAAGCTTCTGACAGGGCTGAAGTGGTCAGAGACCATCCATGTTTAACATCAGGACAGCCTGTAGCATTGACAACTTGTAGTAGCTGTCAAGCTGTCTAAAGATCCAAGCTTGTGAGATGTCGATACAAGTATTCAGCTTCCAATTATTCTTAATCTAATGGGAGGAACCTCGGAACCTCTGTTTTCATACGTGTCCTTAACAGTCATGATGGCAAGTTCCTATTTGACATTTAAAATACCTAAACCACTGTTCTTTGTGACAACTTCTTATTTTAGTTTACATAGTTCCCTCCTATGGTGTTACCCTGTCAGTGTATTTATAGAGTGTCGCCATTTAACTAGATAAAATAAGATCCTCTTGTAAAGATGGCTTTTCTGTTCCCTGCTCATCCTACTGGCATTTCTTTGCACCTGTTCTAGTTTGAACTGTGCTCTCTCAGGCATCGGTGGTAAGAACTGTTTGTGGTGAATTAGATGGAGTTTTACAAAACTTTTATCGAATGGCAGTGATTCTTCCCTAAGTCAGAAATATCTCTGATTGTTGTTTTTTTAATTGCTAGATCCTGATAGCAGCTTATAGTTACCTGTGATTTACATTTCAATCTTTCCTCTGTACTACCTAGGATGTGTATACCAATCCAGACTGTAACGTAGATTAATTTATGGGGGTTTTTTTCTAAAATTAAACTGACACAACTGCCCTTCTGTGGATGCAAGGCCAGATAGCAGTTCCCAGGCGTGGCTGTGGAAGCAGTGATTTGGTGACTGGCTTGCTAGCGTGCTTTTTCCCTGCACGCTTTTGTTGTCGCTACCAGATTGGGCAGTTGGGAATAGCTCTCCCTGGGGCAGCGCTGGCAATTAGTGCTAGGGATGGATCATTGAAGGGAACTCAGACCTGTGGCTCCCTTTTTCTTTCCCCCAAGAAAAAGCAATGTTCTTGGTGTGAAGTAGGGCAAGTGGCAGCATGGAAAATGAATGTCACTGGTAAGACCAGGGCCTTTACCTTAGAAGACCTGAGCCACTTTGACCCTCCAATAAGGAGACAAATGGGAGTAAGATGTGCTCTTGCACACCTGCATAGCCTTCCCAGACAGGGCTGAAAACTGTGGTTGCTGTGCTTGTGCTGATGGAGATACCAGAAAAGGAGATAGCCTGGTGAGCGGGACAAGGGAAGTGATCATCCCCCTGTACTCGGTACTGGTGAGGCCCCACCTTGAGTACTGCGTCCAGTTTTAGGTCTCTTCTCTACAAGAAGGACGTTGGGGTGCTGGAGTGGGTCCAGAGAAGGGCAACGAAGCTGGTGAGGGGTCTGGAGAACAAGTCATATGAGGAGAGGCTGAGGGAGCTGGGGTTGTTCAGCCTGGAGAAAAGGAGGCTGAGGGGAGACCTTATTGCGCTCCCAGAAGAGAGGTTGTCGTGAGGCAGGCGGGTCAGTCTCTTCTCCCAAGTAACCGGCACTAGGACAAGACGAAATGGCCCCAGGCTCTGCCAGGGGAGGTTTAGATTGGATATTAGGAAAAATTTCTTCAGCAAAAGGGTTATCAAGCAGTGGAATGGGCTGCCCAGGGAAGTGGTGCTGACGCCATCTGTGGAGATATTTAAAAGACGTGTAGATGTGGCACTTATGGAGGTGGTTTAGTGGTGGACTTGGCAGTGTTAGGTTTATAGGTGCAGAGGCAAAAGGGAAATATGCTTCTGTTTAGTTGCAACTAGGAGAAGAAATAATATTTAAAATTATAAGACAGGGACTTAAGATTAGGCACTATGATATTTATTCCAGTTTTTATAGTGAAATCCTGCATGTTGTTTGGAATGTTGTATAATTTTCATAATTACGGGTTTTTAAAAACAATAGATTAGGCTAACCTTTGTCAGGAATGGGTTAAATTAATCCTGTGTTTGGGTATGGGATAGAGTAGATGACTTACCCTGACCCTGTCACAGCTCTGTTTTCTGTAATTTTGTTATGAACAATTCCGATCCTACAGAATCTTTGTAGAAATATGCATATAACAAAGGATTGTGCCTCACACATCCTGTTTTCAGTCGTGCAGGAATCACACACTTGGTGTAATGGAAGTATGACCTTCTAATGACACAGTCTTAGCTTCCACGTGTAGTAGAACTGCACTGCATCTCTTCCGAGGGGCCTCTTCCGTGCAAAATAATGTTTGGATGACATCATTTATATAAGATGTCAATTTTAAATTAGGTGTTTGGGTTTTTTTTAAAAATAGATCTAGATCAGTTTTCATGTTTGCTTACTAATGGTTTTGATGTCAAATATGCAATATAAATAAGAAATGTTCTTATACGTGCCAGCCATGTGCTATGAATCTGTGATTTGGAAGGCAAGCTGTGTTCTCGCTATCTTGTTACCATCACTAAACGATTCAGTAATGGAAATGCAGCATAATTCTGGTGTCGGAATAATGCTTGTCTGTTTTTAACAGGTGCATAAAGGGGAATAGGGTACTTGCTTTGTCAGTAAAGTAAGCAGATACAATTCCAGACAAATATTTACTTAAATGCTAATTTTGCATCATTTTTTATTTAGTAACATTCAGGATTTTTGTTTGGCTTTAGGCAACACTAGAGTTTAATTGTACTGCAGTGGTTCAGAATTTTAAAGCATGTGGGGTAAGTTTTGGTAATTAGTAGCTCTGCTGAAAAGCAGCCGAATCCATAAAACCTGGATTTTTCAAAGAAGTTTAGTTAGGGTTAGAACCTCAGAGTGCTCTGTATGACCTGATTAGATGCTTCAGTTGACACTGAAGTATCTGTATGAATGGCACTTCATAGTGCACTTCATAAATAGTTGTGTACTGTTTCACGAATTCTCGTTCTTTCATCATCTAAAACTGAAGTCATCTTGATATTGCTTTTAATAAGGGGCACATCGTGTTAACTTTTTGAAGACACCACCACTAAAATCAGCCCTAAAATCAGATATATACAGGAATGCAGATGAATGTGGTAAGGAACATTTGTTCCTAGTACTAGGAATGGTCTAGTTATTTTTGCTCTCCTGTTGCTGACACGTGTGGAACCTCAACTGGAAGGTGAGCGATGACAAAGGTGTGGTCTCTTAGCCATCTGTGGTGTTTGTTTAGTAGAGATTTTGACTCTGACACACAAAGTTTTTTTTTTGTTTTGGTAAAAATAGCAAGTAATGTGTTTGCTAGAGGTTGTAATAACAAGTGGTTGAAGCCTGAGCAATAGGAGAAGGAAATTATTATCAGGTTACTCTTACTGGTTTCATGATGACCTTTTAATTTGGACGTCATGAAAGATGCTGGAAATCCATTTGTGAAAGCTCCCAAATCACTCCCAATGAAGAAAAACAGGAGAGAGAAGGCTTAGTACTAAAAATAGCTCCTCTACCTTTATCCCCCCAAAAAAGAAAAAGCAAACCTGTTTTCCTCTGTCTCTGCTAGGGAAAAAAACAGAACAAACAAGTTCTTCTTTCTCTGTACAAGTTGCCACTAAAAATCATAGCTAAAGGTTTTGAGCAGTGAATATTTTTTGGTTGGAACATCACGTTAACAATACTTGATTTTAGGAAGAAAAACCTTTTCCTTAAGATTTTTCAAGTGTTGAGGGATTTGGAGACCTAATCTCTTCTGATACGTTTATATAAAAAAGCTGGGTTTGGCCAAGTTTTAGGAATTCTGAATACTGTGTTATGTATTTCAGAGAATCAGGCATGTAAACTGAAGAATGTGTGTTAATGCTCTTGGTTTCTCTTGTAGTTGAGGCCCTGTTATTGAAGGCTGTAGAGGAATGTAGCAGTTCTGCTTGCTTTTTAGTAATGCATTATCTGGAAGAGAAGCCTATTTTAACTCTTCCTAGCTACTTAAAATTTGAATCTATAGCAGTAAAATAGTGTGTGCTGTTCCTTCTGTTACATAGTTCTGTATAGAGACAAAGTATTCATCTCGTAAAGAGGTTGCATACATGTGCATACATGTCACTATCTATTTTCAAATTTGGGCTCTACTTTAAGAATTATGTATCTTCTTCATGGCATGTGATGGGGGATACTACTATTTTTATTTTCCTTGTCCTTCTGAGCTGCCTTATCTTCCTGTTTGATGGCTCCCTGTTGTCTTTTTGCTTTTCCTTTGAAGGGAAAAACCAAATACTTCCAAAGGCAGTCCTTCTCTTTGGCCAATAGTGAATGCACAGGATTGTGAAAATTTTCACATTAAAAAAAATCAGAATCCAGGTTACAGGGATGACTCTGGGAAAGCGACTGTGTGAAGGGCAGTTGAGTGGGGCAGACATTGACAACGTTGGTAGTGAAAGGCCATAAGCTGTGTCAGTGCTTGTCCCAACACGCACACTTGGCGTTTGTTACTGGTGGTAATTTTTATGGTGACTCCATAATCTCCAGCAGTTCAATGAAACTGCTTCAAAACAGAGTCTGGCCTCCTGAGCCCATACTGTGCCTCGCTGGAGAGCCGTTCCCTCAGAATTAGGCTTTGCTATCGCTCACAAACCATGGGGTACATGATGACGTGGATGATCTCACTGAATGACTGATAAAACAGAGGGTCAGGGAATTTAATGACATGGATGTTCAGCCGGCGCAGGCAGCTTTAAAGTGTAGAAGGGCTGGTTGTGAGGGCTCAGGGACGCTCCATCTTTTGTGGCAACCCCACAATTTTGTACCTTTTGTTCTCTGGGTCACCGGTCCCTGCTCCGTATGGTTCACCCCAGGGAAACCCGCGGGGTAAGAAACGTCCCTCCACAACACAAGGAGAATAAGATACGTGACTGCATGTGTGTGGCTTTATTTTTCAGTCGCTATATCTGAGGAGCCTAAGCTTGTGTACGTCTGCCCTAAACCTTTTCTATACAAAACACTGCTATTGATTCAAATAAAACAATGTAAACCCAACTATATTTTAAGTGGGCAGATCAGACATCCTCTAATCAGTTTTCATACCTTATAGCAATCCAGCCCGAGGTTATTCCTCACTGGTTTAGGCTGAATCCACATGCAGCACTCTGAAGTTGGCTTCACTGTGACTATACAAAGGTTCCCATAGATAATAGTTTCTATTCATTAATTTTACCAAACATGCAGGTGACAAGTGTATGGTTAGTATGTATTGGAATAGTGAGATTCTGCAATAGTTACAAACACTCTCTTGAAATTAATAACCCTATTTTTTTAATCTAGTTTTTACTCTGGGTTTCTGCCTCCAACTCATAAACATCCTTGAAAGCAAGTGTTCCATTTTCTCTTTTGCCTTCCATTGTCTCAGTTTTCTCCCATCCTGTAATCACTTCAACAAAGATGATAATGTCACTGGCAAGAAGGCTTTGAATTTCAGTTTAAAGACTGTGTGAGCAGCCAAAGGGGAACAGGTTTTTTTTGTGCTTGTAATAAAGAATGAGAAGCAAAATACAAAGCAACTCCGATATACTCCACAACTGTGACTCACCTGCTTCTCTTTTAAGCAAATTTAATTACTATAATAAAGACATTCTTGCTAGTTTGACCATAACAAATGTAGTGTACACGCATAGTTTTGTGTGATGATACAAAGGCCAGAAGGCAGCACAATCTCATCTTTATGGTTTTTACCTGGAGGGGAAAACTAGTGTCTCATCTGAGCCATGTCCTGAAAAGAGGAGGAATAGCTGGTGGTTCTCACATTTTAGAAAGCAAGACAGATGTAAGATGTGGAAGAAAGTAATGATTAACTGGATTTTGCTACCAGTTGTGTTGCAGCAATGGCAAGTGGTCTGCCTTGCTATCACACTTGTTTGCATTTTCCATATGAAAAAATCTGGTTTATCAAAGGCTGCATTGATTGCACGATGGATGTAAAATGCTCTCAATAGTCAATAGATAGTGCCCTAAATTTGCTTTTTTTACTCTAAAGTACATAAAGGTCACGGCCACCATGAATGAGAATCCATTGCTTCAGTTTCCACTTGTTCTAGGCAGTTACTTTGTCCAGCAAAATTTGATAGTATCACTCTGACTTCTAGCACCAAGTTCTTCTGTTCTTCTTCAGTAGAGTGTCTGCATAAATGTTTGTATGCATAGACCTTGTTTTGCTGTCTGCTACTTTACACATCTGCTAATGATGTGTAATTTCCCTTTAACTCTCCTGGTAAACTCCAGTTTAAGGTCAAAAAAGTTAGCATGTGATTTTTCTGTGATTGTTTATTGTTGTTTTTTCATGGTATGCTGTTGTCTGGGAGGCAGGAGTAGCACACCTGGTAAGCATTCAGGCAGGCGAGGAGGTTAATTGTTTTCTTTTCAACCCACGGTCAGTACTTTACTTCTGTTAACTGGATTTTTTTCTACCATAGGTCTCAACAAATGGCAGCATTTTGCATCAGGCTGACAAGTCCTGCTCCTCCCTTACAGTGTCTGACAGACCACTGTGGATTCAGAACTGGGGGCACTGGAGTTATCAGGGAAATTGGCAGGTCTGGTTGGTTTAAGCCCCACCTTAAGTGGGGCTCTATTTGAGCACTTCAGATACAGCTATTTTCCCTGACCTAACCTGATGTCAGGATTGATATATATTTTATTGAAAAGATCCACACTAAGTTTCTCTTTAGGATGGCTTCTTGAATGTTTGCATTACGTTATCAGGTTAAATGACTTGACAGGTGTTATGTCTCTTAAACCATCAATCCTCAAACATTTTTGCTGGGTGGATCACATCTTAGGATCTACCTTGTGGGCAGCTCATCGGCTGTCTGTGATTGCAGGCTCAGCTTCCTGCCTTTGCTGATGTGTAAAAGCAAAATCAGGAAAGAATTTAGTAATATTTTAGTCTTCTTTAAAAAGTTTAGTACCTAGAACACGGAAAGAATTGAAAAAGTGAGCAGGAAGGTCTTGGTGAAAAACTCACAGATGAGATATGGACCAGAGTCAGGAAGCCACTCTTCTAGGTAAATGAAGTTTGTTTTCTTTGAGTTTAGTTGGTTGGTTTGTTTCCTTTCCAAAGCCCTGATCGGAGGCAGTAACACTTCACAAGCATGCATAACTTCCAGTGCGTGCCTAAGGAAATTTAAAGCACGTGTTTATAAGCCCAGCAGTTAGTGAACATTATTGGGAATTCTAGCCCAAATATGTATTTACTCCTTGGATCCGTCACGGGTGTATGCATGTCTCTTGTATCTTTTTTTTTGTCATGGAGAGGAGAACTTACAGTTGGTGTAAAGGGAGCTTGATATACGTGAAGAAGTCATGACTTTATTAAAATTAAGAAGTTCGATCCACTACTCTATCATTGCATTAGGTCTGGGATTAGATATTCGATAGGCATTGATTTCAGTTTTTATAAGCTGAGATTTGCTGCTGGTAAAACAGAAGACTGGACTAAAACAGGGGATCAGACTGGTGATGTTTCTGGGGTCACTAGGGATGGTGTGTAATGTCACTGGGAGAAGCAAGGCTCCTGGTGCTCGCTCAGGGCGCTCTGGAATCTCAGTGGTAAGACTGGAATAGTGTAAGAGCTGCAGGGCCTGACCTGGGCAGGAGCAGGAGTGCCTGGTTTCTAACAAACAGACTTTGCTGAGTATTGATTCTGAAAATCACTGCAACTGCTCTGATTGCTGAGTTGGTAGATGGGGTGTGAACAGGAGAACTGCTGGCCGTCAGAACGAGGGAGCACCCATGTTATAGTGAACTGGTCATTTCCTTAAGCCTAGTAGTATTTGTGTGCATGCTTGAGTAACTGAACCAAATTCTTCTCTCATTTATTCCTTCGTTGATCACAGAAGTTTGCTGGCTAGTAATAGTGTCACTGAGGCTTGGCTTTGGAAGTGTGGACATACCGGCTGAACTGTCATCCAACTTTTTATGGGATTTTTGACGTTTCTACGTAGAGTTTGGTTCTCTGACATACTATAAAAGCTTCTCTTTGCAATGGACACATGATACTAATTTAATATTATCTTGTAGAATTTCTTATTGATCCTATGCTTTAATACCCAATTTTGGTTGTTTTGCAGCCTGGAATACTGTGGTGTTTAGTTACCTGCACCAACAGTAAGTACTGTTGAATACAGTGGAACTTCATGTAGTATCCTCCTCTCTGTAGAGGGTCTGCAGGTTTATCTCATGCATCTGGGAGTGGACCATAGCTAAAATAAGTTTAATTAAACATCAATTCTGAGTATCATACCCAAATACAGACTTATTGGCCTGCTTGTCTACTGTCAGCACGTAGCAGCTCAGTGCATCTTTGCCTGGATCAGTTAAATTTCGTAATTAGTCCTCATTTCTTCTGTTTCAGCTTTCCCAAAATGTCATTCCTATTTTAATTCTACTGCATTGTATAGGATATGAAATGAACTATTTTTCTGTGCTTTATGTTGTCCTTTTGTGGCACAGTGAGCATCTGAGCAGTTGAGAAACTCCATAGTTACTCCCTTTGTCTTCCCTCCCTCCTCTTGTGGTTGGACCATTTTCACAAATTCCTCTTTCCTACTTCATGTTTTTTCATATTCTTTTGGATATTATTCAGAAGAGTTGTCTGTTTAGAAAGACCTTTAGAATTTTCTTGCCCGTGCTGTGAGTCTCTGAATTTAAATTCAGTTGTGTTATTCACAGTGCTGTTGTCAGTACTGGAAGATGTATATACCTCTTAAATAATCCTAAGAGTCAGAAGCTCAACAGAATGGTAAAAGGAATCAACAAGACTGGCCTGGTCCTGTTGGAACCTCTTTTGTTCTCCTGTGTGTTTTTTGAGCAGAGGGGCTGGAGCGGATGTTCTCCAGAGGTCTCCTCCAATTTAGGATATTCCAGAATTCTCCGGGCTACACAAGAGGCAGGTCAGTGCTGATCCCGCACTGCCCTGAGGGTTCCTGGCTGCTGGGGGCCTCATGCAGTTATTACTTGGACTGCTTCTACCTGCTTTATCATCATTTTATTTCAGTTCTGTGGAGCAAATGCGAAAACGTAAGCAATAATGGAAAAGAAACATGATTAGCAGCTTTATACTTCAGTGCTCCCGTGCACACTGAGGTCATGCATTTGGAATGGCATTACAGTGTCAGATTTAGCTTTGCACTGTGAACTACACAGCATCGTATAGACTTTGTGTATTCATCTCCCTCCTTTGTTAGCTATCTTTAAATGTCTTAAAAAAAATAAATTCTCTCTGGATGCTGAAACGGGGTGAGATATAACTTAGATTGGTATGGTACCTTTGCTTAAAACTCCAGTCAACTGAGGAGTTTGTTCTCTTGTGTATGTCTTGCAATAATGTAAATATTTATTTTTTTGTCTTCTGCACACAATGCACAAAGCAGGTGAACTGGTAACTTTTCTGGCCACCTCAGATTTTGCTTACCTACTTTGCAATATATCCTGGAAGACATTTAACCATTTTCCCTTTCTCTCCCCTTTTCAGCTCAGAGACACTAGTCAACTGCTGTTTTTATGGAACCTCACTACACTGCCACGAAGAGCACCAGCTCATCAGGACTGAAAGAAATCTGAGACTGAATTGTCCTATTTTTCCTCTGAAATCTTCACCAAGTAGTAAACATTTTTTGAAGGGGAAAGGGGGTAAATATGTTAAAGGTCCCCCTCGCACCCTGTTAGGGCACCTGTACCTAATGTACATTTTCTTTAAAATTTAAAAAGATGTTAGGAAATATTTTATAAAACTTTTTTGCAATAAATGACGCATGAAATTATTAAAGACTATATGACACTTACATGCAAGGAACCACTTGAATTATTAGTATGAAGAATCACTGCAAATAACTGGGTTTTTTTGTAATGTGACAGTCACGTTTGTATGTTTTGATAGGTGCCAGTGATGGAGCCAATTGCCTGGGAAGTTGACTGTAACTTTTGAACTTTTATTTTAATTCTTAACTTTAGCATTGCAATTTTCCATTCTATGAGGCTTAGTTAGTATTTAGTGCAGGTGTTAGCAGAGCTGTGATCTGTGATCAAAAGCATGTCCAAAACCAATTGTATTGTAAAATATGAACAGTCCTGCTATATGAGACCAATATTTCCCATAGAGGTGATGGAAAGGACAGTGACCACAAACTCCATGTATCTCTGTATTATGGGAAAGCTCCTTCTGTGTGAATATGGTTGCATTTTATTTATGCTATTGTAACACTTAGGGAATTGAGGATTGTGGAATAACGTTAAGAAGGGCTACAACGCAGAGAGCAGCATTTTGCTTATAAGACTATAACAAGATGGGAATCATGAATGGAGAGTGATTAAATGGAATGGCATTTCTAGTTCAAATCATGGGTTAATTTTTCCTTTTGACATAAATATTTTTCGGATAGGTAACTAGTAGAGCAAAGGTTTTATTAGTGTTTCTGATGGTTGTTGACCTGAGTTGCATTGAGTTCTTTGAATAGCTGTAAATCAAAAAGAAAGAAACCCAGTGGGTTTTATCCATTTTATTCCCCTCCCTCAAAGGTGTTCGGTAAGAGTTATTTTGGTGGAGCTTGTGAATGCTGGACACGCTGCTGAAATATTGAGTTATTAAATATTAATTTATGTGTCACTGATTATTTGGCATTGTGTGTACACTTTCTCAGCAGTATCGTTTCTTACATAGTTCTTAGCAGGGGATTTATTATATAACCTGGGAAAATATTTGTTGTGAAGCAATGAAAATGTGCACACAATCTATTAAAAGTCAAATTTTTGTTTCTTATAGAAGTGAAAAGACTTGTAGTAAATTCTTTTCCTCCTTACTAATATCTTGTTTCGATTGGACAAAAAAGAGTGTCTTTTGTCTAGATCATTTAAAAACAGAGATACCTTTCTGAGAGGCATCTGTACCAGCACAAAGGCAGTTTCACAGCCTTCGTGTACGGAGCCTGAATTAATCACATAGAATTTGAAGTTAGGACAACTCTGTCGTTTGGCTTTGATATTGGCAACAGGTCTATACTTGTTAAACAATCGGTGCAGGGGGAAGTGAGAGGCTGGGACAGGCATCCACATCCAGGATAGGTGTATCAGCAATACACACCTCCTGAGGCAGCTCGTGCTTCGTGTTGGTTCAGTTTCTATTTTTCAGAGAGAAATTCTTTATTTATAAAGCCAGAAATTGAATACTTACTGCCTCCTTCTTAAAAAATAGCTAGATAATGGTGTACAGTAAGTTCAAACTGTACCATTTGTAATAATAAGCTACTTTTTTTTTTTTTAATTTGAGAATAATGCTTCTTCTGCAGTGCTTTTCCTTTTCGCCAGTTGAAGAGGATCAGTGGCCTGGTCCTGTTCGTGGCCTCAGATTTGACTACGAGTTAGAAAAATTAAGACATCCAATTTGAGGAAAGGGGAAGCGATTTGATGTGATGTATGTGCTGGCCTTTCACCTCCAGAGACCAAACCCCGATTGTATTGACAAGGAATGAGAGTCTTGGCCTAATAAATTACATTTTTTACCCCCCCCCAACACAAGAAAAAAAAAAAACCAAACAGAAAATAACCACCAAACAACATGGCACAAAACAGTTTCTGCTCAGGAAAAAGGCCCAGGACTGTAATAGCAGGGTGATTGCACATGGGATTGAAAACTGCTTGATGTTGTAAGTAGAAGCCAGTAGTGCCTGCCTGTGTGACATCTGACTCTTGGCCAGTGCTCTCCTGTCCTCACCTTCCCGAGCACTTGTGCGCAGCGGCTGAAATATAAAAAATATGCTTAAGAGAGATGCAGGTCTCTGCATTGGAGAATATGGGTATATAAGCAAATAGCATAAAAATAGACAAGGTAGCTAACTGTATTTGTGTTTGTTTTCACAGAAAGTATTGCAGCCATTTTGTTTGAAACCAGATTTTCATTTTGAAATGAAATTGTCAGGGATATTCTAATGATAGAGAATTACAGTAATGTATTGCTTTTCACTTTTTTGCTTTAGTTGCTTAATATTTAAGCTTTGCTCCGTGCTACCTTCTTGTCTGTATATTGAATGGTCACTATGCCTCTTTCATTTTGTAGACTTGAATGAGGAAAATATGATTCACCCTTTAAGGTTTGCTGGGAAGTAAATGATAAAGAATGTTGTGTAACATTTATTCAAATAAAGCCTTGATTTTTTTCAGTGCTCTTTTAAAGGGAAATAATGTTGAATAATGTTTTGATGTCATAACTTCCTTGTTTTATCAGTCCTTGACCCCAAAGCCTTCGGTTTATGTTAACTTTTTTTTTTTTTTTTCCCTGAATTAAACAAAAGATTAAACTGAGGTTACTAGTCCACTGCTGGAAGTCTGTCACCTGGACAAGTCTCTATCCATCCTTACCTTTCACCGCAGTGGCTAAAAGATACCGAGGGATGCTCAGCCAGCCGGGTGCTCCCCACAAGCAATAGGAAAAAATCCTTTCTTGTGTAATTAACAAGAAAAGATTACGTGTACGTTGTAGAGGCAGATACAATGAAGCCCTGAAGGCTCTGTTCCGTGGCTGCCACCGGGACACGCTCAGCCCGGGTGAGAGGCGGAAGGTGGATGTGATGGGAGGTGGTCGCTGCGATGGCAGCGCAGTGGGTGAGTGCTGGGTGAGGGGCAGAGCTGGGGGCGAGCTCAGGGCTCCCCCAGCCCCTGGGGCAGAGCCAGTCTCCCTGCGAGCAGGGGGGGTCCGTGCTGCCCCAGCCCCAGCGAGGCACGGAGCGGTGGGAAGAGAAAAATTGCTGGCCCTTTGAGTACCTGGGCGCTGCCTGCTGAGCTTTTCTCTGGCTGGTTTTGACTTGCAATACTAACAGTTACAGCCAAGTCTGCCCGTTGCAGGTAAGTGTCATTGGGTATTTCTCCATTTAGTGAGGAAATGCCGTGCACTGAGCTGCCTTGCCTTGCCACGGTGCCCTGTAGGAGGGGGAGGAAGTTGTGCTGTAACAGATAACCCTGGAATGGGAGCTCTCCATCTCCGACACTGCGGTCAAAGGAGGGACACAAAGGCAGATATTTCTTCAAATGGCAGAATCTTTAGAGTTGCATTTTCCCATTAAATAGAAGGTAGCATTTCCATAGATTTTTTTTTTCCACTTGCATTTTATTACTGTAAAGAAAAGATATCCTAATTTTAGTTGAGCTCTTAAGTTAAACAAAAAATAAGCTTTTCAGGTAAACTTGACTTCTAGGATGTTTGTATTTCAAGGAAGCATTAAATTTTATCTGGTGTGCCAGGATTTAGTGGGTGATACAAAGGTACTAACCCTTTTGTAATTACAGTGTTTCGTTGCAGTGACCTGTTGTCAATAGTCAGAAGTCTTTCCCAAAAGTTGAATTGACTTCTGGAGCCATCGTGTGCATGTCCACTCTCTGCAGTGACTGTTGTCTTGGCCCTGGGCCTCTATGATGCTTTTGAAACCAGTTGGTGCCTCCTGTAACTGTGAGCGAATGTCCACATCTGGCTGTTGCTTGGAGCAGAGCTCCAGCATATGGGTTTTTCTTTTCCTTCACGGGGTTGTTTCTTATTCTGTCCGGATTGCAGGAACTCCCATCCTCTTTCTCTCATTATTCATTCATCCTTGCAGCAGTTCCTCTTGAATTGGTTATCCTCATTAGGCTGTGGTGGAGAGGGGAAATCCTGCTGAAATGTAATTGCTCACTAATGGCCTTTCCTTTGTGACATTGTGTCGGTAGCGTCTCGCTGTGGGAGTCTGCTGGATTTGCTGTGTGACTGTGAAGGCCGCAGGAGAGGTTAGCCAGACAGATTTCAGAGTTCTGCAATTACTCCCTTGATTAATCTTCACTCCAGTAGTTTGGTGACGAAGGTATAAAAGTAACCCAACCTTCAGCGGTGAAGCCAGTCCTACACAATGCCGCTCAGTAATAGTGTTTACTGCTGCCCTGAAGCATCAAAAGGGTGATACTTAATGAGGGCAAAAGTGCAGGGAGCAGCTGCTCGGGGCAGCTCTGGCGCAGGAGGGTTTTGTGGCAGAGCTTGCCAGCTGAAAGCCTGGGTGTCGCTACAGAGAAACCGGCTTGCTTTTAGGGAGAGAGCAACGGGCAGATTTCTTAAGGAAATGGGGTAGATCAGTAAGAGAGATGATGTGGTGGATTCAGACACTGTCTCATACTCGTTACGTGTGAGTGCTCCGTGGTGCAGAGGCGGTGGGAGGATGCGGGCAGTCGCCTGCCTGAGGCCTCCTCGGTGGCCGGGGTGGTCCCAGGAGGGATACGCTGGCCCTGCCTTCCCGCTGCCCGGCTATGGAGAGCGCAAGGGCTGCCGAGATCGGCGTGGTGAGGTCCCTCTTGTGCCTCTGCACTTTGTGGGAAGCTGGGAATGCCGCCAGGCTGGAACGATTCTCCGGCGGGTGAGGTGTGGCTGAGCCTGTTTGAAAAGCAGCTTGTCCCTCTGCTCGGTCACAGGCAAAGCGATGCTCAGGCTGCCAAATGCTGAGGAGCGCAGGGAGCGTCGGCAGCACGGCGCAGCAGCACCAGCGGGGCTCCAGGCAACTGCCAGGGCAGAGACAAGGCCATGATGTGCATATGGCCTTGGTAGCAACTGCTGCTCACTGCTGTCATTTTGTTTTTTTTCTCCTCTTGCCCACTCGTCCTTGCTCTAAGTCGTCGTGGGTGGATTTGTTGTTCTGCCTCTTTGTGCAGGGAGGCGAGCGGCGTTAGGGCTCTCTGAAGGCGGCGCAGGGAAAGGATCATTTTGTGTGCTGGTTCTTACAGTGCTGGCTCCTGGTTCTCACTCGCATCCTCTGGCCTCTTCGTGGTTCTGCTCCTGCTTTTCCCTTGAGTGTTCCTGTGGTCTTTTTGTTTTTCCTCCCTGGCTGGGTTTGGAGCACAAGCCATGGGAGCTCCGTGCCGGGCAGGCTTGTGGAAGATTTTGGGGTGTTGTGAATTTGGGGTAAATATTCAGAGTTCAGGAGGAGTAGTTCTAATTTTGAAATCCAGATTTTCAGTGAAAAGCTCCTCATCTTAAAAGCTTAGGGACTGGAATTTCCAAACGTGGTTGTCTTGGTCATTAAATATTAAATTGAGGCTGTGCCTGCTGGAGGGCTCATTCAAATGTTGAAGCGTCTGAGGCATCAGAGGAAGGGGCTGGGGGCTCCAGGGTGTAAAAGGATGAATACTGGACTATGCTAAATATAAAATCCCAGAAATACAAATACCACACAGATAGAAATGCATTATCCTCTCGTGAATCACTCAGCTTGCTCTGTTTGCCTTTAGAAAGACAACATTGGGAATGAGCTGTGAGAAGAGGGGCCAGGGCAGCTGTGCACCCTACGCCCTTCCATTAATGCTGCAAAATCATATCAGAAGCCATCGGTCACGTCTTGGATTAGTAAACTTGCTGCTGGCTGCAAGTGCCGTGGCCTCAGCAGTATTTGGGCTTGGAGCAGGGACACACAGGTGCGTTGGGGCACAGAGAGAACTGTCGCTTCAAGGGCAGGTCAGGGGCTGGTGCCGTAAGCAGTAAATCCACCAGCTTCCAGCCTTCTCCCTTCCCAAGGTTTCCAAATGCTGCAGTTCTACTTTCCTAAGGCAGAGAAGTGCCCCGCGATGGAGGCCAGAGCCAAAGGAGCTAAGGGAAATGTGCCAGCCTTTGCTGGGGTAAAGAAAGATGCAGTTCTCAGCAGCTGTGCTCAGATGCAATCAGGCAGAGCCCGCAGCCCCGCTGCCTCTCCAGGGACCTGTTTTACCGCTTGGCCCTCACCAGCACCGCTCCAGGAGTACATTTAGGAAGCTGTTCAGCAGCCAGGCACGAAGCTGCCGCCCAGACTCGATAATACCATTTCCCCTCCTCTTCACCAATGTCTGTGTCTGCAGGAGGGTGTTGCTCAGGAACATCTCCTGCACGGCTGGGACTGGGCTGGGCTGCATTTCACGTGCCAGAGGTAGAAACTGAACAGAAATAACCTGCCCAACAACGTGTTTATCCCGGATGCGACTAAAGCCTGAGCATTTGAAGTCTCATTTACTGAAGCTGGTGGTGGGTCCCGTTCCTGGTCGGCAGTCACAGGGTCCTACACTCGTGCACCCAGAGACCAGCGCCCGCCCGGTCGCTGCAGGGAGCTGAGGGATGGTGTGGGCAGCACCGGGAGCCAGGGCCAGAGTCACACCACAGTTAGGAAAGGCAAACCTATTCCTGCCGCATCCGCTTAAGGAATCTGGCTTTGTAAATCTTCTCAGGAACAGGCAGATGAGAAATGGGCAGGTCCGGGGGCTCCGGGCTGGAGTTGTAGCTGCAAATGGTGAGGTTTCCATCTGGGGGGATCACGCACAATCACAAAAATGTGGTTTATTTTAGTTTTCAGTTGTTCTAGGGCCTTTAATCCATAAAGGACTTTGCTTTGTCAGGGTAGGCTGTAATGACTCTGGCTTAAGGCCACAGCAGCCGAAATCCCGACAATTTTCTGTGCCTCGGCAGGCAGAGGGGCTGACCAGAGCCTCTGCTGATAAAAGATACTCCCCGGCAATTACACCCTTTCGAGCAGGAGGCTGCACGGGTTTAAAAAAAAAAATTAAGCTGCTGAACAAGAAAATGCTGGGATTTTTCCAAAGAGGGGAAGCTGGTGAATGAGCAAGGTATTAATGCTGCACATTAAATGTGCCCCTACACATCTTTACCTACTGTTAAAAAGAGGTGGCACTTTGATATAATTGGTTCTTGGCTGCAGCAGCTGGCAACAGAGCTTGGCTGTTGCAGTGATCCCTCGGGAATAACACAGCTAATTAAAGCCTAGGAGCTGGTGACCAGCAGCTTCTCCTTTCTCTCCGGCTGTCTGTGCTCATCAGAGGTAGGTGGATCTTAAGGAAGTTTTGTGCTGAAATGTGCTCATCGGGGAAGGAAGGGTTTGGCTTTAAAACTTGGTGCTTTGTGGAATCCTAAATATTCCAACACGATGAGCTGAGAGATTTCAGGTCCCTGTGTATGGCGGGGGGGACCAGCAGCTTTGGGCTTGTGGCATGTCCTGGGCCCGGTGTGTGTCAGTCCCACCACCCCCCTGCCCGGTCCTGTTGCCTCCTGCTGCCCCCCAGTGCTGCTGGTTCTGCAGCCAGCTCTTACCCTGCGAACGGGGAGCTGCTGTTTGGTTTTCGTTTTCAGAGAGGCTAAATCCCCCAAATCTTTGGTGGGGTTGAGGGAGCTACGAGCGTTCAGCTCCTCTGAAGGGCCGGGGCCTTGGGGCTCTCACAGTCACCATCCAGAAATAGCTGGAAAAACCTGCTTTTGCCCAAGCGGCCTTTCCCAGGAGCACTGCGCTGAGGGGGAAAACCCTGGGGGTTTTATGCCCCCAGAGGGTGCCCTGCGAGCTGAGCTGTGGACCTGCTTTTATTCTTTTTCTAAGGAAAATTGATGGACTTTGCTTTGTTGGTTACTCCTTATTTGCAATGGGTTGGGCTGTCCCGTGTTTTATAGCTCCTGCCTCAGCGCCGGGCTCTCCAGTAACCCCAGTTAAGGGCAGGCAGCTGTACTGGAGGCCGTGCAGCTGAGCTGGCTGCCAGCCTGGCACTGAGGGCCCACAGTCACGAGTGGGCTGAAGTGGTGGTTTGTGGCTCGATGGGGCTGGGTTGATGTGCTGGCGGAGGTGCTGGTCCCAGAGGAGACCTGGGAGAAGGGGAGGAGAAGCGAGAGGCCAACCAGGACCTGAGCTTAAGAAGGCACCATTAACGAAGATAAGGATGATACAAGAGACATTTTAATCTATTAGGAACAAAAGCAGTGCTCAAACTGCAGCGGTGAAGGCCTGTAGCCAACCAGAAAAGTAATGGTGTTGGCTGTTTCTCAATTTACAGCCGGTGGGATGATGTATTTGTCGTTCCATTAGCACCCAGGCAGGACAGGAATGGGACTGAAAATAAGCCCAGATGTTTCACCTGAAGCAGCCAGCTGGGCTCACCCGCTTTCCTCCAACGTGTGCTGGGTACAGACGGGGTGGCGGAGGGCAGAGGTGAAGACCCGGGTAAATATCAGTGGGTTAACAGGATCAGAAATCCATTAATGAGGAATGAAAGGCAAACATGCAATTAAAATCCATCAGAAACAGGCCTTGTCATTGAAGGTGGTTTAGTGAGTCGAATTGCAAAGACACTTTTGGCCCCTGCAGCTACTCAGTATGTACAGATCACCTGCTATGATATAAAATAGATGATGCACACCTGGAGGAAGGTTGTCTTCCTGATGGATCTCAAACCGTTTGCCGCTGTCCTTCACACGGGGGCACCTCCTGTGAGATTCTGCTCAAATCTACTAGACCTTGTAATGTGTGAGGCTTTAACCAGGGACTGAGATATCTGAAGTCTAAGTCATCTCAGTGGTAGTAAGCAGCAGCCTGGTGGGAAGACTCACAGAAGAACATCCACTGCTGAGGAAGGCAGGCCTGCCAAACAAAGCCTGACTTCATTTAGTGTTAACATGAGGAAGAAAATGTTGTCCACAGCTGCGGGAAAGGGTGTGTGTGTGTGTGTGTGTGTCTGTGTCTCAGCTATCCCAGAAAAGGCTGAGGGAGGTCTAAAACTTAGCTCCTCTGTTGCCAGAAGGGTTAAGACAGTCTCTGAGGGTGTAAACAAGGAAGAATGAGGAAGAATGTTGTGCCTTCTGCATAGAGCAGGAGAGAGACAAACCCCGGTGGCAGTTCTGATGTCAAAAAAAGGAAGGTCTGAGACACAGGCATTGTGGAAACCCTGGAGAAAGTCCTTTGTAGGGAGAGCCGTAAAGCAGCCCTGTCTCTTCAGGTGATGGGGAGGAGCAACAGGACCTTCATTGCTCTGCTCGTGTTGGGGGAGAAGAGGCCAGGTACTAAATGGGTTTTATTTTGCAGGCAGAGTGAGGAGGAACAAAGGAGGAGCTGAGGACAGACAGCGCAGAGTGGAAAAGAGGCACATGCTCCTTACAATAAGGGTGAGTAACCATTGGAACAAAGTAGCAAGGAACTTGTTGGTTTAAGAGCACTTATATTTAAAAGATTATGTTTCATAAAATATTTTTTTCCTATTGGAGGTTGTCAGCTCAACATGTGACTCAAAGCAGCCTGGCACTGCGCTGGAACTGTGGCCAATTACACACAGAGAAAGTACCAATTACCTTTCTGGTGACAGCTGTGATGACTAGTTTAGACATTAAAAAAAAAAAATCCCTTAAAGATAAAAAGCAAAATGAATGCAATTGCTCAGGATTTGGACAATGCAAAAGGACTTATTTCAGGCAATTAATTGGAATTTTACCTAGAGGAGAACTTGCTGCAATGGCAGATAACATGGCTTGGAGGTTTCTGGTTTAGCTGGAGTGTGGCACTTTTGAGTAGGAATGACCCCCAGAGTCCCCAGTAATGCTGGGCCCCATTCCCAGTGGCACTAATGCACCTCTTTCACACAATGCAATTAAATTACAAACACAAGTGTGGAAAGCAAATCAGCTGCAATCCTTCACCTTCGTTTCTTCTTCCCCTCATTTTAAGCCTACAGGTTCACACCAGGCATCCAGCAGGGAAGCTGCACTTCTACTTGATGTTGTGTTTGTACAGCAGGTGGTAATTTCAAAAGTCTTGTTCTGCTTTTATTTTCCAGAATAAGTTACCAAGTGTCCACCCCAAGAAGGTGTATTTGCAGCCCTCCAGCCCTTGAAAGCTGTGAAGCAGGAGCGGGATGGAGGGAAGAATGGCACTCATTTGGAAGGCAAGTCACAGATTGCTAAAAGCCACTGGGTGTGACTTGGCACAACAGCCACACGCTGCTAAATGACAGATACATACACAGTGTGTGTAAAGATAGCAATTAATTGATAATAACAAAGATATATAAAAACGTAAAGTATCCACAGTGGTGTCAGTGGTAGGGGTGGAGCATGTTGCAGTGGAGTGAGACCAGGGGCACAGGTGGGACCTGGTTCCCACTCGGAGCCGCAGGACTCGTGCTCAGGTTGGTAAAGGAGCCAAAAGCGTAGCTGGGCTCCTTTCCCCCCGTCAGCCCCTTCCAAAGTCTCTGCTGTCACTCAGAAGTGACGGCGCTGCCCGGCTCCAGGTGCAGACACTTTGTGCTGCTTCCAGGACCAGCCACTTTTCCCACTTCCAGGCAGCCTGGAGCCTGCCCCGCGCCACCCGGAGCTCCGGGGAAGCAGCGTGATTCCCAGAGCCAGTGCCTGGCTGGGCACAAGCCAAGTGTTCTGAGCTCCAGCCCAGCACTGCCCTGGCCCAGGGCTCCTCGGAAGCAGCTCGGACACCTTTGCTCCGTAGCGTTCCAGCTTTCGGGAAAGATTATTAACATTTACACGAGTCTCAACACTGCCCAACCCACAAAGCCTGCCCTGAGCCTGAAGAGCTCAGGTGAGAAAGCAGAGCTGTTTTTACAGCTAATTAGCCCACCTGGGCCTGCAGAGCCTCTCGGAGCCTGGCACACCAGTCTTTGCCAGCAAACCCCTCTCCTGCAGCGCGGCGCCTGCTCCCCCCACCAAAACCTTTCGTTAACCCCCCCTCCACACACACACCTGCCCAAACTGTGTTAGTAAAGGAGATTCAGCCTTGCACGTTAGAAAGTTTACTCTAGTAAAGCATGGCACAGTTACAGTTTCAGCACAGGGAAATCCTAGAGGCTGTTTGCTGTTATTTACTTAAGTGACATTTTGATTACGCAGAAGATGTTAAAGGCTGCACAGGTCTCACTGTGAATTAGGGCTTCTCTCTTCTTTTGACAATGACATTTTAATTCCTATAGACTTC
Organism: Calidris pugnax; assembly: GCF_001431845.1. NCBI lineage: Eukaryota > Metazoa > Chordata > Aves > Charadriiformes > Scolopacidae > Calidris > Calidris pugnax. The sequence continues at coordinate 6,239,835 of NW_015090893.1, forward strand.
ATACATACTCACTGCAGACTTGAGATAGTTTACAAACAAACAGATGACCACAAAGTCAAAAATGCAGTAGGACAGAGTTAAATAACAATCAAAAAACCCCTCCAGAGCTGCGGAGACAAAAATGAAAATAAAGCACCAAGAACTCCTTAGCTTGAGAGACTGTTCCTTTCAGGCGTTTCGGTGTAAAGACTGGAGCTCTATCATTTCAGTCCTTAAGTACACACAAAGATGCTTCCTGAAATAAATCTAACAACCAATAGCCAACAGACAGCCACCACTGATTATTTAATTAAATTATGTATTGAAATCTCCATGGAGACAACTGAAAAATCTGTCTCCAATGTAAACGTATCAGCAAATATAAAAAACAGTAAGTAGTAATTACAAAAGACACCCTTTCTCCAAAATCTGAATGAACTACTTCAACAGCATGGATATATATACACACTTTAAAGTCTTCAAGGTGTGGTATACTATGAAAATCTTTTGCAATCAACTTTAACATCACTTACTTCTTTGTCATTACGGATATCTGTAATAGAAATGAATCTTAGTCAAGCAAATTTAACTAATTTAATGGTACCATTACAAAGAGTGTGTATATATATATATATATCTAGGCACAAAATTTCCTTGTTGCCTTCAGAAAAATGAACAAAAAGTAAACAAACTGTCTTATAAGGGTGGCCTGAGGTTAATCTACTGATATTGCTAGAAGCAAGACAACACAATCAAATGCTTCAAATTAATGTCTTGCAAGTATGTTATTTGTGGGTGACTATAAGCACTTTTAACAATACCACCATGAGAAGAACTCAAATAAGGAAAGAATTTCACAAACCAACCCAACAGAAATACCAAGCCTTTATTACAAAGAAAAATTATTCCACAGAAGAGGCTGGCTTGCTTCCATGCATGTTGTCACTCATATCCACCTGCTGAGGGGGGAGAAGTGCTTCTGCTCGATTCATTACTTCTCCAAGGCTTTGTTCTTGGCTACAGGTGCGTGGACATTTGATTCAAGAGAATTGCTTGCTGGAATTTTGTTGCCAGCATTGAATGGGCCAAAACAACGACCCTGACTGTTGGACAAGCCAAACACTGCAAGGGAAGGAAAAAAAATAAAATAAAAAATAAAAATAATCACACACTGGACACAGTTATCACTAAGAGAAGTCAAATGACTTGCTTTACATCCACATTGTAAATAATCTCACAAGCAGGGAAATGAGTATGCTTGAGTCTTATCTTCACTCGGGGAGCGTGAAGAATGTTTGCTGAATCCTTTTATTGGTACGTGCAAGCACACGGTCACGAAGCCTGAAAGCCAGCAGAACTAGACTGGATTCGTGTTATCTGTTGTTGTTGGGATTTTGAACAAAATTGATAGAGTATGAACCAGTTGATGAATCCTGTTTTATCTGAAAATTTTCTGTTGACAGGCCAAAGGGGCGGAGAACCAAATTCCCAAGATCCTTCAGTTTGCCTACAATGAAAGGAGAGATAACACCTTAAGTATTAAGCAGAGGGAAAACTCCCTTTGAATTATGCCCAACTACACAGCCCAGCTCTACAAATTTATCTACTAATTTAAGGTAAATGCTGTGGAAATGTCTGCAGTTTGTTGAACATTGAGGTGATTACAAAAAATATCCCAATTGTGATGCAGTTCCTGTCAGCTTTGGGTTTGAAAACAGCTCACCGTGCTGGTTTGGAACGGTTTGTCAGGCAGGCCTGACGGAGGCCCAGTGGCTGCAGAGCATCACGGCCGTGTGGTTATAGCTACACAGAAACACTTTATCTCCTCAGTTAGAAGCTCTTGAGGGACAAGAGTTTAACAGCTCACAGCAAAGCACTGGTCTCCCCTATACTTACAGCTGCCAACATTCAATTTTCTAACACAAAGTCTTCAGTTCTGCATTTCAGATGCAGCTACAGCTCTGTAAACCATCACGAATATTACAACTGCCCAGTTTCCTAGACTACCAAAAGTCACAATGAAAGCACAAGCTTAAACTGCTCATTTGTAAATATTAAAAATCCCTTGTAAAATCTGAATATTGATATAAAGAAAAATAAAACAAATCCATCCTTGCAATTCAGCAGTTCCACCTGAAGCACACAACTTTACAGCCATTTTCCCTGCAGAAAAGCTCAGTGTGATGTTGTGTGACACGACATCATTAACTCACTTCCAAAACTACAGTTCTCCAGGACGAACTTACTGCTGCTCAGAGCTCTAAGCAGCTATTATTTAACAAGCATTGTTAAATATACATAGAGTATGACAGTTAATAAAACCTAAAGGCTTCTATCAACAGATGGATCATACGTGCTTTCTGACTCTAAAAAATGAATCTTGCTACCACCGATAAAAGGGGATGGGCAACAAAAGGATATCCTTTTTACAAATTCACATCTATACAGAGATGATAGAATAGATAAAATGCATAAAATTAAACACAAAGCAGAGGTAACAACTTGTATGTTGGCTGAACACAAACTGAGCCGCTGGCACGACAAGCCAAAGGAGGAAGATGGTTACTTTTCCAAGGAAAACATTATTTTCCTCCTGGCTTCAGTGCAGAATTGGAGACTAATTTCCCAAAGAACAAACAGGAGGAGTTTGGACAAGTTGAACCCTACCCTAAGTTTGCATCCACTGGCTACACACCACCTTTCACAAAGCCTTCTACCTTTACCAGATCTTCAAGGCAATGGTTTTTGTTTTCCTGGGAGTTTTGTGCGTGCACATGGTGGGGAAAAAGTGCCACCACCACTAGCTGGCACACAGGAATTCCAACTGAGCAACTGAGGTAGTCACAATCACGTAACCAAAATGTGCAAATGCCACACCTATTCCTCCTTGCACACGTGTGCTTTCTGCAAGCCATCCTGAGGAACTTCTCTTATTCTTGTCATCGTCACCTTTATTTCTATTTCTAAGCTAATATATTAGAATCTAACTGCAAAGTCCTATAAACACTTATTTAGTTTCTTTGTTTTTCCTAAGTTCTTTTGTTTGTTTGAAAACCCTGTTCTCAAAACAGAAATGATATTCAAGTCTGAACTTATCCCACGGAAGCGTGCCCCTTGTCTCTTACAATAGCTGAAGACAGGTTAAACATCATCACCGCAAAACAAAATATGCTTTTTTTTTCTATCACATTTCCAAAATTGAATTTGGGGCAGGGGAAGCTGTTTTGAACCCATTCACAGAAAATACAAAAAGAAACAATAGCTGGTGAAAAATGTAAAGATTTTAATCTAAGGAACATCTCAGTCCTGCATAAAGAAACTAACAGCTGGCATTACTACGGCACTGCTAAATATGCCAAAATAACTAAGATCTTGCATCAAAGTGCTGCTTCACACCTGGGTATCTTTCAGAGATTTGTGTAATTATTTTAAAGCAAGATGAGTTTTTGAGCGTCAGCATGGAAATTCCGTGGCCTTACACAGGAAAAAAAAAAGACCACCTTAGCCTACAAAAGCAGCTAGTTGGTGAGACAGGATTTTTCCTCAATTTGATTTTTTTTTAACTTTTTGGATTAACAGATGAGGTGGTTGAACGATCTGGTCAAAGTCATTCCAGCGAGTGGCTCAGGTAGGATTAGCTTTTTTGTACCAGTGGTGGGGTTTTATTTTAAGCTACATCCTGTTTAAGCCAAGTTAACTATTAAGTTCATGATTTTATACTGCATCCTAAAAGCATTTTGGTTATAAAACTATAAAAGTTGTTCACAGCATCTCTACGACCGGGATGAATAGTTGCCATTGTACTTCTAGACAAACATTTGGTCATTGTTTAGCTTCAGGTTCCGGGTGAGAAGTGTCTTTGTCTGCTGGTGGGAGAGCCCTGGCAGGGGCTGGCGTTGCTGGAGGGGGCTGTACACAGCTCACAAGTTACCCAGGCCCCGCAGCTGCCTCGGGAGCAGGCAGACCAGTCTGCCCGTTTCAGGAAACTGTGAAAGGTCTTTTCTAATTGGAGTTAGTACGATGGCTCTTTTCCGGTCAGACTGGAGCCAATAAACACAGAACAACTGCCTGGGTATTCTTGCTTGTAGCTAGGGCAGCTCCTTAGGAGAAGCTAAAGACTATGTGATATATTTAATACTTTATTCTTCATCTCACTGTGACTGAATAATTAAAACAATACAGTCATAGGTCACCTTCCTGTTCTATCACTTAAATCCACATACAGCAATGCCTTTTGGTGCAGCCACATTTAATAAATTGTTAATGAAGCAGAAGAAAGCCTTGCCTTTTCCGGGAACTCGAGCCCAAAGCACTGCTCCTGCTGTCTTGGCTCACATAAACCCATCATTGTAGGAAAGCACTATTTCCTCCTCCCCCACTCTCCTTTCATCCCTAAATTAAGATCTGTAGTTAAGTGGAGCCTCCCCCTCCCCCAAAGAAAAGCTCTCTTAAAGCAGGGACTGTGCTTGAAGGAAGGAAAAAGGCATGTGGAGCTGTGACTCAGCTGCACAGAGTTCTCAGCAGCCAGACACTCACTTGTCCCGGAGCAGGGTCACATCCTCCTCCCTGAGACTGGATTTTCATAGATTTTCTTCTTTATATTTCACAGAGCCTGTGTCTACTTATCAGCTGGAACTCCAGCACGTTAAGTTTCTTCAGCAAAGCAACATTCAGAGGTTAAAGAGAAAACTAACTGGTAAAAATCAATTCAGGGCTCAGAAGCCTGTGATTCATGACTCACCTGACCTGCAACGTTACATCCTGCTGCAAAGGCAGACGCACAAAAAGATTTCTCACGATTTACATTAAGATGTAACAGCCAAAATTAATTGCTATTCTGTCTTTCTGGCAATTCTTCTAGTATAGTTGCTGGTGTTAACGCAGGGTTTGGAAGTTGAAAAGCTAGATATTGTTTATGTTAAGAGGTTTTTTTGGATAAAAGACAAATTTCCGCATGAGGTCTCATCTTTGTATAACTTTCTGTACTACCAACAACATTTCTTAAGCAATTAAAAGAGTGAGAGCGAATCTTTTCCCTTCCCTAAATGGTAAGTGAGGACTGAACTAAAAGTAACTGTATATTTGCTCTGGTTTGAACTATTTAAAGCAACATCTCTCTATACAGTATTGGGGTTTAACAGCTTAGTTGCAAATACAACAGACACTTCAATATATTAAAAAAAAACCAACAAACCCAATCTAATTCTTTAGGCACTAAACCTAATAAATATCTTTGCTGATCTCACGTAGCTGGAAAAACCTCTTATTGGCAGAAAGGCCCAGGTGATACGCTCTGATAGGCCTTGCCATTAATCACACTGATAATCAAGTACATTTCACTGTTTTCTGGAATGCACTCGTTTATATCTTAAGTCCCACCAGTTTTTAATTAGATTTGCTGAAGTCTGTGTGTATAAAATGAGTTACACAGATTGGCTTATGTTTGTAAGTCTCCAATATACTCAGCTCCCCTGTAGCCACGCAGGAAACTTCATATTGTCACAGCCCTCAAGCTGCTAAACCTTCCTCAAACTATTCCAAGCTTCCCCTCTTCTCACACCCTCTCCCCAAAGGAGCTGGTTCTAGTTATCACAATAATTAGTTTCTCTAAACAAGACTAGGTTGTTGCACAATAGCTGGAAATCTTTGGCTTTAAAGTCAGAAGTGAAATAAAAAAGAACACAGAAAACGGTCAGGGAATGTTCATGTCCTGAGCAATTCCTAAGGCAGAGGACGCTCACGTTCTGGAAGCGTAAAGGTAGAGCCACAAGGATTTAAAAGCTTCTTTTAAAGTGTGCTATAAGTTAAGCTTTCATTAATGTGAAACTCAGAGGTTAGTTCGTATTGAGCAAAGTTCAGTGGCAAGTGGCAGCACCAACCTGCAAAGGCGGAATGGAAAATATGAAAATAATTTAAATACAAATGTCAGCTTTGGAAAAGTTATACCCTCGCAGAACACACAGCAGAAATGGACTTGGTTTGGCAACAAAACATACTTTTTCTAGTGACATCAACTCCATCAATCACATGCACGACCACTTGCACACAAGAATTCACAGTGAGGTAGTCTGGAATAAAAATCCAGCCAAGAATGTGTGCTCTGATTTATTTACACACAATCACTTAATAAGTGGTTTCAGCTTCTGACAAACTATGTGGTAACGAGCTGTAGCACTGGAAAACAGGAAACACACTTGGGGAGGGAGGAAGATACACTGTATTTGTTTTGGTTTGCTTGTACACAGCTCCGCTTTTCATGACAGTCTTAGTTGGGTATAATACCAGGACTTAAGTTTTAGTTAACAGAATAAAAGCCTCGAAAAACAACGTTTCTGGCTGATCAATTGACTAAAATAAGAATTCAATTCAATATCCAAACTTCAAAGGAGCCAAAGAATGAAGTGTGACATTCTTGCTAGAGATTTTGTTGGTGATTAATTTAAACTTAGTGTCAGTGCCCCTGGACCAGGCCTGCCCTGGAACTATTAGCGTTAACAGCAGCGTGCATCTGACTTGCCTTCCAGGAATGACAAAATCTGGGGTACAACCCAGAGACCTGAGCTGAGTCCCCTGTGAGAAGAACGAATCCTTGCACACCTGGCACTCTTTAACCAGCAGATAATCTCACAGATTAGCACAAGCAATTGTCTATCCTGACACAGTACTCAGTTGGTAAATAGCATTAACAAAATTCTCGAAAAATAAAAGTTGAAACAGCTTAAACCAAATACATTGTACAACCAAAAAAATCCAAAGAAATCTCTTAACCACCACACTGTTATCAGGTTTGTCTTCTTTCACTCCTCCCAGAACTCCCATCTAATCCCTCTTCTTTAACTGTAAGGGTTTTTCCTTGACCTCAGATGGAACAGCAGCATTTTGTAAACCTTGGGAAGTATTTCCTTCCCAGGCCTTCATTGTCAGACCCATGGCATCACCGCTATCTCTCTTACTGACAAGATACAAGGAATTTTGTAAAACTTAAACCCAGTTGACGCCATATAATTTCAAGACTATGTATGACAATTTATATGAATCCTGTCACACACAAAGGTTGTGGATGAACATAGGGTTATATGCTGGACTACCCCACTCTTCATCTGTTTTTCCTGGCTGTTTGCAACAGTAAGCAGCAGTGTATCTCCTTGCACGTACGTAACATCATTGAGAAGGGATTCCTTTCTTGAGAATCCCAATCTAAACAGCCTGACCTGGTTCCCAAAAGATCAGTTCAGTTCTGAAATCCTAACTGCCACTGGATTAACACTTTTTAAAAAGATCACATCCAGTCTGAACTCTAGGCAAAAATCAGCAGTATAGAATTAGGTTTGTAATGGCAGTTTATAAAGCTGCATTTATTGTTTCAGTATCATCCCTTGTGACGAGTGAGGCCTTTAGACATTGGTAACAACAGCACAAAAGGAAAGTTCAAAAAAGATCAGGAATTGTTTTCATATTACATTGGGTTGAAACCCATCCCATGCCCTACAAATGGGCTTGATCCTTCTAGAGATTTTCTGCATTTGTCATTTTATAGCACCGTCACACTTAACCTTCCTTATTTATGGCTTGTTCTAAATACAATGGCGGAAACAGAATCTGATGATGGAAATCTCTAGAAAACCTCACTGCAACTTTACTAGGTCAAAATAGGTGGAAAGCAAGAGCTAATCAGACTCCCTGCACAACAACAAAAAAAAATTTAAAGAAAATAGCAGCTTCAGCATAAGCCCTTGAAACAGTCTCTTCTTCCCAAATATTTTAAGAATTAGTGCTACAGCGTGCAAGACAGAGTTTATTTAACCTCATTCTCTGCAGAATAGCAAAACACTGTCTTCCCCTTTCCTGACCCAAACCCTCAAAGCCTACTTATGTTAAAATAACATTTCATTTACTACTTGTCACACCTAGAATGAGTAAAGAGGTTAACTATTGGAAGCTATTTCTGAAACAGGTTAGGTACAGTTAGTTTATCTTAAACTGCCATTTGTCTGTGCTCTTTTGTGTGCATTTTCTAAACAGGACAAATGAAAAGATTATGTAAAAAAAAACCAAACAAAAACTAATTTTAAAAAACACCAGAATGTCAGATTGGCTTATGTAGTGCCTGAACCTGTAAGAATTAACATCCCTGTTATCTAGGAGACAGGAGACAATGCTGACAGCAGTCCCCCCAAAAATGTTAGTTTAACCACAACACTGTGAGCAGTGCAAGGAAGTGCTTTATACTTGAGATGACACATGAAAACCAATATTGCTTGGGCAATCTTACTTAAGTAGTTATCCTTTTGACATACATCAATCCAGTTAAGATATTATCCAAGCAATACCATACAACACGACGATGGGGGCACATACATTCAAATGAGTTATATTCAGTAAATTCTCCTTTGTACAAGCAAGTAGAGTCAATAGCAATAGAACTGTAAAAAGTCAAGACACAATGAGCTACAAAGTTAGGAAATCTAATTCCACTCCTAGCAAGGCCAGGTGTCTGTTGGTAACACAAAGTAGGTCTAATTCAGCCTCCACACATAGGGAACTGAAATACTATATAAATCAAGGTAAACATGAAGACTTGGAGGTATATAGGTTGGAAGTGCTACAAAAAGTACTAGAGTTATTTCTTCAGACACAAGATCCAACATGCTCAGCTGTTACAGCTGGCTGACTTCTTTTACTTAAAGGTTTAGTGAAAACCCTGTTTTATCCCTTTCATGGGAATGTTTCCTTTGAAGGTTTACTTGTGGAGAGAAAGGGCAGAGCAGTTGGTCTATTTCAAACCATTTTCCCCTGCTTTTACATGCATTAATATTTCATTGGTTTTGGTCTTGAGTATTTCTTTCTTTAAATGTAACTAATAAATTTTTCTGTACGAGAGAATTATTTGGCTAGAACTTACTGTACGTGAAACCAAGAAAGAGAGCTAGACAGAAATCAGGAGTTTTGTTTAACACAGAACAAGTATTTCCTTTAAGATTTACCTTCTTTAAATTTTATATGAGAGATTCTACTCATGCATTTTTCTTTTTCTAGATTATTACGCTAATTATACATATATGCTACTTACCTAACATTTCTTTCTTTAATTTTTCATTCCGCTCTTCAATTTGTCTAGGTAATCGCTGTGGAGAGAGATGAAAATTGTTTATGCTTATGGAATTGTCATACACATATCCAGGACACACTGTTTATGGCTTAAAAGGAACCCTTATTCAAGCCACCCTTTCATCTTATTTTGGAAACCTGTAATTCAACCGATGACATCAGTTCACATAAAGAGTAAGTTGTAACTTGTGAGTGCAGGTTTCATACAGACATACATTTTTGCTGCTGAAAAACAGATCTGATCTATTTGCTTGGGATTTTAGCTGGAAAGCTTATGAAATTTAAGAGGCTTACAATTAAAGTGTATTTTAACCCTGTCTCCTCTGCTGCATTCATTGAATTTGGTAAGAGAGACTTGAGCAACTAAGCAAGCGCAGCGCTTGAGTTTTGAACATAAACACTGGTATATAATGAGGAAAACATCCATAAAGTCAGTTCTCAGTGGCATCATACTTACGGGAAATCCGCACTGTGAAAACACTGAAGTCTTCTAAATACAAATATTTTATCAGAAGATCACTTAATTAACTGCCCATGAACTTCAGGACATAGTTTAACGAGCAGCATCTTATTACACAATATATGGCCTAGTGCTAAGGAGGAGGGGCTATTACAAATGGGGGCCTTGACTTGGCAATCGATCATGGGGAGGGAACTCCCCCAGTTCATCCTCAGCAAGGTACTAGTCCAAGTAACAGTTCATTAATGTGCTTCTTCCCACCTCAGAACTGGCACCAGTGTTAAAATCTGTTGCACCATCACAAATAAACTTATCACATGCTTCTAATATGCATTATGTATGGTCTCTGCATTCCTAATGATTTGAGATTCTCATTTATGCCTAGAACAAGCTGTGGCTCCTCTTCCATCCCTACACAGTACTAGTGTTTTGCTATGTGATTGCAATGATAGTTTTTAATTAGAATTTTATATTCACTAGTTAGTCATAGTTAATACAATTTATCATTGTATCATTGAATTATAGCATTTTCCATACATCCGTTAAATACAATATTAAACCAAAATATATTACACATGATAGTAACTTTTTATACATCTTTTTCAAAATTTTCAGAAGTATTATTTCAAGCTTTTATACTGTGCTTCCCACTGTATAATTCTGGCAGTTCTGCATGCAATTATATATATAACTATACTGTCTCTTCTTGTGGAGGTCACAGCAAGTAAGACAGATGTGCTGCAGTGGTGCTATCAGGAAACTGATTACAGTTGCAGACCATGGTAAAAGGTATGGAATTCACTCCTGATACACCTCCCTTGTGGTAATTGGCTTCTCAACATAGTTAAAGAATTCATTTCCTAATCTAGTTCTTTCCTGTCACCTACAGCTCCAGTCATCGTGAGTAGGTTTGTCATCCTGATACTATTGCCACAGTGAAATAAGATGTTCACCTCAAGAGAAAGCCCACTGCCAAGGCTGCCTGAGTATTCCTCTCCTCTGCAATGCAGAATACGCTGGTGAACGCAGGCAAATACAGTTCATTTTCTATAGCAGTGGGGAAGAGAAGTAGTATACCCCAGAACAAAAAAAAAAACCAACAAAACCAAACAAAAAACCCCCAGAAAACTGAGTACTGAGGAATACAATGCAGATATATTTGGATGGCTAAGCTTGAAACCAGCCCAGGCCCAGCATCACCACCAGTGAACCAGATCTAATTAGCCCAGTCAGACCTCATCTGACTCCTGCTGACCCAGAGGGGCTTATTAAGTTGGGTGCAGATCTGGACCTAAGCTGCCTGCATGAAAACATGTGTGGATATCCCCAGGCTCTAAATTCAGTTTGTACTGTGGCTGTGAGGTTTGCTGAATCTTGGATGAGTTTGGCATTATATATAGTGTGTGTCTCACATTTGGACATTAGGCTTTAGCAGGAAACAAAGACACAAATCCTTCATCTAAAATACATACTCCGTGTTTTGTCTGTCTGAATACTACTATTCCAAAGACGCAGCATTTCTCACTCCAGAAATGTATTTGCAAGGTCAGTTATCTATAGAAAGGTGTCTGTTATCTGGTGTCTATGATACTTATCTCAAAGCACAGCTTCTTTTGGTAACTAAGTTTCTCTCTCCTGACAATCCCTCAAAAACTGCACTGAAGCTAAACTTGACATAACGCTGTTATATACCTGCTAAAAACAAAACCTAAAGATTGATACTATATAATTAAACACTTTCTGGGGAAGCATCAATAGGGAGTATTTGACTGCAAAACGTTATATTTTCAAACTCTTTCATTTGGCATTGAAGATGTCAAAAGTAACTACAGTGCACACCACCAGGATTTAAATCAAAACACTACCGCTGTACTCGTGAAATATAAACAGTAGTAAAATTTTAGAGCAGCAACCAAATCGGGAATCAAAGCAAAGAATACTGTGTATTTCATATTTTTAAACTGCCATTTAACAAGACCGTGACATTCCCTAAAGCAGTATGTGAAATATTTTCTGTGTACAGGAAGGAGAAAGATTTGCTCTAACAATGAATGAAGCTCATCTGCAGATTCTCTTGATGCATCATTTTCATTACCGGTGAGGGGGAAAAACTGCTGCGATATTTCTGCAAAGAGCAATGCACTTTACCTTACAATAAAGCAAAGCTTCTTAGTCTCCTACATTTTTAGATAACCACATATCTGGTCAACATTACAGCTGGAATTTTATTATGAAATTTAGATATTTATTATGAATATTTTAAAAAGTGTAAAACCAGCAGTCAGGATTTCCTTAACAATTTTTCATGAGAGGAGTTCAGTCTTAGAAGATTGCTTCTACCCTGAAACTTGACAAAGAACAGGAGCAACTCAGGGCAGAATGTCCTAAATCCCACCACAGTGTAAACTGAGAGCATTTTGTACAAAGTGTTCAGCACCACATGTGAGCCTAAAGCCTCTGCCATAGTAAAATGAGGTCAAGGAGCAGAAGGTATGCGAAATAGTCAACCTCTGTACTTCCCAGCTACAAAAATTAAGAATAAATTACTGATCATTCTAAAACATTCCTGAAAGATGGCCAGGAAGAGCAGCAGCACTGTTTATGATTCTCTTCTAGCCTGAATCTCCGCTGGTTACTGAGCAAGAACTCTGTTGTGAGACTACTGGAGGCATGCTCACTGTAAAATAATTGTGGTTTTGCAAGAGGTATAAAGGGCAGTATCTATACTTTCAGGGCGTTCCAATCAGCCAAAACATGTATTTTAAACTTCCTACATCTTGTACCAGCTACAGTGGTACAAAACCCAGTGTCCCCAAATCTTAATCAGTAGAGTCCTGACTGCCTGATCCTCACAGTTGTCCTTTGTATGATGAGCTGCTAAAATGCACTCCTCATACACTAATGCTGTTTTACCAAGTAACTGGCTAGATTACAGTAGGCCTCACTCCGGAGCTGGTCTAACGCTAAAAGACTACAAGCTACAGAAACTAAACCCCATCGTTTGCTTTAGAAATGTTCAGCAGAGACTTTGGCTGAATTCCTGGATCAAATAAGCCATAGTCTCAGCTAGGAGACTATAAACAAGGCCAACACAAATACTCTTTTCTAGACTGTGATGGACCCATCACGTTCACTACCCATGCAGTAATGATGTTTGACAAGCCCATCATTTATTAAGCCATTGCCAAGAGCTAGGTGATAGAGTGCTCTCCTGCTCTCATCCAGATGCATGCAACAAGCATCAGGGGGCTGTTTCGCAGCGCAGCAAACTGACCTTCTCAGTGGGTGCTGCCAAAAGGGATGGCCCCAGTTCCTGCACTGCCTTGACCACGTCTTCTTTCCTTCTCACTAGCATTTGCAGTAGGGCTTGTCTGACTGCAAAAAGCCAAGGCAATATAAAAGTATTTACTTCGGGGCTGTTTGGTTGCTGGCTTTTTTTTTTTTTTTGCTCGCTTGTTGTCGCTTTTCCCTTTAGCAGAGTTAGCTCTCTGCCAGAGCCATCTCAGAACCAGCCGTCCCCCGGGGTCGGACACGCGCTCGCACCAGCGCTCGCACAAGGAAAACAACTGGGCGGCTCTGGAAGCAGCGGGCAGTTGGCAGATCAGTTCAGCTCTTCTGTGAAACCATACCCTTACACAAGTTACACAGTTAAGCAGAATATTTTTCTGCCATCACTGCAACTGATCCAGTCCCAAAGGAAGCAATTTCAGGCAAGGCTTCTTGTCTAATACTCTGTAAAAGCAGTTTCTAATCTGTCACTTACAACACCATGGTATGGAGAAGGGGGGGGCAAAATCACTACTAATGATTTATTTTCCCAAATGGAGAGTCAAAACAGATAAACCTAAGCCTTTCAAAAATATTTCTGGATCAACATATTCAAAGTTTAGAGATAATTTGGTGGGTGAAGCAAATGATTTTTTTTTTTCTTTATGGGGAAGGATACATTGCAGGTTCACATGTGAAGCTTAACTAAAATAATGATGCCCTTTGAAAAATTGACCAGATATAAAAATAAGTCAAGTATTGGCATATGGATATGGGTGCCCAACTAAGAATTGCATTTTGAAATTGCATCCATTTACCTTAAAATGGAAGTGAAGAATAGTTTGGCTATCGTTTTCCCTGCAGAAGATGCTCACCTCTTTCCAGGCTCTGGTGCTTGCAAACCGTTCATCTACCATGACCTCAAGCTCCCACTTTGATAAACAGTGACCACCACTGTACTTTTTATAATGGCTACCTTTCATTAGCACATGTTCCTTCAAAACCACAGGCTGTCTGGCCACATCTCTATCGCATTTGTCCTATCAACACAGCCTTCAGAACTTCGTATCAAAAATAAGAACAGCAAGCATCCTGTAAGAGGAGCTTTCTGCACAAAATAGATTTCCCTTCTTACTACCCTTGTGAAAAGACTCCCTGAACTTGTCAAATCCACAGCTATTTTCCACACTGAGCACTGCCATACTAAATATCACTAGAAAAATCACTTCCTGCTGGTATTTTACACAAAGAATTGTTTAAAACCTCAAATCAGCAGGCTGTGGCAGTGACTCTAAATCCCCCTTGAGTAAGGATTATTTACATGTTAGACTGGGGGTTCAGGAAGTGCTAGGGGTTTACCTTTTTTTCATCCAAGCTAATATACCCTAAAGGCCAAGGAAATTTTTCAAGCATTTCCTTAACAGAGATATGGGAAAGGTTCCACAAGAAATGTTTAATCCTGAAGTATTTGTAATTTGATTGAAAGTGGACATTGGAACACAGTACTAAGCTGCAGAATTTTGTTTTTGTTTTTTATTTTAGAACAAAGAGAGTAACTGAATAATGAGAGTGCTGTTTGCAACTACAAAGTGCCCTTTTCTTCAAATGAAAGCCTAAGTTTTTGAAGATTAATAGCAGACTTCAGTCATTATTAGTAAAATAACTCCAAGTGGCCAACACACACACAAGGCGTAGCAAAGAACAAGAACAGAAAACAGCTAAACCAAGAAACAAAAATATCAACATTTTAAAGTAGCCAAAAACATAGATACAAACTGACACAACCCTGTCTCTTGTCATACTCAAAGTCATATAGCCAAGTCATAGAAAAAAAAAAAAGTAATTATTTTATAATTATGCAATAAAGGCATTCGAACTGCAAATTTACTAATCAGAAAAATAATTCTACTGAAAGAAAACCAGACTGCCACTAATTAAACATCTAGCAAGAACTGTATTATAGGGTGCTTGTATTCTGGTTTTGAAATTGCAGTTCCTTATTAAAATGATAGCTACTAAATGCAGCAGTATTTAGGCAACCTTTTCTAGCACATGCATAAATACAATTAACAGCCTCAATCAGAAAACTAGAAAGAAGTATGTCTGTGTGTGCACGGTATTCAACAGTTAAACATGCAATTACATGTTTACAGCTCAGAACACCTGTTTACTTTCACTCATTTTACAAAGGTAAAAAGAAGACTATGCTTTATGGGCCTGAGACTTGTCATGGAAGTTGTGGCAGTTGATGTAATATTCCTTACGTAAAACCAGATGAGAAAACCACTACACTTTCAGTCTCAAAAAAACCAAGTTATCACCACTGCATATGAAGCTCCTTGCATAAACAGCACTGAATATTTAGAACAGGAAAGAAAAGACCTTGGTTTAAAGTTAGGCCAAAGTATACTAAAAAGGCTTACCATGCAAGCTTCTCTGGCTTGAGGAACTGATGGGTCTTTTTCTAGGACTGCCTTATAATCTTCCAGGGCTTCATCTAGTTTTTCTGTTTTTTCATACAGTTCTGCTCTCCGCAGCAAAGCTCTAATATAGTTAGGATCCAATTCCACTGCTAGAAAACAAAACCAAAGCTCAAATGAATTCTTGAGTATGTATAAATTCTTAAAAGTTATCTTTATAATGTAGCTTAGAATCAAGCAGAGTCACAGTTTAAAAGCTAAGTCATAATTCAGAAAGGCATACATTTCCCTGTGAAAGTCTAATGCAATGATCCTATTTCATTTAATGTCTACAATCTGCCACAGACAGAAGTGATTTATAATGCACAAACATTTAATTTTGCAATACTATATATGCAGAGATTCTAAGCAACCCTTCAGAAATTTTAAGGACCCGTAAGATATTTTTCAGCTTTTGTATATTTAATAAGTGTGTATTATTAGATTACAGCTACAGTTAAATATACCCAAAGATACACATAGCAGGGAAAATAAGTATTCCCCTGCTTATCTCAGTTCAAGTTGAGACAAACTCCAGAACTACTGGTGTTCTTCTGAATTTAGTATCAAATGGTCAAAATTGGGTTGGGAATCCACAAGCTTGTATTAGCCCTACACGTTTGCAGAGGGACATACTGACTGAATTTAAGCTTTTCCTCCCCTTATTCCCTTGGCAGCCATGACTGTGTTTACAGATGCAGTTAAGACTGAATGCTAAACTTAGCAGAAACCTGCAAATAGTAATTTCTCAAGAATTTCTTCATCTATTTTTCATCATAGAAAGACTGGAAATTTTATAA
This sequence comes from Calidris pugnax, assembly GCF_001431845.1. Taxonomy (NCBI): domain Eukaryota; kingdom Metazoa; phylum Chordata; class Aves; order Charadriiformes; family Scolopacidae; genus Calidris; species Calidris pugnax. The sequence continues at coordinate 6,255,908 of NW_015090893.1, forward strand.
TTACTAACCCATTAAAAATGTTTCTTGGGACAATTAATTAAATCTAGGATTATCTAGCTAAATATTCTAACTTAATTCTTCTGAAAGGACAAAGACAATGCTACAGTCAGCAAGCTGCAGGTTGGTGTGAATTGCTCTGCTGTGCTCCAAGTGTTGCATTGCAGTTTGTGAGCCAAGTCCCTGGGGAGTGTCAAGCGATGGTAGGTTTATGTCTCACTGCTGCAGAGCAGACCGATTCCCTTTCAGCCGCTACAAAATCAGCAGAAGTGTTTTTTCAAAATGCACCACCACCAAAACAAGGCAAACCCCCAAAGTGACAAAGGCCAGCTAGAATTTTTTACCTTCAAGAGTACTTTTAGCGTGCACAAACTCATATTTACTGTACAAGCAGTACTGGCACACAGCCATTGGATTAGTCTTCTGATTGGTAATTTGGACTTTTTTCCCCAGCTGTCATGGGGAGTTTAACAAATATTCGAGCATGGGTGAGTGGGTGGAAGCAATACAGCAATGCACAGCTGAAATGAATTCACCAGAAGTTGCAGAGAGAAAACTATGCAGGACAAGAACGGGAGAGCATAAGCCCTTCTGACAAAGCAAAAGCCTTGTATAAAAGGGACTTGATAATGCTTTTAATTCTATAAAGCCTCACAGTTCTTTGGAATCTGGGATTAAACCAAAATCAGGGGGTGGGGGGAAATGGCAGGTGGAAGTGGGTTTAAAATAGTAGGTGTAAAGAAACAGCTTCCATAATGAAAAGACTTTGCTATTAAAAAGAAGTACAAACAGCAACCTTATCGCCGCAAGAGAATAGAAACTAAATTATTACAGACAGGAAAAGTCTGACAGACATTTTACAAAATAAATAATTTTGGATTCAGGTGTCTTCCACCAGAGCTTTTCTATAAATTCTTTGAAGACCCTTATGCCCAAAATTACGGCTCTGCAGTAAGGCACTAAGTGGCAGAATTTATGTATGAAAGCTCTGGCACAAGAGTGGCACACTGAAAAAAAGTCCTACCTTTGCTGCAGTCACCTAGGGCAGCTTCCGTCTTCTCCTAGAACACAAACCAGTTTTGTTATACTTAAATCATATTTGTTGGGCAAGAGATTATTTGCAACTCCAAGCCAATGGTTTGTCTGGCATTCCAAGGAATTGGGTGTTCATGTAATCAAGGCTTTTCATACCATTGCTCTTGCTGTAAAGCTCTTTACTGGTGATTAGCTGCCTCTGCGAAGGCTGCCTGTGTTCCCGCTGCACGGCCGGCAGCGCCGCTCAAAAGGCTGAGTCACATCTGCAGGCCTTGGCTTCACCGACCTGCAGCTTTTCTCCCTTTCTCAATTAATTAAGGGGTTGGAATAGACAGTTCCCAAGACTCCCAGATAAATTCTTGTCCGTAACAAGACATTTGGAAAGCAGGCACTGACTTTAGCACTAATACAGCTTTCTCTACAAGGGACAATGCATGAGACTTCCAGAAGTGGTAGGGACAAGATCTTAGCACACCCAGACAACCACAGCAAGGAGATGAGAGCCCGGCAATCTGCTTAGAATAAAATAATAAAATATAAAAAGAACCACAAAAACAAACAAACAAACAAACAAAAACAACCCAAAAAAACCCAAAAACAAAAAACAAAACAAAACCAAAAAAAAGAGCTGAGACAGAGATCAAATCTTCATCCAGACTCAAAAGGCTTTTAAAAAAATAAAATTAAAAAAAGCAGGTTGTTCCATGCATGTATTGTTGATCTAAGTAGTAGTAATCTTTCTACACCCAAGTAACTATTTTCTCCTCCATGAAACAGAACTGCCCGAGAGATTCTTGCCTCATGAGCTTTTGTTGTAGTGCAAGGCAAATGGCAGCAGCAGGTATGGAAGAACAAACTTAATGGGGAAGTTATTAACAGTATGACTCTATTTTCAGAATAATATATTGGTCTGTCGGGTTCCAATGATCTATGCTGGTGAGATACACTAGTTTGTGCAGTTCTTTTATCATCTTGGGCTCATTTGGGGACTATTAGATTAGTTTCCTAGTGATATGAATAGCTAATGTGGATTATAAGGAGTTTTTTCAGTTTACAGCTTTCATTATTTGAAAGGTTCCAGCATCTGTTATTACAGATTTTATTCCATTTTTTCCTTGTCTGCTCAAACAATTCAGTATCCCAACAGCATCCCAAGCAAGTTAGATAATTCTGGCTGAACAAGAGTAGTCTACACAGAGTAAGAATTTACTTATTTATGCCTGAATATGGCTCCAGGGTATGTTTCTAAACAGAGCTGCATCTGTCTCAATACTGGAGTAAAACTGCAAGAAAGTTCCCTTTGCAGGAGGGTAAACTGAGGATAGGAGTTACTGTGCTATTTTTCTATAATAATCTTAAAATAATCTTAAAAACAAAGGCAAAAATAGGGAGTAATTTCTCCCCTATTATGAAATGAAAGTGAAAGCTTCCGTTTACAGAGATCGTGTTCTGTGCCCTCCGTGCTGCCTAAGCCCAGTGCTGACTCTGGTAACATCTGGGCACCTGTCCCTGGTCAAGGAACAGAAAACCTATGGAGAAAGCTGCACCCATCCTATCTAGACCATGCCCTACCTGCAGCAGGTCTGTCCCTACTACACAGAAACTGTGAAGGGAACAGACTAAATTAATAAAGCCATAGTTAGGAAGTCCTGCTTATGCCTCAAAGCATTTTAGCCAATTAAATTAAGACAAGTATCTGACAATGCAGGCTTTTAGAAAAAACACTAACGAGCTACAATTCTAAACAATCTAATACATGGTCTGCATACATTAACGTGCTTAAAGACATCTGTTCCACATGAACTTTGAATTTCATTAAAATAGAGAAAATGAAAGAAAAATCAGTATTTTAAACATAATGCAGAAGAGCATCTTTGAACAGCTGTTCCAACTGCAGCTTTCAGGTTGGTTTTCATCCTCAGGAAAACCAAGCGTACCAGCATTTCTACTGGGAGCGTGAGAGACTGAGCAAGCAGCAAAACCTGCAAACAGCTTTACTCTTTTGCCCTCCTTTATGCTCCCCCAATGACTTCATTATTGCATTTGTCATGTAATCAATACATGGTATTTCATAACAAGAATATTCACCTGTTTCATTTTTGCAGCAGCTCTGTTTGAAAACAAAACAGCCCTATCTTTCTGGAAGCAGGCGGGACAGATCTGCAGAGCCTTCGTGTAAGAGTCTTCTGCCTCTCCATAGTCTGCAGATGCAGTAGGAAAAAAACAAAACACACCATTTATTTCAAATGTCAGTACAGTCAGTGAACCACATGGCTAAGATTTCTTTGGAAACATTTCTCAATATATGATGCAATATTAAACCGGGATCAGCATCTGCTTTCAGACAAAGTGCATTTCTAAGTAGTACATAGATCAATGACAATTAATTATTTCAAAATCAACACCCTTGTAAAAGCAGAAATATAGTCCTGAGTTTAATGTAACAAGTATAGCATGACGTGCATGTAATTCTCATCCCTGAAATTGTTTTATTCTATTTAAGTACCAGCCTTAGAGGTAGAATCCCTTTAGATTAAGTGTATCCTTGATCTGAAAGGAAGCACGTGCTGAAATGTGTCACTGCACCAATACCTGTTCAAAGCAGCTATGAAGATATTTTATTTGCCATATCATCTTCAATAACTGACTTAAAGGTCAGTCACCACAAACCCATTATCGCCCGAAGGTCATCCGTCATCCATCATCCATCTGGTCTAAAGCAAGGACCACTGGAAAACCACATGGGATTATCAAGTTATTCGTTTTCCAATAAAGGTACAGTCAAGAGCGAGCAGGCCCCATAGCGACTCTGAACAATGCCCTGCCAGCTGACAAGTGCATTGTCCTCAAAACAGAGCAATTCTTGCTGTGCACATTAGCTGGTGACCATCCAGGTCCTTCAAAGGTGGTGTGTTTCTGATTAGTAAGCACTTTGGCAGGCACAGGCACACCGAAAAGATCTGCCAAAGAATTTGTCAAGAGGCTATGGATGAGACTTCACAAGATGATTCAGCCAACACTACAAGCTTTCATTCCTTCTGCCTCCTCTGATGCTTGCTTGAATTGGTAAATCATTCCCCAGGAATATGGCTCTCCTAGCACACAGTAAGAGACCTCCAACACAAAGGTCACTGCCTGGTTATCAGGGACTTCTGGGAAGGGGAAATTAGTCATTTGTGTCCCTGCAGACAGAAGAAAGTATGAATCTGCATTTCCTGGATTCTTTGTGAATCCTCTAGCCACCAGAACATTAAATGAAAGGTAGGTGTCAAAATCACTTCCCCCTTTGTGTTTTTTAATTAAAAGTATTGTTACAGTTATTTATTACCGACCTCAACCCCGTTGTTATGTATTACCTAGGTTCTGAACAAGTCCCGTTTTGGCATAAGCTAGAAATTTACATACCTCTAAATCAGTTTTTGTAAATACATGTACGTGTGTGTGTACGTGTACATCTCTATATATACACATACACATGTGTGTACATCTCCATATACATGTATATATGTATGTATACACATGTGTATACATGTATATAGATGTACATGTAAGTACTTATAGATTGTATATGTATATATAGTTGTCTATATTTATGTACACACACATACGTAAATAAAATATATAACAGAGTCAGTGGATAAAAAGAAACATGCAACTCTACAAAGGTAGGAGAGAGCTACTGAGCCCCTGAGTCCTGCATTAGCAAAACTCAAAGCCTAGTGGAAGCCTTTTTTGATTAGTAAAAGAAACACTGGCACTTGGAAGGCAGTCAATTCTGTATCATGTTCTTGGATTTAAACACTGAGCTTTCATGAGAATCCTGCTGTAGTAATCCAAGTCTTTGTGATTTCAACTTAACTCTTAAGGAGGTCTGCTATCCCTTTCTGTTCTCTAGAGCTGGATGCAAAATGACATATATGATAAATCTGAATGACAGTAGGTGTGAGAGCTTCCTATGGGTTTTCTGCAATATCACCATGAGGGCTAAGTATTAATTAAGATCCTCTAACATCCATACGGTGTTAGAAGATTATCAACCCACCTCCTTTCTTGAATTGCTCATTTCCTTTCTCCTTCAGCATTGTGCTCTCCTTTCTTCTTTTCTACAAAAGAAAAGACAATGTCTCAAAGTATTTAATTGAAATGAACAAGTAGGTCAGCTGCAGTTCCAAATAAAGTATGAATGGAAATCAGAATAAAATATAACCAGAAGAATTTTAACTAGTACCAAGATTGCTTGCTTGTAGTCATTGTGATATGATAGTCTTTATATATCCATGAAACCTGGAGTATAACAACAAGGCAATTAAAAAGCTCCAGTTCATGGACAATAGTATGCAGAAAGAGCATTCATAGTGAATTACATGGTCTAAACTAATACGTTAGCTTTTTACTGGCTGTTTGCTTCTCCTTTCCAACTCAATTTAATTCAATCAGCGCAGGTCAACTATGTAGAATATATTTTAAATGTAAAGTATTGAAAATTCTGCTTGAGATAACTCCATCTCAGAAATTCATAGTTGCTTTCAGAGCTGTACAAAACATGTTGAGCTGACTGCATCAGAAAGAGGTCCATGGATGTTACTGCCCTGAAAGATTTCTTATGCAGAGAGTGACTAAACCATCAGACCCAGAGACAGGAAGATTGTTCTGTTACACAGTGAAAATTGCACATGCTGAGCAGAGTTATGTTTTCAACCATGAATATCTTAACAGTACTCTTGGCACAAGCGAAGTTGACATGAATGCTCTTAGCCTTTGATACAGAAAACACAGGATGTCATCAAGCCATCTCTTCAGCCTATTTACAATGGAAGCCTTTCACATGCAGGCATACCTCACACAAGTGAAAACAAAGCAGTAGAAGTAAGATGGTTACATCAAGAAGCAATGCTCATGTTCACGAATCATTTCTATGGTAGAAAAATGATCATTTGAACCACTGATTTTGCCCCCAACACACACAAAGGACTTAAATCAAGGTGTCTATCACGTATAGATCACTGAGCAATTAAAAAGCCAACACTAGGAAAAGGAGCAGTTTCCTTTCCTGCAGATTGTGTAAATCAAGGATTAATGCAATTATCAATATCGCACAGAACATCTCCTTGGAAACAGCTAAATATAGTACTCTGTGGAGCGCTGCACCATCTCACAGCTATGCCAAGTAGCTGAGAAACAATACAAAATCAGAGGTTCTCTCCTCCTGCTTTTATTGGTTTTGGAAAGTAATTCACCCGACCACTGTCACCATCTTAGTAATAACAGATCACAATGCTCTGAAACCTAAGCTCAGGAGAATGGCATTCAGTTGTGACACGCAAAATTACACAGTAAAGTATCATCTGATCCTTTCGATACATGCCTAGATGACTGATTTTTTTCCTATTGCCTATTAAAGATGTTTTCTAATACTCATTGCTCCTCACATTTAGAACAACAACAACCAGAAAGCACAGGTCAGATCTGTGTGCACCACTGTTTAGAAACTGGCTTTCCTCCAGGGGAGACAAACCTACACAAGTCCTTCCCCAATGTCTCTTGCACCGACGCACACAAGCCATTTGGTGCCTTCTAAATATGAATATACAAACAAATTTGAGCACTTAAGGCACAAGCTGCATTAAAACCACAAATTCTTTGTATAAATGCAGGATTCTGCTGTTCACCACAGGGAGTACGTAACTGCATTTGAGAACTGTACCCAAACTTTGGAAGTGCCAGAGAGAACAGCTCCAGCAAGGTCACTGCCACACACACAGCTGGCCTCCACAGAAAGCAAATTTTTCCAACATGGTGAATGGACACAGAGTGAAGGTTAGCACAACAGAAGTCATTTTCATACCAGTGAACAAAGGAGCCACATTTCAGCACAGAACAGGTTTGGAGATGATGATCCTACAGGAAAACACGAAACATCTACAAAGACAACCCTCATTCAAGATAAGAAATGCTTGAAACGCTGGCCCTACTGACTTTGCTGCTCATGACCTATTTGGAACTGGCCTTTTAAGTGTCATTAACTGATTCACTGTCACAGAAGGTAAAGTTACAACTTCACAATAATGAAAGAATTTGTTTCGTATGAAATGAGAACTACAGCATAGTCGCTGTACTCCTGATGCAGAAACCTAAAAATCAATGAATACTGGATGAAGAGCTTTACCTGTATTATCATTATTTTGTTTCATTTTATTAAAATTATTAGAAAATATGTTTACCCAAATTAAGTATTAAACACTAATATAAAAGGCGATTTGCGGCAAGAAGGCTTCAGGAGAATAAGCTTTATATTTAAAAAAAAATAATTAAAAAAGAATAAGAGGAACAAAAAATTTCTTCAACTGTGGGATTCCTTCGCAGGTAGCCAAGAGGGTTGTGACCCAGAGTCTCAGCAGCACAGAAGAAAGACCTAGGTGGCTGTATGGCCATGTTCGCTGGGGAAACCTGGGCAGCTGAAAGTTCTGAGCAAGAGAGGAGTTTAAGGACCGTCACACTGGGAAGCTGATGATTCATACAACTCTCCTCAGAAAGCCTGTTCCCGGATATGTCCTCTTGCCTGCGAATCAGACTGCACAAACTTGAAGGACAGAGAACTATTAGTCACATAACTTACAGACATACAAACGTCAGTGACAGTCTTGCGGTCACTTCTGACTACTTGACCAGAAAAGGTGTTGTCTAAGCATGTTCCAGAAGCCAGCAGCATTGTCAAGAACACCGAGCATGGTTTTGCAGCTTACTCAGCTCCTTGGGAAGCAGCAATGCACGCAATGCAGTTCTGGTTCAAACCCAGTATTTCTGTTACAGCTTCACCAACGTTTTCAAGATATCTCTGAATTACGGGTTCCAGGCTGCCCCTGAAGTACTAAACTTCACAAGTTCTTGCAGTGTTTTTCAAAAATGTAAAGTCTATAGGGTACCTCATGCATCATTCTGGATTTTCTTTTGAACTATGACCCATAATCAATACATAACAGCAGACCATCCCAAACAACAAATTCCTCTGGCTTTTCCACAAAATGTAAAATTGTATGTATTAGCACATTACACCCTAAATGCACTGCCCTCTAAAGGACACTATGTATTTGTGAAATAAATCCATAATTTATTCCTCCATATATACACTTCTTTAACAGAAAATCCTAACACTAAAGCAGCTGCAAATCAACTATTTTGGATGAATTTACATTTAACCTGAAAGGACTGCTCCAACGGATGCTGTTAGAATCAGTCTTCTATTCAAATTCATGGTAAAAAAAACAACAAACCAACCAAAACCCAAAGCAGTGTTAGAAGATATAACTTCTTCTCTCAGTAAGCTGCATTTCCAGCGTCAATGGACAACTGCAAATTGACTGGTCATCAGTTTACTGTGATCATATCAAACCAGAGTGAAAAAATTGCAAGTGACTTGTCCTTGGGACAAATTTTGCACAATGTCATTTCAGTGTCCCCACCCACTCATATTTCAGCAAAAGATTTAAGTAGCTGCAGGGCAGGCTACCCTTTCCTCAGCGAGGGAAGTAGGTCAGACTGAACTCTTAGGACGCTCTGCCTAAGGAAAAGATATCTTGACCCACTGCGTTCCCTGAGGCTGCTCGAATACGACATTGAGGTCACGCACAACCTCCCCAACTTACACTCCATTCTGATTTTCTGCTAGTCAAAGTCAGCAAAATCTTAAAGTTTCTTTTTTGCAAATTTTATTAACGCAAAGATGACAAATTCCAAATGGCAGGCATTAGTTTTTGATGTACAAAGTAAAAAAAATGTTTTTTCAAAGTCCAGGAGAAATAACTACATTTAACTAGTAACATGATTCTTAAAGGATCGGATGAGAAATGTTTCCAGATTTGGATACTGAATGGCAATAGTTCATATTCTGAAGAAATTAGGATCTTAACATAAACCTGCCTGGCAAGCAAGAGGTGCTGAAGATTAAGGCCTGATCTGAAGTAATGAGAAAAGACAGCTTGGCCTTCTGACAATGAAAGGCAACAATTCCAAAGAAAGACCATCAAATACAGTCCCTGAACCTCAGCTACTCTGCCAAAAAACTCAGGGTTAAAAATAAAAGCATTAAAGCACTATTTTACTATTAGAGAAGAAAGCAACCTATACATTTTCACTGTTTTGGAAGTAGCCAATGTAATAGAAGCGCTTGAAGTGAAATCCTTAAATATAGCAGGTGAGAGCTGAAGGACAAACACCCTGAGCTTGTAACGCTTCCAACTACGCTTCCGCTGGCTGTTCCTATGCATTTTATTTGATCAATTGATTTAACTTTGCTCGGGAAATGTTCTTGGCTCCAGTTTTGTCAAGAGCAGCAAATGTGTGCTCCCTTCTCTGTAAGGCTATTTACACAGTGTGACAATGCACATCTGCATCTCATACAGCTTTTTGTAAGGTCACCAAGTAGCAGTCAATTTAGAATTACTGGGGTTCAAAGGGTGCACAGAAGCAAAGAATTTAAACAGATAAGGAACATATTTCTCAGTTTCAAATACCAATGCTATTCCTAAGTCATCCATTAGTAGTCATCTGCTTCCCCCTGCAGTTCTGTGGAGCTATTGCTGTATTATACATTCAAGTATTTCAATTTCAATTTAAGGTTGTAGTCACTCAAAAAGCCCTTTTTCAAATCTTGCTGGAGTCATCACTTGAAAACTGTGCCAAATCTGCCCTCTACACTGAAGACACAGAGTAATAAGCCTTGCTAGACTCTAGCCCATCTCTGCTCATTGTAACTCCATAGTAAAGATGCATCAGTCTTTTTACTGCCAAATCACTACCTTTTCCTGAAATTGTAAGCAGCACTTCCAGAGACAAGAGGTCATATCCATCCTTGACAGTTTAAGGTAATGTGCCAGACTAACCGTGACTGTTCCTGAGTGACATGACATGCCATTCAGTCATCCCTGTTCCAGAGGCAACAGCCTCAGGCAGAAAAGTGGAGCCGACCACTTAATCCATCACCACCACAAGTCAAAAAGGCCTCAATTTGCCAGTATCAGCATCTTCTAGACACGCAAAAATGTATATAAGGATCAAATCAGATAGCAGCACTGAAAGTAAGATGAAGGTATACCTTTTCACTCTTTTAAATTGCCATCCAGCAAAAGACTTTTTTTAGTTTTAAAAATTTAACTCAAAGAACTATAAATCACAAAGGGAGAGCAATACTCCAGATTTTATCCAGGTTCTTGTCACCAACAGTTGGAATTAATTAACCTAGTAGACACAGATATACTTCTCAAATGTACTACTCCAAGTTTTGATTAAATCAGAAAATATAACAGGGTATTTTGTTCTATTTCACAAGCCATAAGACAGGGCAGTTTAAGTCTATCAATCCATCTTTTCCTCTAATTTGACCAAAAGAATAGCATATTTAGTATTGGTGCTGTACTGTATATGGGATCTAGGTTATTAAAGTAGGTCATTTGAATAAGGGCATCACCTTTTAGTATATTTCATAAGATTGCACAGTGATGCTTTCAAAACCCAATTGCCTTGCAAGATTTACTGCTACACAAAATAATTCTGAATGCTGATAAGAATTGTTAACAACAGATATATTCCTTATTGGTATTTGTCAGTAATTTATGTGATAAGTTTCACTGCTGTGCAGTCAGTTGCATTGTCTCATGTATTAATAATCTGGTTTTTTTGGTCCAACCACCTAATTGTGCCTGGAAAGAGTTCTGAGAACCTCTCCAAGTGATCAACACCTGAAGACTGCTCCAAAATATGACTCACTTTGTTTCCTCCTATCTTCCATTTTGTTCCTTATTTGTTCCCTTTATTTCATAAATACTATAGAAAAAACAGCAACTCTGACGGAGTAAAGATTACTATACTATATGGAACAGATGGAACTAGGAAAACACCAAATGCTGAAATGAATGACTACACCTGAGAAACCATCTCAGAAGAAATCCCAGATCAGTTCTTCAGCCCCTGGAAAAGCAAATTCTATACAGAAGCCATAATTTATGGAAGAACAATGGGATCAACCTGAAGCATGGGGCAGAAAGGGTGAGGAACAGAGCAGTTTAAAGGAAATGTCTTGATTAAGACAACATTCTCTAACACAACCTAGAACTTCTGGAGAAAAGGGGGAGGGGTGGGGAGAGAAAAAGGAATTTTTACTGTTTAGCCCAGAACTAAAAAAATCTCAGGTTTAACTCAAAAATACAATTTCTCAAAGATCAGTTTCACTTAATTCTTACAGAGTTGCTAACAAGATACTAATCAAGAATCTCTTCCACTAGAGCTCTGTTCCTTGTCTTGCTGACATAATTCCTAGTGTTAAAATAGAAGCTGAGCATGATTACAGCCAGCTGTAGCTCTAATGCACATACAACAGCCCAAAGATATTAATTGCTTTTGAGGAATATTAGATATTTATTCCAGGGTCTCACAGCAGCTAGAGTGTTCTATATCCAAAATAAGAGCTTATTAGGCCAGGTGCTTAAGTCTTTGCCAGACAAGGCCCAAAGAACAAGACAACATCTGTCATGATGGAAGAGCATGAGGGATTCAGAATCTTGCTGCTGGATAAACTCATAATTAATGGGTGTCCCTCCAGAAGAGGACCGCATCAGACTGAAACAATTACCATGTAACAGCTGTTGGGTGTCTTCTGATTAATTCTGCAGACTAGACCAACGTCAAAGCCATCACTGTCAATGACAACTAACCAGAAAAATCTGTTTGTAATGCATCAAAAGCAATTTACTGCTCAGTGCCTCTGCTGAGGCAGCAATCAGCATGCTTTTGAAACAACAACAACAACAATCTTGTAAAAGTGAATTTTGTTTCAGCCTGCTTAATTCTTAAAAAGCTTTGAGCTGCAAGTCCAGGCAAATACCCAGGCTCTACGCTACATCTGTTTTTAAGAATGCTTCTTGCAGGTTTGTGTCTTAACATCCCTTTAAGTTCTTCTTTTGCTTCACTGTGCAGAGAAGACTTCTTACAGTATTGGTACTGTTTTCCTGGAAGTAATTCCTGTTGCTTAAAATTAGAAATCTCACTGTATGGGGCTCTCAAAATATAATTGAGAGAAAATACACAATCACTTGCTCCTTCACTTGGATCTCTGCAGCAGCTTCTGCACGGGTGAGAATTTCTACTTAGAGCTGCCACCATGAAAGCTTGCACATCAGATATGCATAAATACACAGAACAAGGACTAGAATCTGTCTTTGCATCTCTGGAATAAATTAGAGACTTTCTTTTCTACAGCCTAGTTAATTGGAGAACATCGCTCAAAAGAATTCATTTATTAAAGCTGCTAAAACATAACATTGGGCTTAGTTTGAAAAACAAAACAAAATGACAAACTATTAAGGTGTAGGTCCATTAATTTCATTTGAGTGGGGCTAACATCCAGCTTTCCTTATGACTTGAGTACACAGTTTATGGCTGGTGCTGCAGCCACAGTTCATAGGAAGTTTTTCTTCTTTAGGCAAGTAGTCTAATTGAAGAAAATCCATCTACCCCTATACGCCATCACGACGGCTGCTATTTGATGCCTACTTTTATCAGCGCTGCCCTTGATCTAAAAATACAGCATTATTTTTCATCTGAATCATCCCCCGTAACTGGTTGACTGCACATTCCCGCAGAGAGGTGTGCCAGCACAACGGAGGAGGCAGCAGGGGGCTGAGAATAACTGCTGAAGGACTGCCTAAGCAGCACACACAGCGCTGCTGCTGAGTGTCTGGTCACAACCTAAACAGTCAAGTAAACAACTTCTGAATATTTCTGCCTCATTTTCTCCAGCTGCAAAAAAAAAAATAAAAAAATTCATGTTGCCCTTCTTCTCAAAAACGACCTTTTGAGTAACTGGAAGGTTTAAAATGTTTGCATAACTCTGAATAAATGGATGTACAGCAGCTGTTTTCAGACCATAACTGCAGTATTTTTTCCTTAAAAGCTGCGTCGTTTAACAGATTCTTTTCATAATCAAAATATAGAGAGCATTTCACTTTTAAAAATTAAAATAAAATAAAATAAAATAAAATTTGTAGCCATCAATTCCAAGTACTATGAGGAAAACTGGAGTAGTAATTCAGGAATGATCCATCCCCACAGTTTTACCACACAGAGACTGTACGGTGATGCAGAGTAAGATCATGCAAATGGGCTACTTCAATACTTATAACAACTGCTGTAACCTTCTAATTCATCTCTGGTTTCTGGATTTCTCAAACTTTGCTTTGAAGAGATACCAGCAGTATTTTGTTAGAGAAAAAAATAGTTATATTTTAAAGACTGCTTATATAATCCACTCAGAAAGTTCTTTATGGAACATAAACAAAGTTCACAGTATAAATATTGCCAATCTAATAGATATGGTAACACTAAGAGATGGAATACCCACATTTCATTAGGTATAATCCTAAATGAAACCAGAATGCACAATCACACAATGCACTGGAAATAAACCTACAGAAAGACAAGAACTGCCGCTGTCTCAATACTTTCTCCATGGAAATCTTTCCAGCTCTGAACAGTTATTATCTTGTACTCTCACAGCACCTTTCAATGGAGTTCCACAAAGGTGAACGCAAGTATTCAACATTCACTATTCTTTTGCTCATTTTTTTTCCTTCTGTAAAATGATGTGCAAAACTAAATGATTACCTAACAATACAACAGAAACAACAGCAGCACAAAAACTAAGACACCCAAATTCTAGGCCTACTGCTCTTTCTGGTTTAATTCGATGACATAATTTCCCCCCAGCTTTTAGCATTTTATCTGTGAAACTCTGAAACTGCCTTGAAGTTCTAGGCTGCTGCAGAAACCTCATTGTGACTCATGATGACAATGTTCCTTGTTGTACAAGAAATAAATACAAGTAGAAAAAAAGGAATGGTTAGTCTAAACTGGAAAAGACACAAGGGCAAAGCGATAATGGTTTTTCTGTGTAGTGAATAAGTCAAGGAAAGTGGTCTTTGTCCTTTGTTCAGCAACTGAGAGAATGCATTTCAAGAGTGCACAGTTCTGGTGCACACTCCATACAAAAAATACCAAAACACTTCCCAAAGGGAGTCCAGCGCAGGGCCCCGAGATAGTCAGGATGCTGCAGACCATGACCTAAGCAGACAGCCTAGGAGAACTGAGTTTGTTCAGCCTTAGGAAAAGGCAGCTCAGTGGAGACTCCATTGCTAGAGAAAACAGAGATGAACTCTTCCTCAAGGCACACAGAAAAAGAAGGGCAAGTAGTCACAAGTTGCAACAAAGGAAATTCTAATTAAATACGAGGACAAAAGTTTCCACCATGAGGGTAATTAAACACTAGAACAGGGGCCCAGAGAGGCTGTGCAACCTCCAGCCTCTGAAATGTCTGCGTGGCTCTAAGCAGGCTGATCTATTTATCTAACTTTGAGCAGGGGGCTGGACTAGGTGACCTCTCCAGAGGCCCTTTTGGGGGAAAGGATGCACCAAATAACTTGAGATTCCCCCCACCCCCCTTATTCTTTATTAGAGCTCAAGGTATTACAACTGGCAAGCGTCATTACGCCCATTTTACAGACGTGAAAACTGACAAACAGAAAAAGCAAGATCCAAAGTGATTTCCACAAGGTGAAGCAGCAGACAAGTATTACATCTAGTCTTATTCCTACTTTAAGGAGATTATATTCCATGTCCCCCTTCCCCACCTGCCCATCTTGCTTTTCCAAGGAACTCAAGGAATTTCTCCATTAACATGACAATCTGTACCACAGAGGGAAAACTACCTTTTTGTCTTCACTGATGTATTTTGGTCAGAAATCCCACCCTACCAGCAAGGGAATTATCTGAGCCACAACTTGATTAAATTTCTTTATACTGGTTTGTAACAAACAATACAGATGTTTGGTTGCCTCCAGCAATTTAGCTCTGCATATTTCTGCCCCTCATTCTCTATTTACAGTAGCTGACAGTAAGACCACACCACAGTCAAATTACTGCCAATCCTCTCCCTCTTTCCAACTTTTTGGGGCAATGCATAGGCAGCATTTATTTACTTACACAACATAGACAGGGCTAGCCAACAGTTAAGAAAGCATGGTCCAGCTTTACTAAGTCAGTTAAATTAGAAGAGATCTGCCTGCCTGTATTAAAGAGTAATAAGCCCATATAAATTCACTGAAACATTCATAATATTTTAAGCGCTTTAAAAAAAAAAGTTTCATGTGACCCTTCATTTCTTCTTTTTTCATCAAAAGTTTATTAGTAGTTGTTCATTATGTAGTAATTTTTTCTACTGCTCCTGGTGATTTGGGAATTTCCAGAATAAAAACTATACAGCTATACAATACACTATCATCCTCTATGAAGTAGTGTTTTCCTAAGATGCTGCATACCTCCTCGTGTTGACTGTTGTTCCTTACTCCACTGTCTCCTTCCCTCACCTCAAACAGTTACTCAATATTACCTATGATCCAAACTGAGCAGCTAGCCTTTCAGTAAGGACTCTATTTCCTTTATTAAAATAAGATCTAATTCATGCCTACAGGGCTATCCTGAAACCTCCTCTGAGTTTTGGAAAAGCACCTTGCAGCTAATCAGATGAAAACAATGAATGTACACAATTAAATAACATGACACAGGGAGATTTTTGTTCTAATCTCCCCGAGTCACAGTAACCTTAAACACCAGTGAAAGTAGTTGAAAATCTGCAAAGGAATGTGATGATTAAGAAGAGTAGGGAAAGCTAATACAACTATTTGTTACCTAAAAGAAGAAAGTAAGAACATTAAAACTAGACACGTAAGAATTTCACAGGTCCATTTTCATGCTGGTCACAAACCATTCAGAAACGTGACATTGAAAATATTATCTTTTTATATTCAACACCAGTACTTTGGATTACCTGTTTTTCTTCTTCTGGCATATCTTTTTCTAGTTCTAGTAAATATTCTTCATCTAGTTCTGTCTGCTTCCTTGAGCTATTCTCATCATTCTGTAAATTCCCTTCATCATCCAGCACAGGTTCTTTTGCCTCAAAGGAGTCATGACAGTCATGGAAATACTCATCTGCTGTCGTGGGATCTTTGGCTGAAGATGGTGTACATCCACTTTCAATATTTTGGGGATTCTGTGCATCTTTGGGGCCAGTCTCTGAAGGCTTCTCATCAGAAAGCTTTAAGTGATCAAGTAATTCTTCGGGTAGACTTGCATCTTTAAATTCTTCCATGTCGGACTCCTTGGAGGGGTTAGGTTTTTAGAAATAAGAAGGAAATAACCCTCAACAAGCATAATATAAACACCTTCTCAGCAAACAAATCTCAAAAGTTCTTAAAAGTACTCTTGATATCACCCAAGGGAAACCATGACCCCTCAAGGGACGGAGGAACTTAGACATGCCTCTCCTACGCACTACACAGCGACACGGGCCCAGCACACTGTTCCCATAAGTAAGTTAAGTCACGGGCTCAGATTCCCAGGACCGGCAGGGCACAGCACAGCACTATGCTGCGGCTTTTCCTTCGCAGTGGGACTGAAGTCACCCACAGGCCTCAGCACCCCCTCGCCCACCCCGGCCCCTTGCGGTCCCCCCGCCGCCTCCCCAGGCCCCGCCGGCACCGCGCTCCCCTTCAGCCCCGCCACGGCGTCCCGGAGCTAGGCGCCAGGCAGCCGTTCCAGGCTCTGTCACCTCAGCCCTATCCCGCCCCCGGAGATAAGGGACCGGGCTGCGGCCCGCGCCCCCCATGGCACCGCCGCCTCCCTCCGGGCCAGGCCCACCCCAGGCCGCCCGCCCCGTCCCCGGGCACAGACCTGCGCCTTCCCTTCCGGCCGATGCGCGTCCCCCGCCCCTCGCCCTTCGACCCGCCGCGCGCTTCCTGCCGGCGCCGGCCAATAGGGGGAGGCCGCGCGCAGGCTGCTGGGACTTGCAGTCTTGCGAGGGAGAGCGGCGCGTGGGGTCGGGGTGTCTCGTGCCGGTGGCGCGTGGGCTCTCCTCAGGCGGAGGAGCGCTGAGGAGAGGAGAAACGAGGAGAGGAGCGGTGAAGTGAAGTAAGGAGAAATGAGGAGAGGAGAAATGAGGAGAGGAGCAATGGAGCAAACTGAGGAGAGGAGAAATGAGGAGAGGAGCGATGGAGCGAGGTGAGAAGAGAAATGAGGAGAG
Source organism: Calidris pugnax (assembly GCF_001431845.1). Taxonomy (NCBI): domain Eukaryota; kingdom Metazoa; phylum Chordata; class Aves; order Charadriiformes; family Scolopacidae; genus Calidris; species Calidris pugnax. Next base: position 6,273,066 of record NW_015090893.1, read on the forward strand.
GAGCGATGGAGTGAGGTGAGGAGAAATGAGGATCGATGCGGTCAGGAGAGGAGTGGAGCGTTGAGGTGTGGTGCCCCACCTCACCCTTGGCCTTTCTCTCCCTGAGGCCACACTCTCGTGTGCGTGAGGTACTGAGGTTGAGGTTTGTTTGGCTTTTTTTTAACACGGGCTGCTTGCACAGCCCTTTTGCATATCTTGAAGGGGGTCTCTTGTTGTTTGAGCTTGCTCAAGGTTAGAAGTTACACCTTGAAACTGCACCTGTTAGGCTGGGTGTAGGGTAGCTCTGAGGATGAAGGGAGGCTGGGAGCTGCCACCCCAGAGGCTCCTTGGGGGATCACCCACAGTCAAAGCTATGGGAAATGCCTGGGGTGGTAGAGCCCTGCTCCAATTCTCTCCATCTGCAGTAAGGGCTCGGGCTCACCAGGAAGCTGTTAGAGGATCAGGGATGTGTGGTAAATGAAGCACAGGGCACATCTAGGGATGGTGAGGGTGAACAGTGGGAGAGGTGAGGTCTCGAGTGAGCACCACCTGGCTTTCAGGGTGAAAACATAATCATCTGGAAAAAAAATGAAGTGAGAAGATAATAGAGAGGAAAGTTGTGATAGATGAACAAAAAGAGGGATCATATCTACAGCAGCACGTCAGTGGTGGTGTTTCAGGTTTTGTTGCCTGCGCTACCTTAGCCTAATGGTTCCTTTATCTACTTGGTGGCTATTGAGCATGCATGTGATACAGTTGTATCACTTCTAAGGGACCGTGAATTTGAAACTTTCACAAGTTTTGAAGTCAAAGGTGTGTGAAGCAATGTTTTGGTTTGTTTGGTTTTTTTCAATTGAAAATCACTATGCCAAGCCATGAGGCAGTTTAGGCATATTCTTATGAGGTTTTCCTTGCTCTAAAGAGCTTTTCAGTAAGCAAGTCCTGATGAAAGATAAAGTTCAAAATGTTCCTCTAAATAAGTTCTTGAATGCCCTAATTTAAGAAAAAAAACCCCAATATAAAAAAAATAATAACAACCAAAAAGCCCCTGCACTATATAGCTGTTCCAGATTTGGGTTAGGTAGAATCTGTTCTAATCAGTAGGATATGGTCAAGGATTATCCTCAGAGAACACGGGTTCTTAAAAGAGAAGGCAATCAATCTGTTATTGAGAGGATGATTCTGTTTCTTCTTTTTCCTCATAATATGGGGAAATACACGCACTGTTACAGCCATACCAACTTTTTTGGCGTTACCAGCCACCATTGGTAAAATACCAAAAAAGTATTAAATCTGGCAGAACTCCATGAGTGGACTGAATTGTATCTATCCCATGTGAGGGCACTGAGGAGGAGGTGCATTTTTAGAAATGTTTTAAGAAGTGTCCTGACTTCTGAACTTCTAACTGACATCACCAGGCTTTGATTCAAGCCTGAAGGGCCTTTGGAATGTTTTACATTTCAAAGTTGGGGTAGAAATTGAAGATTCCAATGCCAGATTCATTTTTGTCTTGATTTGTTTGATCACTGCTTCTAAATTAATATTTCTGATGACTGAGTTTCTTGGTGCCAGTGATGGATGTGGGTATTAATGAGAGATTGGAACACTTAGCAGTAAGTTGGCAAGAGCATGGCTAGTTGCAATGAAAGCAAACAGGAGCTCTATGGCTAATTTTTCTCCCTGGATAAAAAAAGTAGATTCAGCATTCTGCAACATCCCAGCTGCAATGATTTAGCCCACAAAAATGTGCCTTTCTGCTGTTCTGCTAGGACTGTGTAATTTATTCTGACTTACAGATCATATTTCTGAACCTTCACACTGTCCTGTTAAGTATCACGTCATTTGAAAAGGGAGAAGGAAATTACAGCTGTGGTACAAAATCAATCCATGCAGTTCTGAATTTGATGAAATGCTGTTTAAACCTCCTCTGGCTGTGCAAAGAGCATAGGGGTTTGAATAAGTTACTGTGTTTCATCCCCAGAAGGAACTGAACTGGTAAGAATAATACTGGACATCAGGGGTCAGCAACCCATCCAGGGTGGTGTGCTAGCCTTTTATTTTAACTTTTCCAAAAGAGAGTTTGTTTGCCAGCAAAAACTCTACAGGGGTTGGACCTGCTTAGAAGTTTTGAGCTGCTGCTGATCAGTGGCAAAATACTACCCTGCCTCCATGTGAGGCAGGGGTTTCTAGTTTCAACGCAGCTCCAAACTTAGTAGGAGCCAGGACTAGAAATGTTTGCTTTTCAGGAATGCCGTGGTTCCCAGTTGCGGTCCCCAGCCAGCCCTGTTGTGCACCATCCAAAATTTATGTGCTGCCTTTGGCTCCTGTCCTGTGGGGTTACTATTCCAAAATGACTGTCAGTATCTCCTTATGATCTCATTTTTAAATAGGGTTCCCAACAATATCTTACTGACTCCACAGGAAGAAGTGTGTGAAAAATTAGCAAATTTTTCTGTATAAATATTCTGCCTGCACCCCCTCTGATCTGGAGACACTTTGGGGTTCCTTGGACTTTGGAGTCTATTCAGCATTTTGTTTCTCCCAACACAACATAGGGGAAAAGATACAACTCCCCAGGACCGCGGTTTCCTGCTTGCATTTAGGAGTGATTATTCCTTTGTTAATCTTTACCCTAGATCTAGCAAGAAGGGAAAGTTTTTCCCATGGCCCTACTTAATTAAAGATGGGGATGTTCCCGCAGTCCTTTATAGCAGAGTGGCCTTTGAGCCTTATGGCTGCCGTTTAGGATTCTTGGTTCCCCCTGAGGCTAGTCTTGAGCAAGCTGCAGCTCAGTGAAAGTCTCTGAATCTGTCTCTTGTGGAACTGCTCCTCAGTGCCACTATGAAGGAAAATCCCAAAGGCTTCACTGGTATTCAGGGAAGAGACACCCACCAAGAGAACTGGAGACTCTCTGCCCACCATCAGGGGATCATTCCTCCAGCGAGCGAATGAATGAATTTCTAACCGCTCATTAGGTATCAATGTAGTCAGTGTGTATGACTTCTGTCTTCCAAGCGCTGACTTACTGTCTGTATGTCTCACTTTCTTTTCTTTACACAGTAACTTTCCTTACAGGAGTGTTGTGTTCATATGTTTGGAAAATGCAAGAACAAGTTGTCTTACAGTAATTTCAAACATACACATTTTACTAAGAAACATCCTGGAGGTTGTAGTGCAGTTGCCATTTTTTAATGACTAAATCTTACTTGTTCAAACATAGAACATGTTACTGTTTTAATCAGTCTTTTAGAACCTCTAATTCATTGCTGTAAGTGAAAGTGTATGAATAGCTGAAGATTATGTATATATACAGAAAATGAAAACTTGGTATCATTTGTTTAATCTTCTTGGTGCTAAGGGATTTTTCAGAGCATTGATATTTGTTTAAGTGAACACCTGTTGAAAAAATCAAGAACACATAATCCTGAATAAATAGACATGTTTGGGTAACAGTTCAGCGATGGAAGCCTTAGCTTGTATTGTTGAGATTTAGCCTCTCTTTTGAATGGGTTTACCTCTCAGGGTATGCATGCAGCAGAGTCCAGGGTCACTGAGTACCTCAAGTGGAACACTTTAATACTACAACACTTTTATTGAGCAGGCATGCATTAAAAAGGTAAAGTCAGGCTTGCTCTGTTGCCCATCTGAGTGCAGCTCCACTCAGTTAAGCATTGCATGAGGATCCCTAGGCTGGAATCTTTATTTTTACCCAGTCATGAAAGCAGGAACCTTTTTTGCTGGGTGAAAATGGATAATTTACACACAAGCTTATAAATTATTTGCTGCTGGTGACTCCTGATATTAAAAGTATGCATTCCTTTTCCAAAATCAGGCTTGTGCTATTTAAGGCATGAATAATGTAAATGAACAGGCATACAACAAGAGTTTATTAATGTGGATGTTAAGGTGCTTCAAGCCACATTGGGTGCAATCCTGGTGCAGCACCAGCACTGCGAAGATACATATGAGTTACTGCATGCACAGCTAGGGTGCAGATGGGGTGACTGGTGGGTACTGCATCTGAGTACAATTTCTGCTGCTAAAACACAGCAGTCTGGAAAATAGCTTCTCCTTTTTTTTTTCTTTTTTTTTTTTTAATAGTAAACTCATGTTTTGCACAAGAAGTGAATTATTTTAGAAATGAAGACTGAATGAATGAGTTTCTACTAAAAGAATGCATGTTATATCTGGAAGTTTTCATTCACAGGAAGTGGTGCTTTTCACAGCTTCCCTTTTTTTTTATAGGTTCTAGTCCTGAGTTGCCTGAACAGCATTCTCTCTTTTTAAAAATAAAACAGAATAAAACTTCAAGCCACATGAATTTCCATGGAAATCAAATTGCCACTTTATGTATTTAAAGTTTAAGGAAGGAATTTTTAAAGGCATCTGCAGGATTTGATTAGTTGACTTCTTTTTCTGCAAGCTTGCTGATCAGCTTTACTTCATGGATTTAACTGTGAAAAAGAAATGCTTCGACAAAACAAATTGAGCTTTGGGAAATCATCGCTTCTGGAAGAAACTTAATTGGAATTGAAGACAGGATGTCTAAGTTCTCCTGCTGCCTTAAGAAAAAGTCTTCCTCATTTACTGTTAAAGAAGCTGAATTTGTAGTGTGAACAATCCGGAGAACTCTTAGCTGAGAGTATTTGTGAATCTCACGCGGAACAGAAATCCAGTAGATGGCGATGTTGGATTTTCTAAGCCAGGTTTACATTCCTTTCCTTGTAAAACCGATCTAGTTATTGAAATCAGGGCTCAAGCTGTCTTTCAATAGTCCAGGACTAGACTTTAAGCTAACTAGAAGAAGAGGGATGAACTGTTCCATAATTATCTCAGCCTTCAGAGCATATGCTAAATTTACTTTTTAGGACAGCTTTTTTGATCTTCACAGTGAAGAAACGAGAGCTCAACAAATCAAGCAAAGAAAAAATAATTACCATTTTCCAAAGGTCATATAAAGTTCAGGTTCTTTGCTAGAATTAAACATTTGCACACAAGTCCCAGTGGAATCAAATTATTGTGCTTCCCAAAGAGCATTTTAAAGGAAATTGTGAAATAGGCAATTAAAGGCTTTTTAATCACAGCTATAAATTAAAGTTTTGCTATATCCTCCTTTTAGGTTGACTTATTAAAGAAATTGTGAAGGATTCTTATTAATTTTGAACATCTGTTCTCTTTTTCTCTGTGTCTTGGCTGGAGTCCTATAAAGATTATGGGAATTTCTAGAAAGGGAGCATGTTCTTCATTGGTCAAGCTAATATATTTTGACATAAGAAATTTCACGTAGCAAGACCAGATTTCCTTTCTCTGTCACCTTCTACTTAACTGAACAACCCTATCCCAGTATTTTTTCAAGCCTTCCGTTGTTTTCATCAGTTTGGCTCAAGTTCACAGGGTATAAAATGAAGATCCAACCAGTTAATTAAGACTATTTTTTGCCTTTATCACTGTTCACACGTTTTCTAGAGGCAGGATGCTCATTGTTCAACCAGTGTAAATGAATTAATCTCATCTGAGCTCAAAACTATGCCAATTCACATCATTAGAGTATCTAAAGCAGGATTTGTCATAGTGAAGTCACTGATTCGTCTGCTGGGATTGTGTACCCTACCAGTGACTTTCATTTGGGGCATGCTGCTTCTTATACTGGTTTTGGATTTACACATGAAAAAGTGAAGTGAATGAAACATGTTTGTAATCTCTGTGGAGCTCACTGGTTACAGGAATAAATAAAAAATGCAACTTTAACATTAAGCCAGTGCTTGATTAAAATCAGCAATCATCGTGAATGGCTAAAAAGCAGAAAAAAATGTTTCAGATCAGTCTTACTAGAACTGTATACTCAGATTTGAATGTGACATCCCAAAACTTATGGATGTTCTAGGAAAAAGCCAAACCATAGATTACAACTGAGTATAAATTGAACCTAACTTTATGCTTTTACAACCAAGAGAGCAGAGGAATGCAGATGCATCTCTCCATGTTGTAGTGACATAAATTGGAATAATAACCCTGCTTTTCTTTAAAGGGAGGCTTTGCTTATCTCCTTATTTTAGTTATAAACCAATCAGATAAACATAGTATAACAAGTTGTCCTCTGACTATTACAATGAATAAAGGCTGATTTATGGATTTACAACCTTCATCTTTTAACACTCCTCCCTTTCACTTGGCATTTTCAGCGCCCTCATTTGTCTTTCATGTTGTGCTCCCACATGCCTTGTTCCAGTCTTATTGGTCTGTCTTATTGGGCAAATGGGAGCATGTGACTTAGCTACCTCTGGACTCTGTGCTGACTAGCTAGTCAGCATGTACAAATTTAGTAGCCAGCAGGCTTTGAAATTGGTCAAGGGACAGCCTTATAAAGGTCTTTTCCTGAGAGGAGGCACTAATCTGGGTCCCTTTCCTCTATCAGCCACAAACTTTTATAATACAGAATTGATTACCTAGCTTTATTTAACTTCTTGTTCAGTTTGGTAGAAATCAGTGAAGAGGTTCAAAGGCTAATAAGAAGAGAATGGGAAAGGAAGCTAACATGTATGGACAGACAGAATGATTGTGTGAGCCTAATTTCTTTAAAATACCAGGCTGAAGGTTCATGCAAGCTAATGAGCAAAATGTTATTTACAAACTTTTATATATATTCATATATTCATCTACAATTAAAGTTGAAAGTAGCTTTGTATAATATATTGGAGTAAGGTCTCCATTCCTGAATCCAGAATTTTCTATGAGTAGGCTAAACTAAATCTATTTTTATATCTAGATTTCATTCTCTGTTTCCCAGAAAGTATTACACACTGTCCAATATATATGAACTTTGTTGATGCCTTTCAAACGTCATGCTTGTTCTCAGTTGGCTGGCACAAACAACGCCACACAGGATGGAGAACGGAGTAAAAAACTTCTGTACACTTTACCACAGAAAGCATGGTTAATGATTCTTTGATTAGTATGTGTTTAGAGATAAATTTCTCTTCCATTTCATAGGCAAACCAATAATTGCATATCCCAAGAGAGCAATGAGGGAGTTTAGAGCTGTTTGCGTTTATAAGCATACAATATAGTAAGTCATGGATAGAGAAAGCGTAACAAGATATATAATTTCTGTCTGCTTGTAATGTCAGCTGAGCTCCAGTGAGCCACTTACATGTAAAACAGCAGTTCCCCTTTCTTCTGTGAGCCTTTGGAGGTTTTCTTTCATACTTAACATATTTGCTGAATGCTATACATAGGTCTGCTTGAAAGTATTAAACGTAACAAGTGTATGGAAAAATATTTGATAAAGGAAAAAATATGCCTGCATAAATAAGGGTTATCTAGGATGATAACAAAAGACAACAGAATACTGTTGTCTATGGATTGTGTGCAATGCATGGAGAGAGTTAGGTATTTGACAATGGGATCTAACCACCTGGGAGAACCTAAGCTGAAAGCTGCCTGCTGACCTGTATTAGGACATTTCTGGGAGGACAGAAGGCATCCTGAAATTTTGCCTTGTCCAAGCACCTTCCTGTATGCTGCAGGCAGGCATCTCCAAACACTTGGGATCCACAGTCTAGATATATCTGCTGAGATCAGGCACTTTCAATGGTTCTTTAGAGGGAAGAGTAAAGCTCACTCTTTAAAAAAAAAGCAGTTAGAGGATGCCCAACAGTTATAGAATGGCAACTGGCATAGCAGTCATTCTGTAGGAGGGACTCATGGGTTCAGTTTTCTTTTCACTCTAGGGGCTGCCTTAAACCCTAGAGAAAATGTTTTGGTGGATGTTTCCTGTAGAAGCTATGCCATTGTAGAGCTGGGACCTCAAGATGCATTGTGCAAGGTGGAGGGAATGTCACGCCACAGGGCTGTGCACAGCCATCTGAAAGGGAGGAGTACTGTTCTCTGCTCCTTGCATTGTCTGTGCAGATTATTATACAGCCTGGAGGTTAAACATAAAAACAGACGTTAAAGCAGAGTCTGGAATTTTCCTAGGTTAGTGCCCTGCCTGCTATGTTACTGCTTTGGGTGCTTTTACTGATCTTGGGAATTGTGTTACCTTTTGCACAAATAGTGTGCTTTATGGGGAAGGTAACTAGTCCCCCTTCCAGACCCAAAAAAGTCATAGTGGGTGGAAACATTTTTTGGTTCCATTAAAGTACCTTAAACTAGCATGATGCCTCTTCATATTCTGAAGTATTTTCTTTTGACCATTTCAGGATGAAAGTGGTGTTTCTTGTCTGATGCACCATCCCTACAATACCATGTTCTGGCCTATGAAGTGTGTGAGCCATAGCATTGCCAGTGCAGTTTGGAAAAAAGGTAAGCATATGTTTTGTTGAGTGTATCAAAACAGAATCCAGTTTATTCTCGTGGGAATGAGCTGGTTAATTTGTGGCCACTAACAGGAATAGGCAGTTGTTAGTATGCCAGTGTTTTCATACCATAGCTGCTGCAGATTATCATCTCCTGTGTTGTGCAATTTTATGCTCATTTGTATCAGGTGAAAGTCAAGCACAGAAACTGAGAGCAGAGAGCACATCTGTTGAAAAGAAAGTTGCTATTTTTACATTTTCCAAACTAGAACTGCGCTTTATAATATTAATGTCCCCTCTTCTCTCCCCATCACATTTGGAAAGATAATAGAAAACTGCACTTCCAAAGAGTAAAGAATGTAGAATGCTCTAGAGCTTCAGTCTCATTCAGTTGGGTTGATTTTACCATAACGCTCCTCAAAAATAAGAAGCACTTGTGATAGCTGAGTGCATTGAAGCCTAATGGGTTTAATTTATGTGCAGCTGGGCTGTAACAATGCTCTGTGAGCCATTACAGCTGTGCCTCTCATCTGAATGGCTTTGTACAAGCCCCTAGTTAGTGATTAAGTTCCACGCAGTAGCTTAACCTGGAGAAATTCACAGTGCTTTATGAACACCTTCTGTGCTAAATGGCAGCAACTCCTCTTTGGAGGCAAATCCATTTGCCCACAAAATGCATTCATCAGAAGGTTTGTTAATATGCAGAAAAATATGCATGATGGAGTATAGTTGCATCTGATCGACCACCATCGTGTGCCAATTGCCATTTCACTAGGTTGTGGATGTTCTGCTTGTCAAATTAATTTTGGCTGTACTAAAAAAATGGGCTAATATGGGCTTGTCCCACAAGGTTTGATGATGATGCTCTGACCCAAATAGTTTTTCCTTTAAAGGAAAACATTGCAACAAATGAAGGACTAACAAAGGGAAGAGGGTGATTTGTATGGCCTCATTTGGGCAGGCTTTGCCTGGTGGAGGTCGTAGAAGATTCCAGTGGTAAAAATAAATACATTTAGAATAGATCTGTTGTAGAGAAGTCAGGTGGCCTTGCAAGGATTTTGTGTTTTAAGGTGGCATATCAGAATTTCTCCTCTCTAAACTTTGTGGTCCCTCTTTCAGATCTATGGGGGGTTTTCTTGGGTGTTTTTACTATCTGTTCTATTGCCTGTACCTTCATGGAAGCTGTGGCTGGAGATGAAGTAGATGTTGTTGGTAGCTTATGGACAGATGTAACATGATTCTTGTGAAGTATTACACAGTTCACCATATTTGGTGATCCCTACTGGTACAGTGTGGGTAAGCATAAGAACAGGCTGTATGGGGCCCTACAAAATGGGAATTCATGAGACAAAAAGTAAAAAGCTTAGAAGAAGAGCAGTCATCTATTTGTTTTTGGGAAGTCATGTAATAACAGGCATAGCTATGGAGAGCCTGACATGGCGTGAAAAGGTGTGTACGTGACCTGGGAAAAAACTTGGAGAAGAGAAATGTATTTTGGAGAAATATTGGGAATCCTTCCATCTTATATTTGTTACAGTTACAAGTTGTAGTTTCTTCAGTCTTAAAATTTAATTGGGTAGTGATTAAGAATGAGACACAGTTTGTTAGAATGATACCTGACATATATATCAGGTATTGCCTGAACTTGTTCTCGCTTTTTTTCTGTTATCCCTGGTTGCTGTGCTGGAGCCTACAGTTTGTCATTCCTTCATCTGCCTAATGCTAGGGATTGTATGAAATCATCTCTTAGGATGTGGCCTAATTAATATGCTACGAAAAATGGGCCTGATGTAAATATCTGTCTTAGAAATGGCAGAGTATATTTGTTTTGATTGCCTGTAATTATTTCCAACTTCTTGTTTTCCAACTTCAACACGGTGAATAAACTTTTTTTCCCATTCTTCTTTTCCATAGTATCAGAAATTCTGAAGCAGAGCTTCTCTTAGTTTCCTGTTTTCTTGGCAAGGCAGCATAACCTAGTCATGCCCCCAGGAGGTTGCCCTTAACATACTTTCAGGACTTGGCGGGCTTGAGGAGGGGAAGCAGTACAGGGTAGAGACCCTGGGTCTCTTGAGCCACATACGTTTTGCATGTGGTTCAAATATGCCCCCCATGCTAGGCAGGACATGGGAGAAGCAGCCGTGCTATGGCTGGCTGTGAGAGAAAGCAAGCTAGCAGGGATGGATGAGTCTGTGTTGTCCCTGCAGCCTTCCCAGGTAAAACTTACAGAACAGTAATGTAACTCTTGGGGAAAAAATAATACTGTCTACCTGTGGAATGCCTTCTCTTCTCCACTCTTTAAAGCTTGTGGGACATGTTTCTTCAGATTTTTGGCTCTTTGAGGATTTTGGTATATGATTTCTAAGATAGAGGCACCAGATATTCTAAATGGCACGGACTAGCATGATGTTAATGCGTATCTTCTCCTCCTGTTCAGTTACAGTCTTTAGAGAAAGCTGTTTTTTCAGTACTAATGTGGCTGAAATTATGTCTATAGATTTCAAAAAAGCAGTAAGGGAACTTTCCTTGCAGTTTTTGTGACATTACATGTGAAAATGTAGAAAGATGATAAGTGCTCATAAGTCACTTCAGTATGAGATAAACTGATTTCATAGGGAGTTAGCGAATTATGTCATTCTTTAAGGACCTTAAATGATAATCAAAGACCACACACCCTTTGTTAGGACTAGGAAGTAATTAAAGGAATGATCAGTCTCTGAGAGCCACATAGTTAAAGGCTTTAGAGTAATGGAATGCTATTTATTCTGAAACTTTGCAGTATCACTTAGCAATTCTCAAATATGGATAACATTATTTGGATTTACTTTACAAGTCATGTGTGATGCAAAATTTAGCTGAAGTGTGCTGTCAGGTGGTTAGATAAACAAATTTATTTCCCATTAGCAGCAATTTTGAAGAAACTTTTCAAAACCAAAAAGTGTTTAACCGACTACTGTAGGTTCCCTCCAAAAATTAATAAACAGGGTAGAGCTACAGTTCTGTGCCATTTAGAGGCCCAAAGAAGATAGCTTCATACTAGTATGTCACAGCTAGACAGAATATTCTGTATGGCAATCTCAATATGTGAGCAAAAAGAGTTCGTTTATCTGTTTTATGACACTTTTAAATTTTATAAGCATTGTCCTTTTAAGAGGAAATTACAGCCTTCTCCACAATCAAAATGGAATTATTAAAATAGGAGATTGGCCATAACTTCAATCAGGATAAGACCTAAAATATATGGTTCTTACTGTAACATGACCATGGGAAGACCTTGGAACATGACTTTCCTAAGTTGGTCACTGAGCTGGGAAATATTTCATGTAACCACAAGCCACATCCATCCCTGTCAAGTTAATGAGAGAATACACATTTAAAGAAACAAAAGGAAATGGCTCTCCCTTGGGATCCAGCATTGTTAAGTTGTCCCTAAGTGTTTTTAGTACATCTGTTTAAGGTTCATTCTCTGTTTGAAGTTTTAAATAAGAAAAGTCTCGGTTGGAGGAAGGAGTAAATACCAATTTTTCACTTCATGTAAAAAAATCAGTCATTAGTTTCATGATTCACACTTAATTGCAAGAGATGAAAATAACTTCCAAACATGACCTAAAATGTCCTAGAAGATATACTCAGGAATTCTGTTACAGTACTGTATTATTGAGCTGAAAAGTATTAATGACAATGAAATTTACACTACTCCATTGTTTTGACTCTTTCACTTCTTATCTGAGCGGCAAAGCAAAGGCCTCTAAATATGCAATACTATTTTCAAAGTGTGCTGAAGGAACCAGGGGCTCAGTGTATTTGTCCTAAGGCTGGGTTTTGGGTTTCCAGCGGTCAATGCTCTTTTGTGCTGTGTCCACGACACTGTTTATGAGGTATTTGGAGTGATTTATGAGTGTTGCTTTTAGAAAACAGATCCTCTGGTAGCCTGTATGTTTACAGGATACTTACTAATGTGCTGAAATGTAGATGGTGAGCTCTCATCATTGCTGGTATTTTCAAACTTTCAAAGAAGAGCATGGTGAAGGACAGAGGAGTTACATATGTTGATGGTAAGGGAATCATGGGAGGGAAGCAGCTGCAGAGAGATTCAAGAGCATCCTAAGAGTTACAATTGCAAACTTAACTGCTATGAGTGTTTTATTTTGAAGTGAAAATTGTGATGAGGGAACTTGGCTGAATTCCAGTCCTATAGTAATAGGTACAAGTATCTAAATTGTTGAGAAATTACTTTAATCTTTGACATTGTTTTCCATTTCTAAAGTGCTAATGTACAGTGAAGTACAACGACAGTAAGAATTTACAGGCAAAATCAGCGGCAAGTAGTACCCTGGAGAGGTACAAATAACACTGCATTGCTCACTTCCGCTCCCAGGCATCCATACATACAGCTAGCATACAGGTACACACATACATTCATACGTATTTCCCCTGCCCACCCCCATATTTATACATTCTTTCTATATACATACGTGTTTGGCTGTTCCACAGCACTTCCACAACAGCTAAATAATTAGATGTGCACTTCCCTGGGTTTATGCGGGTCCTTCCCTGCATTCAGGTCTTACTTCAGTAGCCTCTCTGGCACTTGACTGGAATATGGTTAGCCCCTACACTTTGCTGCTCTTGTGATATAAATCTGCCTGTTTCATACTGGCTTCCTTATAGTGCTATACTGAGAAACTGTGCAAAGGTCCATTTCTTCACCTGGGCTAAACAGTAAACGGGTTAGCGTACAAAAAGAGCAGATCATTCAGAATCTGTTCATTCCAGCATCATGTTTGCTCTACAGTCAGTTTTGCCATTCAGTGTGTCACAGATGGTTTCATGGTCCTCATTGCTGGAAGCTTGGCTGCCAGCAGGAACGTGTCCATTGCGCTCTGTTATGAGATTGAAGGTAAAGAACTGGCATGGGTCCTTTTGTCTGCTGCCTTCCTGTAAGGGGCTCAGGAAAGAGCTGGAGTTTTTCCATTCTTGGAATGTGCACATCTCCATATGTGGGTGACTGATTTTGCTCAGGTAGCCAGGGCTGGGAGATGCTGAAAATAATGTCCTCTGACTGCCACTGAGGAAACTCCCGCTGTCTTCCAAAGAGTCTTTCCTAGGGTGTTCAAAGGAGCACCGATTCCAGTTTCTGTAGCTGTAGGCCCACCAGCCCAACTGCTTTCGACGGTGGCATTGGCATTTTAGGATCTGTATAAAAGCCCTCTTGAACTCCTTGCTTGAGCATGGGTAGATGATTGGATTCAAGCAGCTGTTAAAGTAGCCAAGCCAAAAAATCACCTTGAAGATCGTTTCAGGGGGCTTCAGAGCTGAAAACAGAGATCCTGTCCAAATGAAACAAGCAGAGACAATATCTGAGATAATTGGTTGCCTGCTGTTAGGAAACGTAAATGTCCCATCAGATCACTGTTAGAATTTGTTTATGAAAAATCTTAAATGCATATCGCTTTCATTTTTGGTCTTTTAGTAATAAAATGTTATTTTTGTTATTTTTAAAGCTCATAAGGAAATGCTTTCCACCATTTGAAAGCTAAAGGATCACATAAATAATGGAGATTTAAAAAACTAAACCTAGTCTTTTTGTTTATATGTACCCATCCATTGCACTAACATCTATTGAAAGATCAAACCTCCATTGTCCAAGCTGCTGCACAATGCTCACAGGGAATAAAGCTGTGCCTTCTTCAAAGAGCTTTTGAATGTCATTTTTGCAGAAAAAGATCCAACTGTTCACAGGCTTCTCTGAAGGACTGTGTCCGGACAAACCTTAGAACTTTTAATACATTCTCTGGCAGCTCCTGAACATCACCCCATTTATTTATGTTATTATGATAGTACAAACCTCTTGAAATCTGAAGTTAATTGTGGTACTTCCCATATCTCAGGCATTCATAAAAATGGTGCAACCCAAACAAAGAGGTTATTTTATGAATACTTTCTCTTCTGTTCGCAACCAAATAATTTCCCTAAAGAGGCTGCCCAAATGAAAAACTTCTACTGGGAAATCTATTTAATGTGCTTTTAGTATTAAAAACATGCGATTGATCAGCTAAATTTAGCAAATGGGGCTTTATAAAAGAATGTTTGACATTTTTAAAGCAAAGCAGGCATTCAACAGTTATCCAGCTGGGAAAACACCTTGTGTCTGGCTCAAGTAATCAAAGAGCGGGGATTCAGGAGATAATTCTTATGTCAAGAACTGGAGTTAGATTTGAAGAGATTTACAAATGGAAGGTGACACTCAAGTCTGAATGTCACATCTCTGAGAAGAGTGACCTTTTACATTGGAGTGGTTTCAGGCTCCCTGGGCTGTGAAAGCAGCTGAGTCAGTTGTGACTGTCAGGATGCCTTAGTGGGGAGGGATATGATTCTAGGCATATTTCCCATCCCATAGCAATGTAGAGGCCATGGCTTGGGCCTTGAAACTATGCAAAAGCACTTCCTAGCTTCTTGGGTAAATAGCTCTTACATGCCACAGCAGATACCACTTTTTATCTAGATGATAGTGCTGGCCTCGTGCTGAGTATACGGGTCTGAGTCTCCTTAGCTCACAAGAAAGCCAAAGGGAGGTAAAAGCGTGTCATTCGTTATGCATCAGCTGCCCTCATGAGATATCCAACAGATAAATCAAATCAATGCAAATACTTAAAACTGTGTCTTGTGAGTGTTAAATACTCTTTGATGAAAGATTCAGTGATTCTATGGAATAAGCCATTAAATAGGTGTCAAATTCTTGTAAAGCTTTAGGAAAAGTTGATCTAAGCTTATAACTGCAGTCAAGATGAGGAAGATGTTCCAAAATTTCCCACATGCACAGTTGCAAACCTTTTCAGAATTCATTTTGTAAATAATAATTGCTAATATTTTCCCCTTCAGTTTAGAGAAAGGAGAAGCGTTGTGACTTTACAGAACAAGTACAAAGCATGATTGTGTACAAGGAACATTTTGGAGCTCATACTGATAAATTTCTTAAATTGATTTCTGGGACTCCTGTAAAATATAAATGATTAAAACCCAGTAAACTTTGTGAAGTGGCTAAAAAGCACCCATTTTTTCTTATGTGTGAATGTTGACTGAGCAGTGGTGAATTTTTCCAGATCAGTTAGTATGCCTCCCATACTATAACAATTAAAAATCTACAGGGCATTCCTGTGTCAAATTTAAATATTTTTAGGCAGGTTTAATATGGACAGAGAAACTCTATGGTGTAGTTTTCAGTAAAATAAAAAAAAATATTAAGGAACTTTACTGACAAATTTTCTGAAATTCTCTAAGGACAAATAAAATTACCTAAGCCATAGAGAAGAAAATTAGGAACTAATGCAGATAAACTAGTTGTACTTGTATAATCTATATTGCACATTAACTGACTATAACTACATACAGTATAGACTAAGAGACAAAGTAGGGAAAAAGGTGAAAACCTGAGTGGTGAAAAATGGCTAATCTTTGCAAACTGCTCCAAGAATATGTGTTCCTTAAAAAAGGTAAGGAGCTTATGCTTATCTTTCATGATAATCTATTTTTCAAATGCCATTTGAAAAAAATGACAGCAGGCCATTTTCAGCAGCTGCAGCAAACATTTTCAAAGCTCTTTTATATTAAAGGGCAGTAACACAAAAGAGCAGAGAATTTCCTCATTGCAACCCTGATTGATGGAGGCACCTTGTGTTCAGGCCTGATTCTAGAAAACTCACTAAGTCCCAATCAATCATTTAAAAGCTATCATGACCCTAGCTGAGTCATTAATAGAAAATCTGGAAATAGATCCATTTGGAAAGCTATGTGGCGGTGTGGTTTAAAAATAAAGAAATTAAAACTAAGAAATTCAGGAATAACTGTCAAGGAGATAATGAAAACACTGATCATTAAACACTACTTCATTCTCCACTTTTTCCTGGTTCTGCAAACAGCACAATGCAAGTGTTGCTTGACTCTCAAATTATACACAAACTAGTAGAATTTAGTTTTCATAATAGGGCAAAGAAGTATGCTTTTCTGAACAAGGAATATTAATTTGATGAATAAGCAATTGATTTATAGACTAGTGTATTAATTGCTCTTATTTCAGATGTATTAAAACTGGATAGAATTCTTCTGAACTCCTCTACCCTTCCTAATATACATATGTGCAACTGCTCTGAAGGGAGATGGACTTCCTCAATTAATTTCTGTCTATATAGAGAGAAAATAGTGAATTGTATTTGTTATTACTTGCTAGTTTTTTTCAAAAAGCAAGTGGTAGATGATACTCCAAGAAGGCCCTAACATTAAAAGAGGTCACTGCAGTCCCAGTGAGAATAAGTTCATATACAGGAGCATGACTCATTTGCTCTCGGATAGCACTTTTCATCTGTCAGTCATCCTGACTCCGTGCCATCCTCCTCATTTTACCAGAGGGCAATTTGAGCTGGGGGAGGTAAAAGCAACCAGCTGAAGGTCATGTGCTAAACTATTTTCACCAGTAAGAAAGTTTCTGTTTTACCGTGAAGAAAAGCATGAGACCTGGCATGACTCTTTTAACCACTAGAACTCACAGTGGGTAGTACAGCACATTCAAATAGTGTGTTTGGTGGGTCCTGCTGCCTTTGCCACCACCCAAGAAAAAGCAGGATTCAAGACTATTTCCGGAGATTAACAGAAACTGGTTGATGCATGTGACCAGATAACATCGCTGGTCCTGCGGAGGCTATATGCGCTGACAACATGATCATAATAAAACTCTACCTATGAAGGGATCCATGGCTAATGAAGGGATCCTCCACCAGCAAAAGCTACAGATGCTCTGAAATGTAATAGTTTTGTAATACAACTTTCATCATGGCGAAGGAAAAAGGACTGAGGAGAGACAGGAAAAAGAAATTAAATTTTTATCCATGTCCACAGTGGCAAATATATGAAACACAGTGATTTGAACTGCAGCAAGACAAACTGAGATTATGGAATAGGAAACACTTTCTGACTTCCAAGATAGGAAAATTCTGGAACATACTGCCTAAGAATGGTGTAACAAGTCCAGCCCTGGAGACTCTTAAAAATAGAGTAGACACACATCTACTGATTTATGTGTAGCTAATACAGCCTTTGATTTTGAGGATGCCACAAATGACCTCTTCACATTCCTTCTAGTCCTACTTTCTCTGATTAACTCCACAGAATATAATTGTGTTCAGAAGGAAAACTTTACGGCTTAAGTTTTGGCACCCCAGCAGAGTTCTACATTTGCAGTACTGGAATCCCACTAACACTGTAGTCTTAGATCCCTTTGGTAAATATGTCCATTATTTAGGCTGAGGATTAACTTTTAGAAAAATGGAATGTTGGAGACAGATACTTATTTGGGCACTTATTCTCTTCAGGGCTTTGGAAAGTTTCTGACTTTTTGTGTTCAATCTCTCCTTCCTCACTGGGTAGAATCCCAGACTGAGTTTTCTACAGAGAGAGAAGAAAAGCTGCTCTTTAGTATCCAGAAGGTGGTTTAGATAGATGTTGCTACACATGCCATGTACTTCTAAATATAGTTTAATTTTGTGACTATTATGCAAATCTGCACTGCCTTTCACCATATAAAGATATGAAAAATATTTTGACTAGCTTGTATATTTTTAACGTTACCCTTTTCCCTACCTTGTTCTTGGAATTAACAACAATACCTTTTATTTAGCTGCACACATGCTTTACCTCATAATTAACCTGTCAGGGCAAACAACTGCAGGCTATTTCGGTACCTTGATAAAATGATAAAGCTAAGCCTACTAGACATACTCTCTAACATCAGACTAATATTTCCTCCCCTAATCTCCAACTACTTTGCCATCACAGTCTGATAAACAGATTAGATATTTCCCTGTACTGATTTAGATTGCTTTTCAAAATGGCTGGAAAATTTGGTGTATGATTATCTCCTCAGTGATTTATTTATGATGGAGGTAGCCAGACTGACTTCCCTACTTAAACTGATCTTCTGATGCTTCATGTTTAACAGCTTCACTCTACACGAATGTGTATTTTCTATTTTCTTTTATTCTTCTGCACTAAACCCTGTGATTTATTAAACATAGCACCGCAATCTTACCTCTAATTGCACCATTGACACCAATGAAGTTTTTGCAAAGCCGGTGTCCAGCACAAATGGAGAACAGGAAATATTTCAGAAACTCAATCAACTTGATCAGTTTTGATTGGTTTTTGACCATTAGTTTAACCAGACTTCATAGAGCTATTCAGTTTGGAAATAGGCTGAGCAACAGCAAATATCATGAAAAGGAATTAAGAAGTATTTTATTTAGTAAAAGCTAATTTCATTCAGGGTTTGACTGGTTCTTTATAATGAATGCTTTATTACACAGAAAGTAAGTAATGAGTACACCCTCAATGAAATTAGGAAACATTGTGGGAAACAATTTGCCGTATTAATTCTCTTAATATATTCTACAGAATATCTGGCCAGAACTGAGATATTAAAATTCAGAGTCCCCTGGAGTCAGTGGGAGTCTCTGGAAGTCTTTGTAAAAGCTCATAAGGACTTCAGTGGACTTTGGAAGAGTCCTTAAAATAGCAGGGTGAGCAGCAGGAAAATCTGCTGGACTGGCTTAATCCCAATATTCTTAATTAAGGAAAACTCTTCACTGACACAGATTTTGATGTAGCCCTCTGCAGAGGAGAAACACACACACACGCTCTGCTCTCTCATGCTCCTTCCTACTCTGTTATTTTTCTTCCATCTAAATATCTGCTCCTTTGCTACCTCTCACAACTGGCCACTGTATTCATAGAGAAAGGAGGATGGGAAAGTTAAGACCTTCTATTTAAGGTTCCTTAATGTAATAGTTGGCGAGCTTCTTGACAAAAGTGAAATACACAGGACATGTTTGAGTTTCCACTTCCACTTTATGGAAGAAAGAATTTAGCATCAAAATTAGACCTGCCAGTGCAACCAACCAACCAGACAAAACCCCCCAAACTACTTCCAGGAGAAGGGAGAAAACTTGCTACTCGAGTTGTGTGCAAATACAAGGTGATCAGATACTACAGTGATTAGCTGGAGTTTAAATCTGAAAAACAACGTGTAGGATAAAATTTATGAGCTAAAACTTTTGAAACTACTTTGATATCTCTGTGCCATTCTGCTTTGTGTGCTAGTTCCAGCAACACAGGGGCATAAACTACTCTGACCAACAGTAGTTTGTGATGAGAGTAATTTGTGAAATATCACTGGGTTCCACTGTGTGGTTGTATTTCCTCCCTTTGTCCTTCATGCAAGGAATATATATATATATATTTGTACGTGATGGGACTGAAAGCCAAGAACTTAACAGTAGTACAGAACTGCAGTGGGAAGGGATGTTACGAGGTCTCTTGCCTCCAACCTCCTGCTCAAAGTAGGGTCAACATTGCATTAGGTCCTGTGAAGCCTTCCCTTCTCCAGGCTGAAGAAGCCCCATTCCTTCACCCTCTCCTCACACAGTGTCCTCCAGCCTCGGGATCATTTTGGTTGCCTCCAGTGGACTCTGGTTTATTGTTGTCTTCCCCCGCATCGATGCAGTACTCCAGACTCAGTCTAATGAGTGTTGAGTAAAAGCTCATAATCACTTCACTACATCTACTGGTTTAATTCCTGTTATACACCCCACTATACTGCAGCTTGCATCTGACAGAGGCTTTTGGATAGTTTTACATCCTATGTTAATGTTTGTGAGTCATCTTCATGGGAGAGGTCATTCTGTGTGTGTGTGTGTATTTCCAGAAATGCCATGCATTTATTATTTGTACCCAGTGGGAGGAAAATGTTAAACTGTTAATGATTTTTTACTCTGAAATAAACCACATTGTCTTTACTGTCTGCCTTCTCTTTTAAAGGCAGAGGCTTTTTCTTTTTCTGTCCAGGCATGTTCCCTTTCCAGTTACTTATTTCCTTTCTTCCTTTTCAATTGTTAAATATTTATTTCTGCTCTCCTTATGCTTTGTTTAGTTTTTAACTCCATCTGCTAATCTGTTTTCTAAAACCTTATGTTGTGATAATTGACTTTCTATTAAACATACATTTTTAATAACTGGTGTATTTGATATCAATTAAGTATCTAAATTACTCATAGAACCATCAGTTACTCATAGAATCATCACAATTACTGATGAATCATCAGAATCATCATTATTTGATACTTGGATTAGATAATAGTTGGGTAAGAGCACTGTGAATTTCATGGATTTAAAGAGAAAAAGTCTCTATGGGTAAGTTTTGGGTTATCAGGTGCTATGTTTTCTGTGTGTTACAAAGAATCGCATTTCAAAATCTTCTAAATCCAGTTTTGCTTAGATGAGAGCCAACGCAGGGTGAGTGTATGCTCCTGTTTACTGGAACAAGTACAACATTTGTTTTTATTGAAACTTAACTCTGGTCTGGAGTTAAGTATTTCACTGTGTGTCAGTTGTTATTCCAGTAATAGCAAACTAGCTACAATAAAATACATTGTGAAATTATAATGGGGTAGAAGGAGAGCTTCACTGCACAGGTTTCTGTCATAGTTTTAAGATTAAAGAAAAGCCTTAAAACTGGAAGCTACTTGTATTTATTTGTAACAAGTAGAAAATGAAGTGTTTCAAAATTGAAACACTGAGTGGGGGCATTCTGGAGAAAATCACCTTCCTGTTAGAATACCATAAGATAGAAGTAGTTAGAGAATTGGTAATAAGTATTCGGAAGTTTTGTTATAGAGTCTGGTCAAATTTAAATAGTTAAGGTAGCCTTGGAAGGCAAACATATCCTCCTTCATTCAGAGGAGAGAAGTATTCCATTTTGGTGCAGACTGGAGGGAGTCATTCTGACTGGAGTTAAAGCTGCACTTTTCAAAATTCCACACAAGACAAAATTCCAACGTTTTAAAAATCGTTGTGGTTATGAAAAGCATTGCAAAATACAAAATGATAACAAATGAGTTCTGAAACATGAAAAACAGGAAGCTTCAAGAATATCAAACCCTGTCTCTCAATCTGTTCTTGAGAAGACAACTTTTGCAAAAAAGAATATTGTTTTGCAAGAAATTTTTTTTATGATGGAACTCAGCCTTCCTATGAAAAGTGACTTGATCAAGTTTGTAATATGATCAGTGAGAGGCTTTCCCAGAGCTGGGCAGTAGATGGCTGCTGATGGCCTGGCTGGGAACCTCCGCTTCTCTTTTGCAGTTCAGGCTGTAATTCCTGCTGCAGCTGTAACTGCTGGTAGCTGCTTATGGCTGAGTTATGGCCACTTCCAAATGAACAGGGAAAGCTCAAATGTTACATGTGCATAGCTAGTAAAATTGTCCCTGTAAAAGTAATAAGCTGCCTCTGACCAGAGTTGTTACGAGTATGAGCTTAGAGAATGCGGAAAGGATGTGTTCGTCTTTTATTTAAGCTTTCTGTGGTCCTTTTTACCACATGCTTAGCCAAGTCAGCATGCCAAGGTTTTAAAGCTAATTGGATTTCTAAAGCTCCTGATTTCTTTCCTTCCAGCATTCAGTGTTTGTTTACATTCCCCTGGACTTATTTAACATAGAAAAAAACCCACAGTTTACAAACAGTAGAGGATGAAATAGAGTATGGTTATAAAATTAAGAGCTGATCAAGCCGGGAGGGACTGCAGGCCTTCTGGAGGAGAGGGTTAGGATAACAGTGAAAAAAGATATTAAGAAATAGGAAAAGCATCCAAAATCGACAGAATAAAATTCAATAAAGAAAATGAAAGGAAAGATGGTTAAATTACAACTACTACAAACAAGTAATGATGGCTAGTGTTTGATTGTGGTTTTCGAGCATGTTGTTGTCTCTGTAGGATGCCTTGGGCTGTATATTCCAACTGTGCCTGGGCTGCCAGGCTGGGGGACACCATGGGAATCACTGCAACCCCACAGTCACCAACATAGTGCAGAGCTGCCCTCCTGTGTTTGTGGCTAACTTGTGTGTATGTTTTGGAGGAGACCACTTTGCTGTTGAGGAGGGAGAAATATCAAATGAGGAATAACTAACTAGACAATGATACAGCACGAGATAATGTTGGAGAAATAGAAATACAAATAAAATGCTGTTGCAAGTAGTTCTCATTCTTCATTGTATTAATAGGTATGTTATGTATATGTCCAAAGATCTAGGCCAGCTATTAAGAAAAGTGTCCTGGTTGTGAAGAATTTATGTCCTAGAACTGACTACCTGTAGCAGTTACGGGATTCTCTTTGGTGGGACCTTTTGACCCTACAGTGAGCAAACGCTTGTGAGGGATGATTAAGATATCATTCAACCAGTCCTCAGCCCTTGAGTCTTTCTTTTATGTGTTTTCCAGTTGAGTCAGGGAAGTCACACAGAGAAATATCCCCTAACTGTCCTCACAGGGAAAAAGCGTTTTTACTCATTTCTCCATCCCATTCAAACAGGGACGTTTGTTAATAAACGTCTGGAAACCAATACATTATTGGTGTTAACCAAGGTCAGTAACTCCTGTCAACCTAAGGCCTGGTCCTGTGTAGACAAGCTCTTAAGCAGGCAAATGAAAGTAGCAGACATACACAAATGCAGAATCTGACCATGAAGTTCCTCTATGGATATGTTCATGAGTAAGAGCAAAACCTAAAAAAACATTTTCCGTGCCATCTCATAGGCTGAGAAAGGTTATTGAGGTTATTTATAAAATGTCTCATATATATATTATATATATATGTGAGAAAAGGTTATTTCTCATAGGCTGAGAAATGTTTTCTTATCCTAATTAAAATTCACAATTTCTTATCATCCATACTATCTATCTCTGATAAAGCGTGCCTCATATTTCAGATGAACAAATCACTTCTATGAGACCTGCATTAACTTCATTCACAATGGCTCAAATTTGAGAGCCTTTTAAAGGCTCCAAAAATAGAGACTTATCTAGAATGGCCAAAATAAAACCAGGACTTTACCTCCCTTGAAGCTTTGATGATGGAAGTTGTAGTACAGGTAGGGATCAGATCTTTTCACTAAAACCCAGACTTGCTACACCTTCTTACATTACAAGTAATTGCAAAGCAGGGGAGGTAAAGTGTTACAGAGTTTTGCAGTTTTCTAACTAGAAAGAATATGGGCCAAGTTTATGCTTGTTTTGCAAAGGATTAGCTGATTAAGGGAGCCTAGAAAAGACATTTAATTTATTATACTTAAATATCTTCAATTAACGCACATGCTTTGGTGTCTTTTTCTCCCCTTCTTGCTTCTGACTTATAAGTAAGGCAATCTGTCTTGAACATTGTAGGTAAATATTAGGACTCTAGCATGGAATTGAATAATACAAAGACATTATATGAACTTCTATTATATTTTTTTCCCTTTTGTTACTTAGAGACTGATGGTTATTGCTTTTCAGTTTCTAGGTACCACTTGAAAGCCCATCAAAATAGCTCAAAATCTTGCGAGGAGGAGAAATTTAGTGAAGATACTACAAAACTTATCACTTTTAGTTCGTATCTGTATTTCACAGATAGGTATACTGAAGAACATGCAGCTGAGATCCTGAGGTGTCGCCTGAATGCTTTAGGACCATAGGACGTGTAACTTTACTCAGTGCTTTCATCATGACTACCAACCTGAGAAATAGCACATGTGTTTGCATCTGCTGTTGGCGTAAGGACCTGGTGTCTGCTGCCTTGCTGGATGCTGAAAGCAGTATTTCCTCTGAAATTATTGCTTTTCTCCTATCTTTGATTTCAATACTTTTGAGATTTCTTATTGCTGCCCAGTGGCTCAGTCCTTATTTTTTTTTTTCCTTGGAGCTTTCTGATCACCTGAGATAACAGTTGCTGCCATCCCTGAGGCTGAATAGTCAACATGAGTTGATTTCTTTTTACTGCTTTACGTATTTGTTTTTGTAAAACTGTACACTTTAAGATTTCCCTCTGTTCCTCCAACCTGCAAATCAACAGTCTACATAGGAAGTATCCCAGAATTTGTGCAGTTTCATCTGCATTGGTAACAAAAAACTTTGTTCTAAAAAATATGTCTGTAAATAACTGATAATTGGCATCCTTTGCAAACCAAAAGGCTTAAATTAGGGCTTAAGGGAGGATATTTTCGTAGTAAAATTAATCATCTGGAAATAATCTAGTCCTCCACGTGTGGCAAAGCGTGCTGTCCTGGTCAACAAATACTGTTACGATGTTTAGTTTTACAGGAATTAGCTAGAAAATAGGAGGGGGAGATTCCTGCTATCACCTGTGCAACTGAACATTGTACCAAAGATTGACGTGTCAGTGGGCAGAGGGTCAGATTGCCACATATATCATTAATTTGTCCAAATTCTGTATAACTATTAACTTGAGGGCATCAAATCTAGAGGGCTAGGCTAGTTAGAGAGGGTAAGAGAGGGGTAAGGCCCAAATGAGATGAAAGACAAACCAGGCCTAAAGCCTCGCAGAAAGCAGAACCCAGTAGCATTGACCGCACTGGACCTAATGCCTTGAAGTGTTTCCCATGGGAAACTAAGTGGCCTAATTTGGTATTCTTGGTGCAGAGATGCAGAGGTTGGCCTGATGTAACATAAATCTACATACTGCACTTGGACAACATTTTATTTTAAGAATAATTTTGTATTGCCTGACCTGTAGCATGCAGAATATTTTTATGAGATTTTTAAAAATTATTTTATAGAGAGGTTTCAAAAGCTTAATATATAAGGATAGTCAGAAGAGTTGTGTCTTCATTATGAGTCTCTTGGGACCTTATCCCACTGCCCGTTAAGTTAGAAGAATTTTGTTTCTGACTTCAGTGGATAAGATCACAGGTTTTGTGGGAGCAGAGGGAGTTAGGCTCCGAACTGGGAAGTCAATAATGCTGTGCTGAGTTAAGCAATACGCTTAGGTTAAAGTTAATGTGCTTTGGTTAGAGTACTGGAAGTAGTGAATTTTCCCCTTGCAGGGTGTGTGTGTGTCTGGAAGATGACTGGCAAGCCCATTCTGATACCTCAATTAACAGGAATGAGACAAAATTTTTACCTAGTAGCCAGAGGGAAACATATGATCCTTCATTTCTGAATTCATTTTTTAAATAAAGGTATTGGAATAAAATTGGATTTTCCTTTGTTTAAAGGAGGGAGTTTTAATGAGTGTTACCTTATTTCTGCAGGGCTCTAGTTTTTAGATAAAAATCGTCTATTTTACTCAGCATTTTTAAGCAATGCATATTTAATATAGTCCTGATGCCTAAGAAAGGTTTGTATGAGGGGGAAGAAAAGAAACATTAATTTTAAAGAGGCAAGATATTTGCTCTTCAAAGCTGAGCCACTGAATTTATGGCATAAGAAGTTGTCTCAAAGATGTCTTCATTTTGTTTTTTATGCTGTACCACAAATAATTTTGAGTGGCAAGACAACAAAGCCATGGAGCATTTATGAATGTGTGCAAAAAGGATATTCCATAACGCCATTGCTATCTGGAAAGAATATCTAGTAGTTACTGGAAGAAAAACAAATTTCTCACATGATTCTCTTTGATACCAGTTTTCTATATCATCAGGTGCTTAACCCTAAAGGCAGCACAGTTCAATCCTACAAAAAGAGATTGTGGGTCATTCTTCTTGCTGAGCGTTTCATGATGCTCAGTGTATCATAGTGTCAGTGCTGTAATTCCTCTCCGTAGCTGTCGACAGAGCTCTGTCAGAGAGCTTTCCCTGCAAAGTCTTTTGATTCTTGCTTGAAAAATGTGCCTGTAAGTGTTAATACTATTTCTTTTCCTTTGTCGTCGAATATTTATTCAAGCAATATCCCTGCTTTCAGCACCACATCAGTTCTCAGTATATATCTGCCACCGCATGCAATAATCCTTTGTCGGGG
This sequence comes from Calidris pugnax, assembly GCF_001431845.1. Lineage (NCBI taxonomy): Eukaryota > Metazoa > Chordata > Aves > Charadriiformes > Scolopacidae > Calidris > Calidris pugnax. Next base: position 6,299,175 of record NW_015090893.1, read on the forward strand.
ATATCAAAATGGGTAGCTGCAGATTATATTGGAATGCCAGAGTAGAAGAATTATAATTTTGTCTAAGAAACTAGTAGAAGAGCTGAGAGCGCTTTTAACACAAAGGAAACTCATGTACGTATAAGCAGACTTATTACAACATGGTTTTGGGGTGTTGCAGAAATAACATTTACTGACTTGTCAAATGTTTTGTGGTTGGATCCTCAGAAATCCAGAGCTGCTCTGCTAGTGCCATTCTGCAGAGTCATGGCATTACTGTTCAAAACACAGAGCAAAGGAAAAATAAAATGGTAAAGATGTGATTGTGAGGGTTTGATTTGGGTTAATGGTGCGAATATAAGGTGTGAAAAATACAGGCTAAGTAAGAAGCCTGTCCTTCCAGTATAGTGAAGGTAAATAGCTAGTCTGGACTCAGTAGCAGAAAAGGTATTGTAGTTTGCAGTCCTGCACTGATGAGTGAGCGGGGTGTGCTTAAAGAAGCCCAGGGCACCTATGGATAGTTTTGTAAATCATCAGTACCTTTTGGATTCTACAGTTTGCCTATCACTGAAGTTGATTTCATATAATTGTGTGCTTTTTGTAAGGGTTTGTAATAGCATTTCATTTAATATTGTGACTTTAAGACAAAAGTGGAAGATTTCTGGTATGAAGAATGCAGCACACGGCAAGCTCTGTAAGGAGTTTTTCTTCACTGCTCTCCTCTCTTCTCCAGTTAAGAATGGCTGCATTATGCAGGTCAGGAAAAGGTCTTTTCCCCACCTGTTGTAGTGAGCAAGGCTTTCATTCATGCCTAGCATCGTTAATTAACTTTGCACTGATACACAGAGATGAAAAGCACAAGTTTCTGGAGTGTGATGAATAAATTAGAAAAAGAGATCAGGGACAAGGAACAAAACTAGCCCCATTCCTAGTCAGTAAAACAAAGGAAAAGTACCTACTATTTAAATGCATTTGGATATTATATTGGCTACTATATGTACCTTTTTTTACCCCCCTTTCTGAGATTAAAGGCTGTCAGTTAAGAGTAGGGCCCCTGAAAGGATTTCTAGAGGACAGGAGAGCCAGCAGTCTATACTGCAGTGCCACGATGCTGATTTTTTCACTCTTCTAACTGAGACGATACTAACTGTTTCTGAACCTCAGCTCCGTGGGGCACCAAGTGCTCACAGTGCTGGAGTGAGTCTGTTGGGGGTTACAGGCACTAAGTCTGTGTTGGGTCAGAGCCCACAGCAGTGGGTTTAGTCCTTCAGACCACCCAGCACCTCTGACAGGACACAGTGTGCTGTGGTGAAGTCTCTCAGTCTGTCACCTCACTGATGCCAGGGACACAATTTATATGAGATAAAATCATGACAAGCAATAAACTCTCCACTCCGCTGTCTTAAGCAACAACTCATTCAACCTCCCAGGAAAGACCAGGAGTTTTGAAATAACTTCTCAAACGGAAAACTGACACTCTTTCAAAAAAACTTGTTTCTTACATTGCCTCTACCCAGTGACCGTAATGTTTTCAATGGACTGGTCTGCGTCTGTGTTCATTGAACAGTGTCAGTAGCTAAAGGTATGGTCTACTGCATTCACATTTGCTTTTTTTTTTCTCCAAGGTTCCTTCAATAATTCAAAATCAAGGAGAGAATCTACTTTATCAGGGGATCATGACCTACTAGCTATAAATCTAGTACAATTACTGATACCATACAGTGAAAATATATTTCTATCCACAGCTATGTATTTTTGCAGTAGTTGGAAACTTGCTCTATGTTATAAACTTCCTTTAAGAGCCAGCACAACGACTTAAACTTCAGTAGCCAAAGAAAACTTTGCTTACAATTTTCCTTCTGTTTGGAATTTTTCACATCCTTAACATTACCTTAATGCAGATCTTGAATTGTAAAGATTTTTAAGTTTATGATACAATAAGCTAGAGATTATAAAGTTGACCTGCAATAGTTTAAGTAATTGTCTTGTAGTAAAGATCCTAGTCCAAGCGATATGACACATTCACTGAAATTGTAATTATACAACACTTCACCAGGACAAGGTTGCTGAGCTCAGTTTAGTTTTCTACAAGTCTCTCAAAATATTCGCTTACCACTCAATTAGAAATGTTTTGGTAGGGTAACTAAGTAAACATGAATACAGAACATTAATAAAGGCTTTTTTTCCCTTTTCTTTTTCCAACTCCTTCCATATTTAGGCTGCCAGATTGTCTGTGTCTCAGAGAAATGGATTTTGGACAGATATTTTTGAGAGCTTAGTAATTCAATGTCTTGAGATATTCCACTTCAGAGGTAGTGCTAATATTAAAGACAATACAAGCAAATTTCACAAGGAGTTGGGAACACAGAGCAAATCAAAAAAGCAAACAAAGAGCTACATCAAATACTTTCAGAATATTTTAAAGTTGCAAGTGAACAAAGTGGCTGCCAAAAGCTCACACAGCAAACTCCTGAGATGCCTGAAATAAGACTTAGTGAAACCAATGAGAACCTTTCTGTGGGGATCAGTGAGCTTCGTGTGTTTGCTTTTGGGATTTGATCACTGGTGTTTGAACTAAGAACTGGAACTTTTTTAGCTCCCTAAAGCTCAGGGGAGTTTTTCACCTTATCATTAGATCAGGTTCATTTCCATTTAAGACACTTCATAATGCCAGAGAACCTACTGCATTATAATCTGAACATTTAACAGTAAACTAAAACAAGAACATTTCAGTGCTGAAACTCTTTTTGTGTTCTTATCTAGGATTTTTGTTAAAGCATCCTATAAAAATGTTTCTGAAATATAATTCAATTCAAACAAAGACCACAAAGGGGGATTTAATATATAAACTCTGAAGATATTGTCATCTGATTTGACATCTGCCCCTCGACTCAGAAGGACTACCTGATGAGCAGACTTTCTGCCGGCTGCACACTTTACAAAGTTTCAGCATGACTCTTTGAAAAAACCAAGATCAAAAGTAAATTACTTTCACTTCCCTTCCTTTCATCCGTTCACTGCAGTCCTCAAAATGATATCTACTTATCAGTCATCTGATTTTTTTCTATGATATTTTTGTAGTAAACAACTGACCCTCTTCCTCCCCTTCCCATCCCAATCCCTTAATTACCAACTTACCTAATGGCAGGACAATGAAGAAAGGTAACCAGCACAAGATAAACATGCCAACCACAATTCCCAATGTCTTGGCTGCCTTCTTTTCTCTAGAGAATTTAAAAAGTTTGAAAGCTAAGGAGTTCCTGGGATTGTGAGCCTTGGATTTGGTGCTGTGTAAAGTGTCCTCATGAATGTTCCTGTAATGAATCCGTAAAGTCAGCTCCTTGGAGTTGGACATTTCTTTCATAACCCCAGCTTCCAGGTTTTTAGTAGTCCTTTTTGCCACTATGTAGACCCGACAGTACATCACGAGGATGACAATTAAAGGAATGTAGAACGACCCCAAGGAAGAAAACAAAGCATAGAATGGTTCTTCAGTGATCCGGCACTCTTTATCGTCCTTGGGTGCTGGTTCTTTCCAGCCCAAAAGAGGCCCAATAGAAATTACCATTGAGAGCACCCAGACACCTAGGAGAGCTAAAATTGCCCTTCTTCTTGTTACCAAAGTTGGATACTGGAGAGAATAACGTACCCCTATGTATCTATCTATAGAAATTGCACATAGACTTAAAATAGAAGCTGTACAGCATAGCACATCAACTGCTGCCCAGATATCACAAAATATCCTCCCCAAAACCCAGTAGCCAAGGATTTCCAGTGTAGCAGAGAATGGAAGGACAGTAAAACTCAGCAACAAATCTGCTATAGCGAGGTTAATTATGAAATAGTTTGTAGGAATTCTTAAATGTCTATTGCAAGCAACAGAAAGAATTACCAAGATATTACCTATAATAGCAAAGAGTATAAAGGCACCTAGGATAAGCCCCACAATTATCGCCCTACTGATATCCAAGGCAGGTGAATCCAGATTGCTTGCTGTCTCATTGGAGCTGTTTGCAGAAACATTGCCATTATTTAGTGCAGACACTTTCAAATATCCAGGTATTGATGAATTGGATTTATCACCAAGGTAGTTATTCATCTTAAAAATCATCCTCCATAGCAAGTTCTGGTTGGATCCCTTGCACAACTTGCAGATGGTCTGAGTTCAGTTGAAAGTTATCTCTCTACCCAAGAAGTTGCTGCAAAGCCCCGGCCAGTTTTAGATTGAGAACTCATCTCCCCAGCAAGCTGTCAGCTATGAGCACATAAAACTTGCACAGCATGAAGTCCTCTGAAGCCTGTCAGAAATAATTGGCTCTTCAAACTTGCTTAATTTCTCATACGAACGCGTTTAAACAGAAATTAGCAGGCAGAAGTCTTGGCTGGAGCTCCAAAGTAGCTGTTTCGATCATGACGTCCCTGAAATAAAAGACAGGTTTACTGTTTTCCCTTGTGCATTTGTGGTTCTGTTGGAAGGATGCCCCTGTCTAGCGGCTCTGACATGCGTCTCCACGAAGGGTTTGTCAGCATTTAGGCAGCTCTGCATGAACTGGCTGGCTGTGCTCACGCTGCCTCTGCTAGTGACATCACGGCGGCTGGCCCCGGCACAGCGCTAGAGGGCAATGCAGTTCAAGTTAAAACTTCCATATCAAAGTCTGAAAGCTAAACAAATGGAATATATCAATCTTAATTAAAGCATTTGCCACATAAATCTGGATTGGAAACCTTCAAAAAACCAGCTTCATTATCTGAGAAAAATATACTCAGTGGGATGTGGTGAAAAAAAGCAATTTCAGTACAAAATGATCTAGCGCCCTTTGCCTTTCACTCATCAAGAAAATGTATTTGAGTTTATTTTGTAATCAAAGCGAATCACATGCCATTTTAGAGAATTAATAATCTCCCACTTTCTAAGGAAAAATAGGTGGCTTCCAAAAATCCCTTGTTAATCCATAGATTCAGTATTTAATGATGCATAAAAACATACATGGAGTAGTTTGTTTCTAATTGTAAACTTTCTGTTAATAAAGAAAAGGTAACAGATTATCAAAATCAAAATCTCTATTGAAGATCTTTATGTTTGTTCTATACTCCTGTGTACCAGGCACATCTGTGGCTTCATTTCCTCTTTTCTACCTAGATAACTTTTTTAAGCATAGGTGCATTATGAACCCAGCCTTGAACAGAACTGAGCACCCTTAACCACAGCCAAAGTGAAGGCCCTGAAAAGTATTTAGTCTTCTTTTCAAGGCACTCTTTATGCTTAAGTATCTTCCTATATCTTTCCTAAGGGCTGTGAGAACACAGACTGTTGTTAACTCATTGTAGCTCTGGGAAGACCTACATTATTCCATAAATAAAAAAAGTAATAACAGATTTATTTTTTATTGAATAGCCTTTAATGTTGAAAACGGTGGTTTCTTGGTTTCTTCATTTTGTGTAGCTTTAGGTGACCAGGTGGGGAGAAACCTCAGATCTTTATAGCTCGGTGCTATTAAAAACAGAAAGTGAAAGATTAGCTGAGCATATAACTGCCAAAATGCTGTTCTCAACTTTCTGTCATCAGATTATGTCCTACAGCTGTTGTCTGCAGTACCCTGGATTACTGTATATTGATTTTCCTGTTACAAAATGTACTGTGTTTAAAATAAAAGGTTCATTTTTAATAAGGCAGCTATGGCTGAAAGTTGCAGCTGAGTGCTGGTTTTAAGGACAAACCACATAAACAAAAGCTCTGGTTGAATTTTATCTGAGAAGTGTGTGGCAGATGTTTGTATAGCCGTTCCCAACAGCAGGGACTATAGCAAAGCACTATCATTCAAAAACTTTTATTTGAAACATTTACAAGAATGACATGCTAACATGTCATGGAGTCACTGAAGGGAAGAGGAACAAACACTCAGTTTATGAGCTTACACTCCTCTTTTCTGCCTCTACTTTCTCCAAAGCAGAGCTTTCGTAACTAATAAAAGCAGCCAGCAGCCTTTGATTTTGGACGTATATCCTCTGCTTTTACCATTATTGTTGGACTCCACATAATCACGCTCAGTTTTGTTTGTGATTTCTGATTTGTTTCTCTGCCTTGTCTGTTTAATCCATGAATTCCTCAGGCTGGGAGCTCTCTCCTGTTGTGAAGGTGCAGACACAGCTGTCGGAGGTGTGATTACACCTGCGTGTGGCCAGGGCATCTGACTGGTGTGTGCCTGGGTGTCCTGGTGGGATTGCATAGCCTATAGTGAAGCCTGCGTCTTCCCACTCCTGGTACTTGAGCTAAACTGATTAAAGCTAGTTTGATTAGACATTAGGCTCAGACATAACAGTGTTTCAGCCTTTGGCATGTAAGAAAAGATGATCACTGCAAAATGCAGAGAGGTTGGATAAAGAAAAATCAATGAGGGAGTAAGCTGGCCTACTTTGTGTTTTGGTTTTTTTTTTATTTGCAACATGTGGGAGATGCCCAGCCTGCAAAGAGTAACAGAGTGGCCTGTAACTCCTCCTTGGCTTCTGCCACACCATGTTAGGATTTTGTAGCCCAGAGGAACCAGATCTTTCAAAAGCCTTTCAACAGCCACTTCCAGGGGTCAGCTGGTTCCAGCTTGCTGGCAAGGTCCAGGCGATGGTGCCAACAGCAACGTCAGGAAAGGGCAGAAGGGAAGGGAACAGGTGGTGTAACTGATGATTGGGTTAAAAGACATGTTTCTGTGCTCAGTGTCCTTTGCTAGCAGGAGTACTGGGACCAGCCTGCTTCCTTTAACTACTGCTGCTTTCCATGCCCCTCGAGAAGAAGCAACAGACAGAAAAGTCCTGTTCTAGGGAGCAAAGAGGAAGAGAAAGCTACTGCTCATCTCTTATAGCCCTACTGAGAAGTCTGATGTGTTTTCACATCTCTGTTTACCAGTCTGTGTAATAACATACTGGCTGAATAGTCATGAAGCTCAGCTGATTAATGTCCACAAATGCTTTGAGATCTTCAGTGGCAGGTGCTATAATAAAGCAGAAACACATACATAAATCTTAACTATTTACCAACTTTTGGATGAATGACAGAATAAGTACCTTGAAAAATAGGCTACCTTTTCTGCCAAGTTCAAGGTAGCAGCACTTCAAGCCAGTGCAATCAAAACCATCTGATCAGAGAAGTGCAGACGGTATTCATTGCAAAGTTGCTTTCACATTCAGATGAATCATAGTTTTCAATGAAAAAGTAAATTTAATAGCCTGGAGATTATATTCAATATTATTTCAATAATGATGTACAGCAGGACAGGATGCCCTTTAGCTATTCAATGTACTTCTGCTGAGAGCTTGCTGAAGCAGTGAAAGGCTGGATACAAAACATACATTTGAGGAAACACAGAAAACATCTTCATATGTTCTTGGACTAGTTCAAAATTTTAAATATGCTGAACTTTTAAAATGCATTTTGTTGTATCAGATAAATAATGCAAAAGGAGACCTGTTGTCATGGTTCGGTTTTGTAAAGAGCTGTGTTCCTTTTATTCTTCTTTTACAAAGTGATGTTAAAAATAAGTACTGATTTTGATCTGATTTCAGAAACATAGCAGAAGCACTTCCAGAGCACTTCTGCAACCTCGGTGAATAACAATACAGCCTGCTGCTAGTTGGGAATGGGAGTATGAGTTGATACAGAATTTAAATGAATATATCTATATGTAGTTTTATATAATTCCTCTTTTTGATTTAATTAGAAGCCCTGATAGCTCACAGAAACAGATATCGCTGAAGAAAAACAAGGCTATAGTATCAGAAATCGTATAGTTTATTCACTGTGACTTGAACAGTATTGTGAACATGCTGTCATATTTGATACAAGTGTTCCTGTCATACCAGCGAAAACCATAAAGTCTGCCCCCCATGAAAGAAGTACAAAAACCAAAAAGCAATGAGGAGGGCATTGGATGCAGCTGTAGAAATATCTCACTTCTCTGCCACTGTCTCTGATACTAAAACATTCCCAAGATGTAGAGTGAGGAGCTGGGCTTGGGGAAGGGTTTTTGTATAATTGTGCATGGGTAAGTACGCTCATGTGATGAATAAAATGTATCCACAGCTCAGAGAAAGTGTGAGTCTCTGATTGTTTGGCACTAGATTATTTTATTAGTAATACAGCTTCTTTGTAGGTGGTGCAAGTCATCAAAACTATACTGACAAAAAGATTAAACTCTTGTCTGTTTTTGCCAGAAACTTCAGTGTTAATTACATAGCTACACTTATTTTATTGCTTGTTTTATTTATTACAGATGGTGCAAAAAAGTTACTACTGTTTTGGTACAAGTGTTCTTTCTGATCTCTTCTTTCTTTCTCTAAGGACTACTGGACAACACTTAAAATCCACAGACAGTGTGATCCACTTAGCCAGAGTAGTGAAAAATTTCTACAGATATTGGAAATACACAGGATTATAGTTTTCTTAGATTTCATGATTAAGCAGAAGCTAGTTTCCTTTGAATGTGTGCACACAAACCCTGAACCTTAGGAAAGGGTCCGTTTCCATGATGACAAAAGAAAAAATGCATTTTAAATGCTAATTTTCATTTGCCCAGTAATGATATTTAAAAACTTGGGGTTTTATTTTCTGAGTAAGAAAAAGATATCACAGGATTGCATTAAAAGCTGATGTTATGGCCTGAACTTGCCAAAAGAAGATTGCAAACATTTGCAATTTTGAATAATCTTTTTTCCTGCAATGATTCAGTGCTTGTCATTTTTATATAAATAGAATTTAAAGAACATTTTCTAAGTAAAATGTAGTCAATTAACTAAGCTATTATGCTTTTTATGTTGTTACTGGCTCTTAAATCCTCTTCCAGATTTAGGTTTTGCAGGCCCATTTCCCACACTAAAACATGTTTTTTCTCATAATCTTTAGCTGTGCGTTTCTGCTAGAGCTGTGCTAAAGACTCCCAAAATTACATTACTGATACAGGCCCCATCTCAAAAAAAACTTCATGACGATGAAGTCAGTTCATCTTTTTTGGGCAGAGTGTAATGGACTATGTATTTAGGTCCAGTAAAAAATCAGTATTTGGAAATATCTGGAAAAAGTATGTCCCTGCCTTAAGGAGAGAGAAAATAACACAGCCTCTTTCTCTCCAGCAGTGGGAGGAATCAGTGCGTATCTCTGCGCGTAGTTTTCAGCTTAAAAAGGCTTGGGAAGCTGATGGACCCACTTAATGCTGTCAGTCTTTACAAAAATATCACTGAGCAATTGAATTTAAAAAAAAAAAAGGAAAAAAAGACATGCCAATGTGGAACTCACAGTACTGCAAATTATGTTCTCTCTAAAGACAAACATTGGTATTACAGGTCTCTGAGACAGCTTTGGGGGTGGTGGGGGATGGTGCTCTTTCAGTGGAAACTGCACGTTATCAGAAACTCTGGAGCCAGTTTGGTGCACAGGTTCCCCTCAGGCTCCCATCCAGGGAGAGGTGCTACATCTGAATCTCTCTGCCTTTTCTCTGTGCTTTATCTAAAATATGCATTTTTTCTGTGTATCTACCTCCATGTTATGATCACGTGGTCCATGGCCATTTACTTTCTTTTGCCACCTGCCCTCTGCTTCCTGGAGTTAGGGAGAAAGGAGAGAGCAGAACACTATTCACCAGAAGACAGTCCAGTAGCAGCTCTAGCCTGCACACTTTCCTGCTACAAAAACAAAGCATGACTTCGCCAGTAGCACCAATGAACAGCTATAGACAGGCTCCTTCAGGCTGCTTGAACTAGGTCTTGGGGTTGCTGATCTTCAAAAAAAACCCCTCAACACTTCTCCCTGCTTCAAGCTAATATTATTGGCATCTTCCCAGGAGAGGACTAAAACTGTTGGAGAAGTGACTGCCACAGAGTAAGATAAATATCAGACAAATATCACCAGAGGATGAAGAAAAAAGTGAGACCTAGCGAAGTCTTGACTTTTCTTCATGGTCTGCTGGCAGGTTGGCATATAGGATATCATTTTCTTATTATTTATGACTCTATTATCAATTCATGCAGACAACTTACTTTCTGCTTGTGGCTGCACTGGGACTATATGTGGAACAAAACACATGGTTCTGTCATGTAACATCCCATATCGACACCCTCCCCACCTCCTCTCAAATCTGGTTCTTTTATAAATTGCAGGTCTCTTCTTGAGAGTTTCCACCTACTGACATTGAACAATAGCACATTTCTGGGAGCATAAAAAGCCTGGTGGAAGAAAATTTCATTTTGTGAGTCTCCTTTGACTTTTTCCAGGAAGCCACACTGGCTTGGAGCTGATTGTGAACTATGGAAAGATCACAGAGCTATTGGAAGATAATATTAGCTGACAAGATGTTCTGACAAACCATAATGCAATAAAAAAAGTTCTTACTAAGTCACTCATATAAAGCATAGGATATCTTTACTAAAAATAAGAAAAAGTTTTTGACACATGCAGGATTATAGTGGTGTACTTACTTTTAGTGTGAATGCAAAACAGTGAAAATCTGTCATAGAATATCAACATAAAGGTGCTTGCAAAAAAGCCTTGTGCTTGGTGAGCTGATGTGATAGAATTGCCTCTGCGCTGTGAGTGCTGCTGCTCTGGTTGTACAGTGTGCAGGCTTGATTGGTTTCCTCTTTTCTGCTCTATCTAGAAATCTGGTCACTTAGTTGCTGTTATACTGCAGTGTGGCTAACCAGAACAACATGGATTAAAGCCATAAATGCAAGAGAAAAAAGCGAAACATTTCAAAGGTTTTTCTTGTGCCTGATCAACTGTTGCTTGAAATATGTATGCCTTGTAAAAAAAAACAGACTCCACCCTGAAAGAGAGACCGTAGTCCTTACTAACTGTGCCTTGAAATTAAAAGGGATGAAAGGAAAACATGTCTTAGATTCAGGAATCTGCTCTAATTCCACGAGACTGTATTAGTTAGTTAGGAGCTTATTTGCCTTCTTAGACCACGAAATAATCTAACAATTCTCAACTGGGCAGTGGAAGGTGAAAGTGAGTTAGCTTAATATTCAGGAGGCATTTTCACAGAGATCATACTTTGGGTACACAAACTAAATAGCTTTGTGTAAGGCCATGGACTTGCCATGGTGAATACTGGCTAATAGGCAGTGCAGGGTACACAGTGTTGCCTGTAACGAACTTCTAATAACGGGTGATGCTTTGGCTTATCAGAAGTCCTATTTTATTTCCTTCACTTCTCACCTTTCATCCTTTCTTAATAGTCAGATTTCCCCCCAGTCCTAGCTGTGACCTTTTAAAGTATGTTTAGGTTCTTTCATAAACCAGTTGATTTGTAAGCTAAGACTGAATTCAGGCTCCAGCAGTCTAAACATTATATACTACAAAATTTGGCATGGCTCAGGGACCTGAAAGGAACTCTGGCTGTTAAGTGAGTTGCTGGCTCATGACAGACACCACTTGACGTGCACAAGACTGAAAACCTTGGGCCATTTGAAGGACTCACACTTTAAACAAAACACAGCAGAAAACAGAATAAGCTTCTGTTTCTCTGCTAAAGAAGAAACAATTCTATGTTAAAGTTATTACAAAAAGAATGATTTTGTCTTTGGTGAGTGCAGTAGGATAGACCTGTAGCAAAAGTGTGCCGGTTGGTCATGGCTGGCCTGTACCCCGTCTGCAATGATAACCTGGACAGAAGCCGTCCAAAAGAAAGTGTAAATAGTGTAAATCCCTTACAATGCTGTGCTAAACTGCACTGAGGAAAGAGGATTTCCTCCTGATCCCAGCTGGAGATGAGTCCTAAACCTTGGTGAATAAGTGCAATCTTTCAGAATTTTAATCCAATAAGGGGACATTTACAGGAACCAGATGAGTTTCAATGCTTGTGTTTTGCACGAGCTGACTGTTAGACTGCTCGGCCCAGCAGTGGAACAGCCGTGATAGCTGTTCTAGGCCACTGCTTCACCTCAAAAGGCTTTTTAGTCTGAACACTGACCTCTGGAAGATGGTTATGTAGCTTCTTGGCCAGAGGTGGCTAAAGCCTGGTCAGGGTCAAATACGAGCGGAGCAAGACAGGTCTTCTGTGCAGGTCCATGCCTGCACAGAAGCCATCATGATCTATTTAGGATGTTGCCACACTTTATTTGAACTATTCTGCAAGGCTCTGAGCGTCTTCACCTTTCATTAGGTCCTACTGGTGAACCTGAGGCCTTGTCGGATGCTGGCCTGGGCTTCCTAGGAAAAACAGGTGGTGGTGAGGCAAGAGAGAGATACCAGGCTCTCCTGAAAGAATCTTTTCCTTTTCTATACACTTAAGCTATCTCATAACTTGACTCTTTTAGAATAGAATTACAATGGAATGAACTTGAGGTTTTAATCTCCATATTATAGTCTGTTTTAGATCATAAAAATTAAAATTAATGCAGATTGGACAGTCTTTTAAAAAAAGGCATATGGCTGGATGTATTTATTTTCATTAAATAAACCAGTCTTCATTTAAAAGTCTTTAACATGACATTAAAAGGACAGTAATTAGATGTTGAAAAAACATTTTAAAAACAACACATAACTCATGTTACTCACTGTCATAAAATAACATTGTGCCAAGAGCCGTGCAAGATTAGAAGTAGATTAGACATTTGTGTGGCTAATGAAACAATCACTCATAAACTAGCTAAAAAGACTGCAGTGTTATAAATCTCCATGCCTCAAGAAATAAAATTGAAGGTGAATTCAGGCTGGAGAGAAGCTTCTCATACTGGCAGATTATGTCATAAGTAATTAGTGCCATTTCTGTGCCTTCTCTGAACCATTTCTTCATTCTAGTAATTAGGTCCTGAGCCTAGAGAAGTATTTTTAACAGGACAGAAATGTGGCTAGGGAAGAGATATTTCAAAGATATCTAGGCTGGCTCAATGCTGTAGTAGTACTGACTGGGAGTTGTGCCGTCTTGATATTTTTGACCTTCATCTTTAAACACCAGAATACCTTATTGGCCCTTAGAAACGTCTGAAAGCTTCCCCTGGTCTGTGCACGAGAGCCAGGATTTCTTCTGAGACAGATGATAGCTCTCCCTTTGTTTTTAAATATCCAGATGGTTTATTCTGCCTCTAGCAGGTCAGAGCAATTTGGGTCCCAAAGTACTGGGGCATTTGAAATCTAAACTTGAATTATACAGGTTGGGACATTTTAGTGAAAGACCAATATTTCCTTTTTTAAAAAAATAACATAAACTTATTTTCCATCTCTCCCCATTTCATTAAGTTCTGATCATCGTGTGCACAGTACTTCATTACATCTTTATGACATTCAGAATTTGCAATTGCAGCATAAATATCTTATTGCCAGTAAATGGATGGGGACTTACTGCTGATAAACACTGAAATTCATCTTGCTCTGGTGATATAGCAACCCATTCTGATGTTTTGCCTTGATGAAAATGGTTGGGAGAGTCTTATGTATGCGATAATACAGGCCTTAAAGTATGGACCCTAAATCTTCATTCAAAGAAATCGATGACAATTCATCATTTAATTTGATCTGTTTCTTTTCATAAATCAGTATTTAGATATATTCAAGGATATCTTTATTGGAATCAGGCCATTTTTTTTGTTCTTGAAGTATTTTTGACTTCTAGTTTTGTTAAAATATGGGTATCTCTAAGAAAAGAAAGCAAGTCTAGGATTCCTGTCTTATTGGTTTCCTGCTCCAGCTAAAAATCCTAGAGAATCTGGAAACTTGTATTTTTCCTCGGTATCTCAATAATTATCCAGTTTTTCCTCTGCTTAACTCATTGCAGTAAAAATGATAATCTTAAATGGCAGAATTGCTTGGAGAAGGATTGCAAATGGATAGAAAGCTTCTTTGGTCCAGTGTTGAAAACAGTAAGATAGTAAAGAAGGACAAAAAGGAGATCTTTACTATACAGAGAGGGAGTGAATGAAAGAAAGAGAACTTTTTAGCAAACATAGCAAAAAGAACTGGAACAGTGACTGCTTTCATATCTTCAAATGTGTCACTCCTAATAGTCTGTTAACCTAAGCGCGAGGAAGAAAATTTTGCACCATTCTGTAGTATGCAACTTGCTAAGAGAATCTCTTTTGTGTCCTTTTTATAAGGACAATTAGAGACTCCTGTTAAAGTAGTGAATCAAGATATTCCCTCTTCCATAATACTTTATTGAGACTTGGCTTGTGAGCCAGGTGTTACAGATTCTTCTCCTTCACAATAGTATTTTGAATGCATATAAACTTCTCATAATACTTTAAAATATGCCCTAGCAGTTTCATACCACTCAGAGTAAAGAAAAGAAGCACATGCTACTACATCATTTAGAGATGAGTGTAAGAGGAGAAATATATGAATTTTTCCATATTATGCAGTGCATCAGTGACAGTTGTGCACTCAGTAGCTGGAACACATACTGTCAGGTGGCACTGTGAGAACTTCAAAGAAAAGAATTGGTTTGGCTTGTATTTTCTGCTAAAATGAACACTGAAATCTTCTTTGAAATAATGTTCAATATTCATGAATCTGCTATTTTTTCCATATTTTGTTCTTGTGAGAAACCATAAAAGTCTATAACCAGTCTTTATTTCTCCAGAGAAAAATTAGGTGAAAGGAAACATCCATTTCTTATCTTTTTCCTGTCAAGATTTGGAATGATTATATCTACTATTAAAGCACCTGGGAAAGACCTAATCCTATTTAATTCTGATTAAGTGTGCATTAGATATAAAAGTGAACTGCATTGTGTATTGTCTAATACTTGATGGTAGTGTAAGAGAACAATGAGAACAGCTTTATTTTGCAGAACTAAAAGAATCTCTGCAGCTTTCATATTCCTGTGATTTAGCATAGGGACATGCAAGATCTGGCTGCTGCTTACCCACACATGTCCTGTGGCAGTGCAAATCAGGAGAGTGCAGATGGTTTTGGAAGCATTGCAAAAATGGATCCAAGCCAGGGAAATCACCTGATCCCTCCGTATAGGAAAGGAGAGAAAGAAGAAAAACCACAAACCACCTTTGCAGATCTCACTTTGATTATTTAAGTACTTCGACAGGTGCCTAAGCGGTCTAAATGCTTATGATGGATTGCATAGGTGTGTTGTGCCTACCAGTGCAGTGCCTAGATTTGTTATACATAAATTGGAGTCAGAAGTATTCACCATTACAGAGTTATTTATAATCCTTTTTAGCATCAGCAACTAAAACTAGGCAGCAACAAGAAATACTCTCCAACAGGAGAAAAATGATCTGGTCATTATCAAGAAGCATAAACAATGCTCCAACTGCCAACTCTGGCAGGAGGGCTGGCTCCTGTGAGCAGCGTAACCCTGTGTCCCAGGCCCCCTGAAGTCTCATCCCTGACACAGTTACCTAAAGCATTCTAGTGCTAAATGCAGATTGTGCAGCAAGACAGGGAAGGGAGCTGATGGAATTCAAGCTATTAAGAATTTTGTAGTCTACAGCCAGCACTTTGACTATAACCTGGAGGTTTACTGGCAGCAGTGTAGAGCTTAGTGCAGAGCAGAGATTGCGTAGTTCAGTAGCACTCTAGGTTCCTCACAGAGCTATCAATAATTTATTAAAGGTAAACACAGTTATCGATTTGTCATTTTCTTACATAAACAATATATCTGTAACACCAGGCACACGAGATAAGGGCCTTTACCTGAAAAGGCCTATAACCGCACGAATATCTACTCTTGGATTCATTTACCAAAGCAGAGCAAAGCAGTGTGGTGCTGCAGAGTGCAGCTGCTTCAAGCTATTGCTTAACTGAGCTAATAAATAGGATTTTGATGGAATTCACATTTTTTGCACACTCATTGGAAGAGAGATTCTTGAAAGTGTCAGAATCATTGTGAGTCAGAAATAAAAGTGAGCTAAAGGCAGCAGTTTTGACCCATCAGGAATGGTTTCAGAGAGTTTTCACAAGATCATTCTACAAGCTGTCCCCCACTGGCATTGGGCAATGCACAGTCCACAGCCAGTCATAGCCACCTGTCCTGGAGAGCATCTCATGATCTTGTTAGTGTTTGGTGTAAAAAACTAAATGATGAAGGAGTGCTATGAATGACTTTGTCCAGGCAAAGATCAGGGAAATACCTGAGAGCTCTGTGAGTGAAACTCTGCGTAAATCTAACAAAAGTATGTAGAGGGACATACAATGGGAGTCTCTATGAAAAGCTGAATGCACCAATGGGTACGATACATTGCAATGTATGAAAAAGGACTAGGGACTTGATAGCATGCTCAGAAATTTGTGTTTTGAGATATTGCCAATGATTTCTGGTCCCTGAGTTAATTAATTATATAAAATACATGTTTCAAACGAATAGGAAATTATCCTTCAGAAATGATCTGTTGATGAGCTGATATATGGGGTGTCCTTTGGATAATTTGTGTCCCCACCAGGCAGTGCTTCTGCAGATTTTGTCCATTCCAAGTCTATTACTCAAGTTAATATTTGTTGTAATTAAGAATGACATTCTTGACTCCAGCACGTACATATCCATTAGAAAAAACAATTCAATAAGGCGTCGACTAGCTTACAAGTTAGTGATGCCAAATGAAGTCATTAGACTTGTCAGTCAGTCTGGCACCACTCTTCTGATTAGCAGCTTTCCTTTTTTGGGTAGGAATCACCCAACATCTCTGTGGCTTAAGGAGATTTAGTTGTACCCAGAAACTACTCCAACAATCTCTGGTTAAAAAATAACTCACCTTTGTTTAAGGACATCTAAGGAAAGAGCATTCTGACCTACTTCTGACAAGAAGCCAGTCACAGCTTCTTTCCTTCTGACCTTTTGGAATGAGCATGAACATTTGCCCGTGATGAAGATAATGGAAGAAAATATGTATGTGAATGAGTCACTGAAATTTTTGTTCAGAAGGCAAGATCCAGGATCCCAAGAGATCTTTATTTATAGCCTAAGCAAACTCAATGGAGGGTTTCAGGAGGACAAGTGAAAGTGTAGAAGAAGCTAAAGTAATGAATAATGATAACTCAAATGTGCTATTTCCATCGCAAATTAAATGAGCACATTATGGTAGTAAAACTGCAAAAGAGCCAAGACAGTTTTAATGCTGTGGAACCCTGCAAGACTTTTTGGAATATACATTGCAGATAAGGTTGCTTTTCACTTGTTGCCTTTATCTCCATCAAAGCAGTGCAGTAGGTGCCTAGAATAGAAACAGCTACAGGATAAATATTCAGGATAATACTATGGTCTGCATCTTATCTTTGTGTCTGTCTTAAGTCCTACCACCAAAGAGTGTGGCATTACCATAAATGTATTGAAATATAGTCAGGGACAAAAAGTATTTACAATTGCAAGGATAAAATCGGACTGCCGCAACGTAACATATCTGTCACTCTCATTTTGACTGTGATCATAAAGTAACTGCAGCCAGAAAATAGATCCTGGACTTCTCCAGATATGACGGAAGAGAGAAAAGTTCCCATCATGCATGTTATTAAATGAAAACAAAGACTCACATGATTTTACATGAATGATTTGCTTGCGTGTATATGTAACAGAAAGGCACTATCAAGTTAACAGCAGTAAAATGTAGATGAAGAATATCACAAATGTCACAACACCATTCCTCAGCCTGTGTGCTGTGATTTCTTCTGATCACACTAATTCTCTGATACACCCCACCTCTGGGATCTGGTGTGGAGCAGCAGTACTGCTTCTAGGTCTGGTACTGGCCTGAGCATGACGAGATGGTAATTGTAGTTCAATCTCTTCTAATGGGTTGCTGAGTGACTTTAGACAAGTTATGCACTCTCCTAGTGCCTCAGTTTCTCTGCCTTTCACAAGGAAATTATGATTCCTGTCTTTTAAATAAAATACCTTCAGACATTTAGCTGAAAAGCGATATATCAGAAAGACACTATTCCTAGCTGGGAGGAAAATAGAATTCTGTGAACACCCAAGCTTTCCCCCTTCCCACATGCATATATATATATGTATATATTTATATTCAGGCCCACTTTAGTTCAAGTGTGATTTTCTTCTGTTTATACTTACAATCATGATTCCTGTATCTCTGCTTCTGCTAGAGTGAATTTTTCACAGAGCCCCTGTAGCCTTTTACGCATACTAACAGGGTGAGTGCCTGTTCATCTGTTGTGTGACTCTGAAGCTATTACAGAGAGAAATAACATCAATGTTCAAAAACAAATGAGCAACTGAGAACTTTAGTGATGTACCTGTCTCTGTGACGTCCTTCATTCGCGGTCAAATGGAGCGGTTGGAAATACAACTTGGGTCTTTTTGGTGGTGGACGGATCGGCTGCAGCGCGTGCTCTTTGCTGGCTGTAGCAGGAGTATTTTTGGAATGGATGAAGGGGTGATTCTCTTGCCTTGCTTTGCACGTCACTGTGATCTCAGTGCTGCCGAATATATGATGCGTCTCAAACTGCAGGTCTCGCTTGCAGCAGCTGCATGATGAATGTAAACTGCTACTAGAAGAAATGAAGGTAACTCCCAAGAAGGGAATAACAGCTATTTTTTTCACTGTTTATCGCGGGATTTCACCATAAGAGGTTTCCATATGTCTGAAACTTAAACTATGTCTCTGATAAGCAAACAGTTTTAGAGATGCTGATCAGACTTTTCCAGTGAAATGGATTTTCATGACAAATTCTGTGAAATCTTTATAATTCTTTAAAATTCTTTGCAATACAAATTTTCTATAGGCACATGCAGTTTTTGCTGAACTTTCACTTACTTTTATGTGGCAGGGTGCAAGTCCTGATCAGTATCAGAAAGATAAGGCCCGTCATGAGATAGTTCTGTGACAAAGTTATTCATCTGAATTATGGGTAAGCCAGCATTCAAATTCCTGTCTCAAAGTGGGACCTCCGACTGCTCATCCCTATGGCTCTCATATTTAATTTCTTTACCATGGTTGTCAAGAGATTTTCCTTCCATCAGTTTTCTCAGTTTTGCCTGCCTGCTCCTGGCTGGCACCATTCTTTGAATGCTTTCAGTTGAGTACCCAGCTAGTAGTTGCACTCTCCAGCAACTTGCAGAAGGATTGGATAAATGTTGGAGTGGGAAGTAGGTAAGGGGTAGCTCAGCATTTAGCTGTATCTGAAAACTAGTGAAAACTAGAGGGTTTTTTTCCTTTTAGACTGAAGAAATCATAGAGCTTGGGTAATAGGCAGATGTCCCCAGGAACATGGGATGGTGGTGTACTAGAAGGGAGCTGTTGGAGGCTTCCAGAGATAGTGGAGGCTGCTGATTGGTGATCATGGCAAGGATTGGAGTGGAGGTCACTGCCAGCACTCAGATAGCTTTGCCATAAGGTTGCCAGGATTGTCCTGATGTGTCTGCTAAATTTTGAACAGGAGCTGCTGCCTACAAGTGAAGCAAACCATGGGCTCTGGAGGGCATTGAGGGGGAGCAACGGGGTGGAGGGGACTGTAATGGGTGAAGCCTACTGGGAGAGAGGCTTAGAAACTCCCACTGGAGGGTGGTGTGTGACACAAGTCCTTACTGGGAAAATTCAGATGGGCAGTTAATATGTTTTGCTGTTGCTTAAAGTCTAATAACTCTGGTTCTAATATCTCCATTGTGACACCATTCCTGCAGTAGCAAAGGAAGACCCAGAGGAAGCAACTGTGATCATGTGTTCAGCAAATTAAGAGCAGTGGAATATAAAAAGTTCCTTACTAGAAATGGGAAAGTAAAAAGTAGAAAAACTACATAATTTGCAAATCCATGTCTGAATTTACATTAAAAACTAGTAACATAAAAGATCATTAAATCTTGTACAATGGATCTGATTGATTTTGAGATTTTTGTTAAGTGGTAATAAGGAACCTCATTAAATTTTCATTACTTAAGGCATATTCCAGTTTTCTGAAGCTTTGCATCTCCCCAGTTCTCTCACCATTATTGCTCAAGAGTCTGAAAATATTTTGCAAACTTTAATATGTTCAGAAAACATACATCTTTAATAAATAACTTTGAGAGTGGTTTGTTGGGTTTTTTTAATTCAGGCAAGTGAAAAAAGCCAAATTGTACACATTCTGAATACATAGGACTGCATTAGCCTGAAGTTATTAGAGATTTAGAAATGAAATAATATACAGGGAGCAGAGGCTCGTAGGATAGCATTATGGACTTGTTTTGATTGGCTTGTAATTTATTCTATCCAGGTGAAATTAAAAGTAACAATACTTTGGTAAAGTTCTCCTTATTGGCATATATTCACAATTGGACTGATTAAACTGCTAAGATGAGTGCTGGACTTTGCAGTCTAGTTACAATTTATTGCTCTTCCCTGTTTGGTAAGTGAGTGAAAGTTTAGCTGAAAGGCTGCAGCTGTTTGCCTCTCGGCTGCCCATGTGGACGTGGAGATGCAGAGCTGTGACAGTGATGATTTAGAGCAGTCTGACCCAAAATGATCCTCTGAAAATGGCAAGATGTGGCTTCAGTTCCTGGTATTCTCACACATAGCAGTACAATTCCATAGTGTTAATTTTGCTTTGAGATGTGGAGTTGTATTTAGAGAATTTATGCCAGAGCCTGTGTATTCTTTAATCTTGGGGTTACGGACATTGATCATAAAATTTGTCTTTCTTAGGACTTTCCTAACTGCATAATCTAACCCTGGTTTTCCAGGTAAAATGTTGGCCCTATAAGTAAATAGAAATTTAATGAAATGAATGTTTTAATTTATTGAACAAGAAGAACTAAAGGGGTCAGAAACAAAATGTTTCACTGCAGAACTTGTTTTTATCAGCTATTGCATTTTTGCTGTGATGCTGTCATTACACTCATTTCAGTGGTTTTTTTCTTTTATATGTAGCCAGCCTCATTTCAGAAGACACAAAGCTTTCTTATGCATCTTTGATCTTTTGTATGTTAGCTGAAAACACTTTCATAGGGAAATGGACCTGATTAGTGTACTTTCATAGTTTTCTGTAGTAAATGGATTTTGCCTATTTATTGAAAATAATGGTTTTAGTCCTGTATATATGAAATTAGTTAACTAATCTTCACTAACACTACCTTCAACTAAATAATTGGCCTGCATTTGTCATTGTTCTACTTATAAATGTTATTTCTCAGTACCCAGAAACACTTTAGTATAACTGTTAAAAGTAAAATGCATTTTAAGGAGATAGGTGTGATTGTTACTTGTTAACTGCTTTTCTTGTTGCCTTATATAGAAAAAACAAGTTTCATTAGTAGAATGAGGGTGAGATCCACAAAATTAATAATCATAAGTGACAGAGTCTTTTAACAACTCATAGGAAATAATAAAGCTATTTTCTTATGACTATCATTCATGTCACACCAAAGTCTACTTTATTCCTTTATTCTTTTTTGCCAGCTATGTGAGTGCAATTGGCTAGCTGGAATATTATTAAATATAATTAAATATAAATATATAAAAATTATTTTATATAGCAGGTTCAGGTCCTACCAATATTCTTTTAAAAAAACCTGCATTAGACAAATTAAAGAACACAATGGTATTATTTTTATTAGATGCAAACCTCACATTCTGACTAGAGTCATCTTCTCTACAGCTTCCTAAATAGGAAGCATCCTTAATCAGGGAATGGTTTTGGAACCTGGGTTGTTCACCTTTCTGTACCTATCAATAAGCAGATGCAGTGTTTTATTTCCATATGATGATTTCACTATTGCTTCTAAATACCACATAGATAGGTTACAGGCAAAAAAGGATCCGTATGAATAAAACACCAGTGCTCCTCAGTGCTCCTGTTCTTACAGATATCAAGGAAATTAAGGGATTACTCTATCTGAAAGTAGATATGATAAGTGTAAAGAATTGCAAGCCACATTCAGATGGAACATTACACCATATATATGGTAGCTTCTTTTCCGTATCGCAAAATGCTTTCAGTTTAATTTTGCATTGCAGCATTTAATGAACTCTGAAATTCTATTCCCTATCCTGTCACTCTGTCCCATCATCCCTGCTAAGTTTTTGTTACTGAGTTTATCCTTTCATCCTCTAACAGACATGCATATATATTTCCTGACTCCTAGACTTGGGTGAATATATGCAAAGCATTATTAATGTTCTTAGATGGGGAGCAATGTTAGCATTTCATGTCATAATATTTATTTTTGTTAAGCATTATGCCAGCTGTCCCATGTTTTATGGAGGTTTAGGCAATGATAACATGCTGTGTCATCTGTAGACATGCTGTTGACCTACTTGGTTTGACAGAAACAGAAATTATACTAAACTGGATATCTCAAAAATGGTCTGCCTCATTTCTGTTCATCTGAAGGATATGATCCAGACTGCTTTTTGCTTGTTTTGTTTATGAGCCCTCCCACATTTCAGAGGCTTTTGCTAAGTATGCTACTTAGCAAAGTAGCTGGGGATTTCAGCTGATTGACCCGTAGAGCTGCTGAGAAAGGCCAGCCAAAAATGAGAAGCATTTTCAAGAGCTTTGCCAACGCTGCTAGGAGAGGTGCCCTGCAAAGGCATTCCGATTTCTGATTCATTGGCTGGTAAGATATAAATGTAGCCCTTCTGATACAGAACATCTGGATGGAGAAGAGCTTGGCATCTGCATAGGTCAGTGCCCTGAAGGACATGATCTTCTGAAAATTTCACCTATGTCTCATCCTCAGTAGTACCCATTCCTGCCTGTGTATGTCTAGGCCAGATCAGGGTGTGCCAAACTCCACAGCTACTGAGGGAAAAATATGAGTCCTTGGGCCTCTCAGTCTGAGTCTGTGAGCACACTGGTGTCGTGGCAGCCAACAAAATCAGATGCACTTTGAATGAAATCATCAAAGAGGCTCAACATATCCTAGAGCTAGGAGAGCTAGAAGTACTGGTATTAGAGTATGGAGTCGTGAGGCCGTGACAGCTTTCTGAGCTCAGGGGGAAAGGCTGGCAGAAACTGAGGTTATTTAAGAACTGGTGCCAGAAAAAAACCCGACTGTCATTTCAACCCTCTGTTCTTGTAACTTATAAACTGTCTGTTGCTTCCTTTCCTAAAGCTTCAAACACTATTTAATGAAATTAGTTTAAGTTTATTACCCCCATGAGGTTGAACGTCTCCAGACATTGTTTCATTCGTGTGTTTTACCCGTTCTGTGCTGTAATGACTACTGTTTTCTTTCCTATTACTTCAGTCGAGTTGTGGCTACATCAAGCTGGTTTAACACAGCAGTGATTTACGTTTGATGAGGAGACTGCTGGTGCAACTCACAGCTTGAGCACAGCTATTTCTGCAGATTTCTGTTTCTGATTCATCATTCTTCTCCACTTTTTATTCAGACATTTATGGATTGAATAATGAGTATGATGGCTTTTACTTAGATGAGTTTTCAGCAGACTTACGGCAGATATTTTGACAGAGGTATGGATGTTCTGGGTTATATTTAATAGCAATTTAATGAACATTTTATTAAAATAAACTTAGTTAATGTTTTGTGGTTGCATGGAGCAGTAGCTGTCTAGAAATTTGCGGTCAGGATAGCTTAAAGTTCATTGCAAATTTCCTCTTCCTAGAATAGGACCTTCTTTCTCAGCACCCTGACACAAGGTCAGAAGGATACAAATGCAGTTAAATGCTTATTTTGCAAGTGAGAATATAGTGCAGAATTTTAGCCAATTGTGAGGAATAACAATTGATATCTACTGTTGATCAGCTAAGAATGATAAATGAAATTTCAGCACACTGAAAGCTTGTGATGATGCCAAGACAGTATCTGGGAAAAGTGAAAAAGATTCCAAGATTTTGGGACTTTCAGAAAATGACACAAGTAAGAGTCTGTGTTACAGGCAGACAGTATATTGTTGATGCAGGACTACAGTTTGGGGGAGAGGGTATATTTTTCTCTCTCTAAACAGAGGTGCCGGGGTCATACTCAGACTCCGTCCAGTGTCTGAGCTGGCCTGGATCTCCCAAAGCAGCTGAGCCAAGTGAGAGCTATGCTGCTGGCTGCCCTTCATCTGGAGGACTCTGCAGAGCAGGCCTGCAATGGGAGCATGGGAAAGAATAACCCACAGAAACTCCTCTGGTGTCCTACAAGTTTTTCAGTGCTGATTTCTTTGCTGAGGGCCCAAGGTGCTGCCTCTAACACGTAACTAGATCTGTATCTGTCAGTGGAGTGTTGTGTCTGTTCTTATGCATCCCCAGGTACCTTCAGGATAGCGTGGGTGACTGATCCTCGCTGTACAGTTACTCGCCAGTGCTCTTCAGCCATCTTCCCAAGGCAGTGCTACAGCATGCTCTCAGTATCCAAGTGTCTGACAGTCTTGATTATAGAAGTATTCTTGCAAACCGATTTATTTTTAAAAGGTTTTCTAATGTCTTTGTTTGCAGGTGAGGCTTGACATTCATCAGGATGAAAAGCCCTTACACCGTTCCACCATCCAGGCAATTCTAGCAATAAAAACCCCACAAATTCCCTTCTCTCACTTAAGATTTCGATGACAATATTGGCAGGCTGATAACTACAGCCACTGAAACTAGACACAGTCTTGGGCCCCCCTCCCCTGAGGTCAGCAGCAGTACAAATTGCAGTGAGGGGTATAAGGATAGAGAAAGACCAGACCTGAATTAGACAAATCTTATCAGCAGCGTACACCCACAGTATTCCCAGCCTCCCAATTTTTCCACTTTGGCACAACACCTGAAGTAGGGGTTCCCAGGAAGAACAAATTAATGAGGGTGAGGTGGGAATTATTTTTCTTTTTAATGTATCTGTATCACATATGCAGTTCCAGCAGTCATAGTAGGAGTTATCAGTCTATCATAATCATGTGGCGGCAATTACACTTACTTTCAGTGTATACTCTTGTCCCCTTCAAGTTTCACAATGGATAAAAAAGATAGAAAAAGTTAGCTCCAGCTTCAATACTATGTGGCACTTCTAACCTTTAGAAGTTTGATTTTGCAATTGAAATTAATTTAATTTAAATATGATTTTCAGTATATATATGATAAGGTGAGGAAAAGTAGACTACTAATTATCATGAAGGACTTGGAGTCAGGTCTGGGATCAAACCTACAGCCTAAACTATGAAGCTGTTTACAGCTCTGAGGAAAGCCACCACATTTCTCTGTACTTCAGTTTAGATGTTGAGCTTTTTGTAGTGGTATAATAGCACTTGTGTCAAAGGATGTGAAGTGAAGCTCTCAGAGTGTGAAAACATCCTCATGTTTTTTGCTGACACTGCTGGCAACCAAAATAAGGGGCTGAGAGTGACAGCAAGAAATGGGACTCTCTTCTACATGTAACAAGAAACTGAATGGAGGGCTGAAAGCAGGCACTCACGCACTCACTGTTGTTCCCACATGCAGTTTTCACATCTTCAAAACGCTTAAGAGCAGCATGGGTGGGAGGTTGGCCAATGTTTGTAAATGGAAAATAATGAAAATAGGAAGTAAGAAAGTGATAGTAAACACTGAAAGGAAAAAACAGAGATTTGAAAGGCTACAAACCCTCCTGTGTCACACCACAGCCCAACAGTCAGGGATTAGGAAAGATTTTCCTCAAACTCACTCCACCTGGGGAGTCAATTAACAGTCTGGCACCTGAGGTGGTGTTAGCTGTTGTCAGGCTGTGATTCTGTGCTTTCGTGGGGTAAGTCTTGTCTCCTTTTGATATTCTTATTTGAGAGTACTGCATGTATTTAAAGTATTTTACATGTCATGGATGTAGGTTTTACCAAGCTGGTCTTGCTTAGGTGTAGGTGTTGGGTTTGTAAAGACTTCCCTGGGATAATGGATGCTGGAGCTGATGATCAGGGGCCACTGTAATGTTTACTGCAGGCAGCAGAGAGGCTTATTTGCTTTGGTGGACTTGAGCTCATGTGGATCAGACAAGTTTGCTGTAGGAAGCTTGCTAGTTTTCAAAGCTATCAAGGAAGATGATTTCAAAGTTATCAAGTAATACAGCCAGCGTGGTTTTTTTTTTTTTTTTGGGGGGGGGGGGGGAGGGGGGGGGGGCCCTTTT
>NW_015090893.1:6325480-6489977 GCF_001431845.1 Calidris pugnax
GGGGGGGAAGAGTGTGTGACTCATTTGTTGCTACTCTGCTAGAACCTTTTATGTAGTGTCTGCTTTTCCTCTGTGTGTTTGCCATAAATCTCAAAAACTATGTGTAAACCAACAAAATCCCAGCAGTGCCTAGATTTTTAGAAGAAAGCTAAGTGGAACAAAGTAAAACTCCTAAGTCTGTTCCTTGTGGTTAAGAGTTACTGGATGTTTCTTCCTTATCCAGCAGAGCTGTCTCCCCTCAGGCTGGCTTTATTTGAATGAATGAATGAAATCCTTAGAGATTAAAATACTATAAAAAAATCTATATAAAATTGGGAGGCTATGTGGGAGAAAGGATACAAATAGAGGTGGATTAATAGTACAAGTAAATAGCTCCAGGCAACATATGTCAGTCATTTCCTTTGGGATCTGCTCGACCCTTGTTGAATAGGAAGAGAAGCTGGCTTTGGCCTGTAAGCCCACAGATATCTCATGACCTTTGTGGAAGTTCATTGCCTAAATGTCATTTCTTGGACCCAGTGGCATCAAGGGACCTACAGAAGCTTTGCTGATGATGTGCTTCTGTGGACTGCTGCTTCCAAACCTCCACCCTTTGGCAGAGAGGGGGATCACTGATTATGATAAGGAACATAATTTCATTTTATTTTTCACATCATTGTACTTTTAACAGAGCTGAACAGGAATATCATCATCAGCTTGGTAAAGCAATCGGATTTAATGCAAATGTCGCTAAGAGAGAAACTTTGCCATTTTACCACATGCAAATTATGTAGTGTCTAACAAATAAGCAGAAGAATAAAATGCTTGTTTTTAAAACTTAAGTTGACTTTGAAACACTTCTGGTCGTTACAAGGAAATAATGAGTAATCTTAGCCTTTTCTTTACCCAAACTTGAATAAGATGTCAGAGGCTTAGCTGCCGGAAATAATGCTGGGAACATAAGGAGGTCACCTGAAGAATCAAAAACTTTTTTTAAACCATCATTTCACTAGGTGTTTCCCTACTGCTCTGTCTGCCACTACAGTTAACCTAAGGTATGAGTTGCACATTTGTTCTTCCAACAGCTGTAAATAGCCAGAGTGTCTTTGCTTTGTTTTAGTGATCAGTGCATACTTCTGTTGGAGCACGTCTTTAAAGTGAGGTATGATCATTGAAATGGTTTCAACTTGCGTCTGTGGAAACATATTTATTTTTATATCCCCTGACCTGTGGGAAAATATTATTTTGAATATCAGGATGAGGTCATGGGACTGGATGGGGGAAAACATCACAGAAAGAATTAGTTTGGTTTTCAAACTAATCAAGATATATTATTCAATATTCTGAGTCAGATGTGTTGTGACTATGCTAGGTTTTCTAAATAAGCTACTTGCAGAAATACAAAAGCTAGTGAAAAAGATTTACTGGTGAGGTACCATGTGAACATTTGTTTGCTTTTGTTTTTGTAGACACTAATTTATCTTCTCCAAATAATGAAACAGTTTAAGCCAATAGGAACAGTGAAAGTTAATAGGCTCAAAACATGGGAGTGTATTATCATTCATATATTACCAGCAAGACTGCTTTGTTATGTCATTGTTACATTGGCTTCAAGGTCCTTAGTCTATGGCATGAGTATATTATCCCTCAGATATGTCTTGTTTCAAGCAAGGATGCTTCTGCACCTATAGGAGCCACTGAGTTTAACTGAAGATCTTTTCCGTAAGCTAATAGAGTTACACATAATTTTCAAAAGGGAAGAATATAAGGTAATGAGCAACATACCTAATAGAATCTCTCTTCTCCCAGGAGAGAAGAGGTCCTACAGAAATGTTTGTAATAGCACTAAGAATCATTTGGTTTCTGTAGCTAAGCTGTTTTCTATATCGGACTATAGGAAATCCATCTTTAAGGATGCTGTAACAGTTTTTCTTAATAGTTTAGAATTAAGGATGGCACTGTCATCTGCTACTGAAACTATTAAACATATTTTACTGACTTTAAAGCAAAAACCGTGGAGTCGCAACATATGCCAGTCACAGTAATAGCTTTTCTGAAGGCTGCTGTGTGCATTTAGCTGTCAAAAAAATCAGTTATTCTTCACAGGCTAACATTTAGCAGAGACTACACTACAAAGCGGTCAGAATCCAGTTTCAGTAAGGGAGTATGAAAGCAAATCTTTTTTCCAAAACAGTAAAATGGCAGCTGAGCTTCCAAAGGACTTGGATTAGCGTCCCGAAACCAAGAAAATTTCTCACCGTGTTTTGTTATTTGAACTGATATTCCAGGGAAAGGTAACGGACAGCTGCCTGTAGTGTTTGAATGCCTTTTCATTGGCTGCAGCGCAATGGTGGTTACTGTGAAGAGGGGATGTACTTTCAGATGTGTAATTTCAGGCTTATGTCAGGCTGATTAGCTGGTGAATAACTGTAAACATGGACATGTAAACTCAGTAAGTGTAACAGTCTTACCTGGAAAAGCGGTAGGGATTTTTGGTTTCAAAAGGAGCAATTTCTGCCTCCTTCGACGTAAAATTTCATGCATAATCTATCCGCACAACAGCTGCTTTTCCTTCCTGATATTTTTTCTCAAATTGCTAAGAAGAGAGAGTCAGTCTTGGGAATATATTCAAACCTAGCTGAAGTAAGAAAGTTTAAAAGACAGTTAGACCTCTTGAAGAAATAAAAAAAAAAAGCGCATAATTTGGTCAGCGCTGGCCTTTGTGGACATGAACCCTACTGAAATGAATTCCTTCTGGACAGGGTGGGCCTTGGCAGTTTTTTTTCCAGGCTCTCTGGTCAGCTGGTTAGTGTGACAACAGGAATAATGGCTGTGTGTGTCACAAAATCATTCCCAGGACAGCTACATAATCCTGTCACTTGGGCTTCTCCTTGGGAGCACCCTGTGCACAAGTTCGTTGTGCCCAGTTCCTCCAAGACAGGAGATCTCTGCTTTGCTTCCACCTTGCTCCAAGTGAGGGGATGCTGGAGAGAAGGACAGCATTGATTTATTTTTGAGGAAATTAAAGGTGCTGATGTGCATTGTTTCCCATAAAACATTTCTTGACTTAATGAGGACTTCAGATAAATTTGCATGAGTTAATTTCAAAAGTTGTATTACTTATTTCTTATTTGTCAAGAAAGTGCAACAAAAATCTTCAAAATAGAGCTGTGGTAATTTCTCTATGCCTATCTGTGCTAATGCCTATTTGTTTCTTGTCTCTTTGATCGGTGTGTTTGCCAGTTCCTGAACTATCCCTAGCACAGACCAGATCTTCTAGTGTATTGATCTAGGAGCTAAACACAGGTCCTAAGCTTTGTTGTGCAGCTTGCTTAATTGGGAGTTGCATTATTTATTAGAATTTTCTTTTATTCATGGCTGAGAGAGATTGGGGGAAGTGTTTATTCTCCTCTGAACATAATGTTCTTTCAATATTATTGTAACAATAGAGAGTGAATCAGTATTTCCATCAGTAATCACAAGAATAAAGTGATTTTGTTACTCATAAAGATACACTGTATTCTTTCATGGCCCTGCAGCATAATGAATTTTGCATCTTTGTGTTTACATTGCAGGTAGTTAACATCAGTGTGGCAAGTATTAGAAAACATTGAATTCCTGTTTTTATAGTAATTTTACTATTTTTAGCCAATGCAGCTATGGGATGACTTTTCTCGAAAAATGACAGACTTTGTTATAACTAGGGAAATAAAATATTTTCCTTCTATATATACACCTCTTTCATCTCAGGGGTTCAGGTCAGAGCACTGACTTTTCTCATAGCTAGGATTACCTAGTCAGTTGGAAACACAAACAAGGATGTACTCATGTTTTATAAAAGTAGTGATCTAAAATTCCTTTTAGTACATAGGGGACTCAGTCTTCCATTGAGCAGATTCAATTAGAAAATGCAACTGTTTCCTGGAAGGACATTCAGGAGAGAAAAAGGTGTCTGATGTGGAGAACATGAGATCTCTCTCAGTGGACTGAGGTCATTCACTAAGAGCCAGCAAATTTTAGCTTGCTTTCTCAGCAAAGCAGAGAATTCTAACTGCAGTTGCTCTCATGCCTGGGACCTGCCCTTGGATTTCCTCCCATCAGAATTGCCTGCCCTTCCCTCCCTTTAGCATGGAAAGGCTCTCAGTCCACTGCTGCGCCTGAGTATTTGTGCTCTACAAGAAAATTTATTTACTGAACCAGAAGGAGACTGGCAAAGATAGCCTATTGCTGGGAGTGTTTACTGGAGGAATGAAAACAGATCTTTGCTGCAGTAAATCTGATGAGATGTTGATAAGGAAGAGTATTAGTCTTACATTTGAAAAAAGGAGTAGTACACTGAGAAATCGCTTTGCTTTTGGCATTAAGCCTACTGCTGTGTTATTTTTGCAGCCAACGGTAAGACGATGGAGTTTTACCAGGTCTGTTAATACAGTGGTCTCTGTTGTAAAGGAAAGACTTGAACAATATACACTTCACAGAAGAATTACAGAATGATCATCTTAGAAAAACTTTCTTGGGTAAAGAATTTTATTCAAGTATTTTTGTTAAAGAAAAAAAATCTTACCATAAAAATTAACTTAAATTTCGAATAAGGAAAGAGATGTCACCAAAATTCCACTTTCTGGAGAAGCCATCCCTATTATTTTATTTCAGAGTATTTTTACATCCAGCTACTGGGATTTAATTACTATCTCCTTTTCTAGTTCATTTTAATAACTTTAATTATAATTTTCTTCAATGGTCAATGCTTTGGAAGCTTTATATAATTATAAGGAATTGCTATATGGTTTTGCATTAATGAATATTCACTGGTTATAGGAATTTCAATATCTTTTATTATTAAAATGTTCCAACTAGAATAAAATTCAATGATAGCTTAAAGACAGAGTGCAGGGCCGTAATTTTTTGCATGATCAAATAAATGAGAAGATTATATTGTTTTTCAGCTTCATATCTGTTTCAGGGAGAAGATGGACAGATCAGTGGTTTGTTTTGCTCAGTGAAATGGAAAACATGGAAACAGTAAAGCAGATACTAATTAGAAATGGGCTGAGACACAAGAATGAGACTTGAATTGTAAACACACTAAATTTTAGGGAAATGAATAGTTTTTATTCATCTTCTGGATTCAGATAAAGAGGGGGAGGAAAAAGGACAGTGAGGAAATCAAGTTTGAGTATGGATCAGCGGTACTGACCCCCTGTGTTTATATCTGAAAAGAAACAATAATTGATGTCTTTCCAGTTGCATAACTGCTCTGTATCACTACACCATGCGAATCAGAGTAGTGTAACACAGCTATAAGTACTTACGTGTACATAAGTACACTTCAGATAATTCTCGAGGTACCTTCATTGTGACTTTTCTTTTTGGTGCTATGCATTGACCTAAAACTATATTTTAAAAGAACTCTGAAATGACAAAGTAAGCCTCTATTGAAGTCTTTGGGAGGTGCTGGGGTTTCTTTGGTTTTGTGTTTGGGTTTTTTTTGTTTGGTTGGTTTGGGTTTTTTGTTTTTTTTTTTTTTTTTTATGTATGGGAGGTCAGCAATAATAAATTGGTTAGATTTGCTTATCTTAATCACTAGCCTCAGTTATATCTCATGGGCATTACATATTGCGGTCAGGAATAATAAATTGGTTAGATTTGCTTATCTTAATCACTAGCCTCAGTTATATCTCATGGGCATTACATATTGCGTGGGCGAAGTTTTGTTTGTTTAAAATCCATAATAAGTAAAAAGTGTCTAAATTCCTCAAACTGGAAAGAGAAGAACTAATAACACTGGGAAGAGTAATGAAAACTGAGGTTCTTTGAGATTCCTTCTTAGCATCTGGCCTTGGGAGAGTTGAAAATGGTACTCTTCATACCAACTTACAGAACTCAGGGTTTGCTAAGCAGACCTGAAGTTTTCTTTTTGGAAATCATCAGCTGGGGTTCAACCCCTTCTCTCCCAAAGCACATAATCTTTTTAGTGGTGGTTCCATGAAAAAGTAACTGTTCTAATTAGTGTAAGTTGTGAATACAAAAATACCTGTTCTAAGTTACAAATGTGAGTTTACCTGCTTATTGCATTTTGTAAAAATTGAAGGTCTGCACTGTGAGAAAATGCTTATAAATCTGAGGTTGTTTCCCTGTCTAAATGTTGAAGGTTTTCTGATACAGTAAATGTATGCTCTGTGTGTGTTACAGTTTCATCAGTGGTTGTTTTTCAAATGGTCAGAAGCTCGGCTGACTGACTCAGATCCTACAGATAACTTGTTGGCATTGCGATCATCTTGTGCTAAGGTTTATGGCTCCCTCATGTCATTCAGTAACTGCTTTTTGCAAGTTGTAGCAGAATACCAACAAAACGAAATATGTCAGAAACAAACTTTGGCATGGACTGTGAAAGGGTGTGAGAACAAAGTTGTGTTTTCATGAGAACAAGTGTTCTGTTATGAAATGAAGATAAATAATGAGAACAAACATTGCATTAAAAAAAAAAAAAAAGGATTTAATGAGCTGGAATTGTGGTCAGTCCCAGGGAAAGCTTCTCCTAACCCGCCAGTTTTTTATATTCTATTCATTGCTAGTAAATGACTACTTGGAAGCATTGCCCAAATTTATATCTGACTTCTTGCAAGCGTGTACCAAATTGACATTTGTTAGCTCACATACTGTGTTTGCTTAAAATAGATTTCAGGTTTGTGTGGAAATTTACAGCTAATTTCCAGCCAGAATGGTTGTTCTGTTTTATAAAGCAATATGATTATAATTACAGATACGTATTTATAAAGTCATGATCCACATTCTTTCTGATGAGCAAGGAGGTTAACATTCCATTAATGGAAACTCAATTATATCAGCTTTTCCCATTCCATTCTCAAGTGTATACCAGTTTGCTCGCGTGAGTTTTCAGGGAGGAAACCACCATTCCTGGTTGGACCCTGCTTTCTGGGACAGGGATTATTGGGCTTTCATGAGGATGGCTCATTTTGTAGTGCTTCTGGGTCCATGCTAACCTAGAAGGATCCACAATTCAGGATGAATTATTGCAATGAACTGCTGAACATTGTTGCAATTTGGTTTTTGTTAGCAGCAAACACTATTCTTATGCTCTAGTTTAAAACAAAACCAGAGAAAATTGGGGTCTAGTTCTGCTATCTCTGCAACGCAAATGGGATTAGCTTCAGAGGAGTCAGCTCTAGAATCTTCTTCCCCTGAGGAGTTGTTTGGGATGCAGCATAAAAGGTGGTCTCTTGTCCCTTTTGTTTGTTTGATCTCTTCAGTGTGACAGGAGGAGAGCCCTTTATAGCCCTTCGCAAACATCGGCTGTTTAGCTCTGTTTCTTTGAAAAACATCTTGTGTTTCACAGAATGATAGTTTTAATGGGCAGATGGACAATTAGATCATTGAGTCCAACCTCCAGCCTAACACTGGCCATAGAAACTCATCCGGTTTCAGATCATCAGTTCCCTAAACAATAAAATCCTTGTTTTACAACTTGGAGAAGGAAACAAAACATCCTTCGCTTTAGTGAAAGCATCTGTGTGACTGGTTTATTTGTGAGTGGTTTGTGGAGTGTATTGACACCGTCAGCTCCTAGACCAGCCGCCTTCTAGCTTATGATATTATGGAGAATCATAAGTTTGGCATAAATCATCCTGGTCCACTGAAAAACCACCTCTTTGGTCAGGCAGCTTTCTTTTATCTCAGGTGATGAGAGTATGTTTGGCTGTTATGTGAAAACCTGTCGATAAAATGTTCAGGCTTGAGTTCCTCAGCTGGGACTGCAGCAAGTGAGGTACAAGCAGAGAGCGCTGACTCCCCCGGCTCGGGGGACAGGGAAGCTGCGGGGCAGGCTGGCAGTCAGCGTGCTTTTAGCACCCAGCTCTCTCTGCAGGAGAATATTAACAGTTGTTCACAAGTTGAAGCAACAGAAAGCATGCACACAAAGCCTGGAAATTTAACACTAGATGAAAAATTTGAAGCTGAAGGGAGAAAATCTGCTTTCAGCCAAGCTGAAATCCTTTATTGAGCTAACACTATCTGCTACAAATTAGAGCCCTAACACAGGGAGAGCGACTGGTGTAATTGCATAGCACTAGTCACTGAAAGGCTATCTCAGCATTGAAGCAAGCTGATAATTTTATTTTTCAGATAAATATAAATGTTTCTGCCAAAGTAAGACTTTTACTCATCATTCATGAATTTACAGTATCTTAGCAAAGGGACGGAATGTACTGCAGTGGCTAACAAGCAAATAGTTTCATAAATAACCCTCTTGACGCGTGTAAGATGTTAACATTTTTTGAGGTTTAGGCAGGGTTTGGGGCAGCAAAAAATTTATTTTCTTGTTTCACTTTTAAGGCAACCGGGTCTTTTATTTTACCTCTCACCAATGGATCAAATATTTTTATTGGCTTCTCTGGTCTTTCTCCCTTCCAAGCAAGCATTCCATAATGACTGACATTTGGCTATAGGTGAGAGTTTCCAAAAACATGTATTATTTAATTTCAGTAGGACATATATTGTTTAATTGATAACATAATGCGATTACGATAGAAGGAATATACCATGAGTTGTAATTAAGTTTACAGTTGTTCGGTATCTTTGTGCCATAATTCTCTCTATATAATATATGCATAGAAATCTACAATGGATGAAGACAGTTTTTTAACAGAAGAAAGTCAGTCAGTCCCGGCGCTAAAAATCTTACAATCAAAGAAGCATGGAGACAAAACAAATATTTGTAGTAGAAGACCTGGAGTGAACTGTCAAGAAAATGCCTGTAGCAAAAGACTAATAAAACAAGGTGCATGGGACTGAAACAGCATCCTCAGACAAACTGAAGGTTATTTTTTTTAAAAAAAAACACAAACAAGAGGAAAGACCTGAAAGGACAGGATGACAAAGTGGCAAGGAATTTGCACAATACATACACATATGGTGCAAAAGGAAGAGAATAGTCTTTGGTGAGCTCTTAGCATTACAAAACTATTTACGTTTGGATGCTTATCTGACGTTCAGGCAGGAAGGGAGGGTAGAAGCTAGAAGTGCTGTAAGTACTCCCTAAATTATCTTGGAGAGATGTGGGCTGGGTACCTTCCCGTGACAGCGTGCTGCCCAGGCTGTTCCCTGGGTGAGAGCAGGCAGCGTGCGGTGCGACTTGCTGCTCCCAGGAGGAAAGCCTGCCTCCGTGGGAAGGAAGGGTGAATAGTGTGCAGTTTAAGTTTTAATGTGTTGCTGGTGGTGAACCTGAGAGAAAATTACTGACTTTTGTTCGACAAAATTAGCTTTCAGGAGAAAATTATTTGCTTTTCAGGCAGTTTTCCAGTAGTAATAAAAGCCACATTTTTTCATATAGAGTAGATGCTTTTGGAGAAGAATTCTTTGGTTTATGAATATCCAAGAATACAATTTCTCTCAAGAACCAATTTTTAAATTGTCTCTGCTAAAGCTTCAACAGACTTTCAAAGGCTTACTTCTGTCTTTTTTTTTATTTAACGATCAGATGAGACTTAGAGCCCATTGTAATCCTTGGTTATTACACAGAAGTGCCTATCAATGATCTCTGCCTTTTTTTTCAGGCCAGTGATTATTTCTTTCATTGAAGAAATGTATAGTAAATGCAGTTCAATGAAGCAGTAGTGATACGTCTGGCAATACTGGGGAAAATCCCACATATTTGATAGTTTAAAAAGAAATATCTGAACATCCTTTGCACATCCAGTGCCCACAAGGTACAGAAATTACAGGGAGGGAGTTGGCTCTAAATGGTACCCCTGTACCCACAATGGATACACATAGAGATATGGTCTCCCCCGCCAGATTTCCCTTTCTCCACCAGACGGCTGATAATATTATTCTGCTCGTGTTGTTGTGCACTTCTGACTTCACCATCCCTTGCGACTGTCTCCAGTAACACTTAACAACTCTTTTTTTCAAGTCTTTGCTTGGGTTTTTTGATTGTTTGGGGGGAAGGAGGAGGTTATTTGAATATTTTTTTTGGCATGTGTTTTTTTACTTCTCAGCTAGGTTTATCTATTGTTTACTCTTCTTGGCTTTT
This sequence comes from Calidris pugnax, assembly GCF_001431845.1. Classification (NCBI taxonomy): domain Eukaryota; kingdom Metazoa; phylum Chordata; class Aves; order Charadriiformes; family Scolopacidae; genus Calidris; species Calidris pugnax. The sequence continues at coordinate 6,335,511 of NW_015090893.1, forward strand.
AAGATGCTGTTGTTTTCTCCTCAGCTATTTTTAGAACATCTGTTGTAGTCTGATTCAAAAGAAATAATCCGTGTCTCTGTATTTGGGGCTTTCTCAACTCCTTTTAATGACAGAATAATGCATATCAACAATTTTTGAATGACCATGTGATCATCCCAGGAGAACTGGAATAGAACAAAATGTCTTAGTGAAATGAAGTTTTTGGAATTTAATCACCAGCTGCATACTGTAGATCAGTGCAAGTGCATGTTCTTTTAAGCTGCAAAAATTAATTACACTAATAAGAGTGGCTTTGCTTCCAACTGCGGGAATCAGTTCAGCTGACAGTGGCTGTTTGGCCTGTTGTGCTGCTGTTTTTACCAGAGGGAATGTTCATCAAAAGTCAAAGCGTAGTTCAGGGGCCACGAACTAAACAACAAAAATAAGAAACGGGAAATGAAATTACGAGTTCAAAATTATATTACCACGATCCAGGAACCAAAGAAAGAAAGCAATTAAAAAAAGGGAAAAAAAAAAAAAAAGAAAAAAAAAAAGGAAAAAAAGTGTGCGCCTATGTACACGTCTATAAGTAGCCAGTTTTTTTAAGGGAGCATGTTACACTTACTAAACAACTGCAACCTTGCAGAGTGGAAAGAGAGAGAGTAGTCCAGTTAGGAAATGCAAGAAGCTATTAACTACTTAAAGCTAAAACCACACAGTGGTTATTAGAAGGAGTGGGAAAACCTTTATTCTGATGTGTGATGTTTACATAATAGTATGTGTGGGCACAGTGACAGAGGTATTTATTCCATCCAGTGTTCATGAGACAAGAAAACCTCCCCAGCTCAATTCAAGTAAAGGGTAAAGTGAAACCTTTTCCTCCCCCTATCCATGTGTGCCGATGCAAGTAGTAACAGTCTTCCCTGGGCAGGCATAAGATGCAGTCCATCAAACTGGGAGCAGATGGAGCTTTTACACTAAACTCTGCCATTCCCTCTGCACAGTGCTGTCCATGCAGTGGTCTATAATGAAGGTGATTTTTCCTGTTGGATGCCCTGCCCACAGGCTGCCGGGGAAGCCTTTGCAAGGGGAGGCCTTGCTCAGCACCTTCTCTCTTGATTCTTTTTCTTCTGTGAGTGTGTGCACAGAGCCCCTCTGCTGTGCAGGTTCCCCGCAGGGACAGCAGCAATGGCTCCTCTTCCAAAGGGCTTAAACAGAAGAGGAAAGACAGACTTGTTCTGTCCTGTGTCTTATTCTCCCCAAACAACGTAGTGGGTTCAGTCCTTGGAACCTGTCTCTTGTTTGTGTCTCAGTAAACTTCCTGACATGTGGTCTGTGCAGTCTGTAAGTAAATGGGGGTTTGAGAATGGTAGCTGTATTTATGAAGCAATCTTTACTAGACCACAATGTTCATGATGTAGTAGAAAGCCGCCCTGTCACAATTTGTTTCTGGTCCAAATTGTACTAACAATATATGGAAATAAGGACATGAGCTAAAGATGTGCTGATAGTGCTCCTGGGACTGGGAAGAATTTTCCTCTGCCCATCCTGTTACTAATATTCTTTTGCTAAGCATCTGCTATGGGCTGTTGTTGGGAGATATTGAATGACCATTGGTCTCGCTCATTATGGAGAGGTCATCTGTGTCCTTCCCTGATATGTATCTATTTTGTGGTCCTGGTCCAGGCATCCCAATAGCAGAGTGAATGACAAGGCCTAACAGGACAGATGGATCAGGAGAGGGATGGAGTCAGGAGCTGCAGGTGGAGATCGAAGCATATTGATAGAGCTGCTCTGAGGCAGGGCTGGGTAGCGCAGGGGTCTTGGTCAGCCTCAGCAGAGAAGTATGTGGGCTCTTGTCCACTGCCTTCAACACTGACCAGTGCTGTCAGCTACTGAGAAGCAAATTCTAGGAAAAAAGGAACAAAACAAGACTCTTCCTGAAGTCACTCTAAATTAGCATGATTAACAAAACGTGCATGAAATCTTACTATTTCTTCAGATAAATTCTTAGGTTTCAGAGTTTATATTTAAAGTCATGAGGTCACCAATTATATGCAGTTCCAAGAACACATAACATATTTTCCAAACTGAATACCTTTTTTGGTATTGCCCTTCTAAAACCTTGACAACTAAAATAACAACAATGTCATTTGAACTGAGTGACAGCTGGACATAGGGAAAAAGGGAGGGTGCATTAGAGTGGAGGACTCTTAGAAATGAGTGGAATATTTTACTGTCCTTGGCATACAGCAGAGAGATGATATAGGTCTGCAAATGAAAAACCTTTAAAGAAGCTGTCTTGAGCCTGCCTGCTTTTATGTCCCACCTCCTGCAATGCAGGAAAAAGCTCTGTTTACAACAACATAAATTGGCTTCTTTAAGTGATGCAAATTGCTTTAAAACTGCTGAGTGCTGTTATGCCACACTGTGCAGAACACCTTCGCCAGCCCTTCCTGGCAGCTTATAATTTTACATTTCAGCAAACACATCTTGCCTTGGAATTACATAGTGCCTTGTAAATACCGTTAATATACAGAGGGTCGCATTTTCCTTTTGGATGACTGTCAGAGTCACAATTTCATTAAGAAGCAGAGGATAGCAAGTACTATGCTTTTGTATGTTTAGATGGTGCACGTTTTCCTTTCTGTAAATTCTAGGGAGACAGGCGAGAAATTGCCAGAGATAAAGCTCAAGAACTGAAGCCCTAGTGTTCATATATACATACCATAAATAATAATAGATTTCTTCCATAAGTTCCTGTATTAATCATAACTGCTTGTGTAAGTGCCTTGTAATGATAGAATGAAAGGTGTTCCTCTTGGCACACTGACTACCCGTGTGTGAGGTCAGTATGCCTGGGCAAACTTACTTGTCTGTATATTCCTGCATTCTGCAATGAACATAACTCTTAACTCTGTCACTATGACTGGATCTGTACTGCTGTACAGAAATGTCCCAAAAGAGATTCTAGTGCCCTCATCTGAGACAGTTTGTCCTGCCTTTTCATCATCCTGCCCAGGCCTCCATCTGGACAGTGCCAGCTGGCATGCCTTAGTGAAAGACACCTGAAGGAGGGGAATAGCTGGTGAATGTGTAATATGATGTAAGTGGATTAAGTGTAATCTCTCCTGTGAATGAAAGGGATCTTTTTATCAACTTGCAGTTGCAGCTTACAATTCAACTTGATACCTGTGGAAGCACAGTGATTTCACTTTCAGTATGAAGTACTACACCAAACCCAAATTACTGTCTCAGTTGAAATGGATGGGATTTATACTTCTCATTTAAAATCCCTTTTTGTTTGGTTTGTGGTTTTTTTTTTTGCATGCACAAAATTGACATTAACACAAAATTAATTTTTTTTTTTTTTTTAAAGTGAATAAAGTTAAACTGAAGTTAAACTGACCTCTCAACTTGGCTCAAGTCAGCCACATGCGATCCATGGCATTTTCTCTGGGAGCAGTCCCACCGAAGAGCCACACTCGGAGACCAGGCTCTGGGGTGTGAGTCACCCCATCCTGATCTCCAGGAGTAGAGGTGTCCTTTGCAGTATATCTCCTCCTTGCTTGGAGAGAATGCCCAGACAATGAACTAATTGTGTAACTTGAGATAACCAACATTAAATGGATAAATCTGACTTCCAAAGTATAAAGCTCTAGGCTTGCTTTTAACCATGCCTGTTTTCTGTTGTTGATCAGTCATGTTGCAGGAGCAACATAACAATGGATTTTAAAGAAAGGCCTGTATGACGGCCATAATTAGCTGCATCTTAGGGGAGAAGTGGTAAACAAATCAACAATTATTTAAGACAGTCTAATTAAGGTGGTTAAAATCTGTTATTGTTGACCATCTCCTGGGCATGACCAGGATGTGCTGTACGGAGCGAGGTGATGTACGTCTCAGGTGCTATGTGGCAATTCCTAGGGACAAATGAATTTAGCGATTGTCTTTAGTGTGCTCCTATGTGTCACATCAGGCTCTTTTGATGTGGTAACTTTTAAGCTGTGTTTGACCTCCTTGGTCTTCTATGATTTCAGAAATATGTAATTAACATTCAAGCATACCAAAGCATTAATTTTTCATGTCGTTCAGATGTGTGTTAGTGGGATCTCACTTGCCATTATGGTTTATGGTTCAGAGTCCCTGGTTAGAAAGGCTCTGGGTACTGACAGTGCTCAATGTACTTCCATCCAGCCATGCCTGAGCACAGAGGTACAGCAATGGTGTCCAAGTACAAAGGAACTGATAACATCAAATGCAACAAAACAGATTCAGTTTTGGAAACTGCTAGGTTCCCAGTCCATGCAGTGTCAACCAACTGGAGGGAAACTTTTAGACACAAATATGCACGTAGGGTTGAATTTTTTGCTCAAATACATATACGAAATTATGTATACACCACCAAAAGCCAGCCTCAAAATTGTGATGTGAATTATTATGTAATTTTCAGGATAATTCCAGAAAGGATACCGTTGGTAGATGTTAGATAATGTGGAGTACAAATTGAGAGGAGAGATTTCTGTCTAAGGCTTCACTTGTATGGTATCAGCTAGTAGGCAGAAGAGGAGAGAATAATTAAAAAGCTGTGTTTTGCTAGATAACTGCAGAAGTATTTGTCCTACCGTGCAGAGGAGATAAAGTAGAAAAACACCTTTTTAAGCTTGAAAACAGGCCAGCCTAAGTGGAGTCAGTTGAATTATTTCAGCTTAGTTTGCAATAAAATGAGTTCATATCTTAGAGTTACAATTACGTGGTAATGTGAATTGCAATTTCTCTCCTTATTAATGCAGTATAACAAAATATGAAAAACAACAGTCCATCAGTGTATGAGACTAGTTTTTAGGAGTTTGAAAAAACACTAAGCCACAACAGATCTTTAAGCGTTATCTGGCTTGACTTCAATATAAAATAGTGCCTTGAACTGAAAATTTATAAGGTTGATCTTGTTATTTGAGAGCTTGTAATACTGATGTAGCATCTAGTGCTATAGTACACGAAAACTCTTTCGCGTTGGGAAATACTTCTCATAACTAAGTGACTTACTAGATCCCAAAATAAAGGGACACTTTGTGCTAATTACTTAGTATTTACATTAGCAATGCCAAAGCCATGTGCTGAAAAGTGAGTTCATAGCCTAGAAAATTCACAAAATGAACTTCTAAGTCATGAAGAAAAAAGAAAACAATGTAGGATCTTTTTTGCTTTGCCTTTTTTGGAGCCTTAGGATATAAGGCTCCTTGTGTTTTTAAACCTTTTGCCACAAACATTTAGCCTAGAAACTTTCTTTTCAAGCGCTGCTGGCTTTCTCGCATAATTACACAACAGGGGCCTTAAGGAGGTTCTATGCAACTTGCAAGAAAATAACTAGATTTGGCACCATAGTCAAGGCAGACACAGACACATACATCATTAATCCAAGGAAATGGAGAACCGGTTGTGTCAATAACATCCAGAGCCCAACTATATTATTTTTAGTTGCCTTTTAAACATCATGGGGCCAGAGCAGAAAGGAGGTGGGATAAGGAGACAAGACAGCTGCAAAATCAGCTTTCTAAGTGATAGCCTGCTGCCAAGCTGGGAGACAGCCCAGTCCACAGCATTAGCTAACTGGGCGTAGGCAGGGTCTGAGTGCAGGCTGCAGGGTGCCAGGATATGGCAGAGGGGGAGGCTGGAGAGACCGTGGATATGGATGTAAGGATGATGAAAAATAACCCATGAAGTACTTGGACAGGTGCTTTGAATGTCAGTTTGGGCTAGGGATATTGTGAAGAATAGTTGCATGTGCCATCAGTCAACACAGCCTTCTGATCAGACAGTAATGCATTCCCCTCCAGTTACAGCAGTCTTGCCTGACAGCCATCCCAGAATTTCATTTACATTCCTCAAACTCACAGCAAGGTTTGTGTGAGTGATAATATAGATAGGATAATTATTGATAAGTAAGTGGCTTTTCTAAAAATGTAGATTGATTTCTCCCTTCCCTTACTGTGTTTTCCTGTTTGTTCTTCTAAGGTACTGGCTTTTCTCAGGACAGAAAATCAACTGGAGGGGGTGGGGGGTAAATCTTGGTAGTACTGTGAGCCTGCCCAGAAGTGGGAACAGAAACCTACCAAAAAGCTATGACTGCAGTTTCAAGGGCCGGGAGAGCAAAAGAGTCACCTGAACTCCAAGGCAGTTGAGAAAGACCTGGCAAATACAAAGTTTAATAATATATGAGTTTGAGGCTGAATACAGATACAAAAAATGGTAGACGACTTTCTGGTTTTTTCTTTCACATTCTTTCAGGAGAAAACAAGTACTTCCAAAACCAAAGAGAAAACGCACATTTTCCAAAAGATTATACTATGTAAACAGACATGTCATTAAAATTTCATATTGAGCAAGTGTTAGATATGGGGTGTATAAAGTCATCCAAGATATCAGAAGTTTATCAGGGAACATAATTATTAAAATTTCCGTAGCTATATAATTATCCAGTTATCTTTGCTAGTATTGGGTAAAGGATAAACAATTAATTTAATATAGTCTGTAGGATTTTCATTTGTACTGTCTACAAGTGCACAGATTTTTTTAACATAATTAAAAAGAAAGCACCTTTAAGCATAAATTGTACAGTCAGTAAAATGTAATTAATAACCACTTCTCAATCACCAGCACGTTTTGTCAAACAGCAGCATTCTTTTACTTGAAGTATTTTATTAGACACTCCCATTGCTTTAGAGGTAAAAACTAAAGAAAATCTGCAAATGAAAACTGTTGGATTCTCACAGTTCACAGTTGTTTTTCTGCTGACCGTTACTGCCTTAGGACTTCATCTCAATTAGATAGGTATTGGGCTGATTTCTTTTTTTCTTTCCTGTCCTGTGACTGTGTTTTGAGAAGTGTGCTGGTACTTTGTTGCTGACTTGCTTGTCCTTAGGCCTGATGTGCATCGCTCGGGAGCAAGGGCCATCCACTCGCCGGGCTGATAGGACTTAGGGAATCAGTGTCAATACCCAGAACTGCATATTCAAAATGAGCTTTCAGTAGCACTTCTGCAGTTTGCTTAAGCATTATTTTGGAAAATGTTCCTTTCACTAAGTGAGTTATCTCAGCTATGATGGATGGAAGATGTATTTTGAAAGTATAAATCTGATATATTCAATCTACTTAATTTAAAAATTAAGGTTACACAAAGAGGTTTGTGCACATCCGCAGCAGGATGTACAGAGTGGGGACGCTGATCAAATTAACTCGCTCTAGAAAATGAAATTCTACAAACTGGAATTCTGAAAACCTGCAAGCATAAGGGTAGAGAAATAACTACATTATATTTAATAATTAATAGACTTTGCTGGCCTAGCTAGAATAGAAAATCCTACTTTAATTGCATGCTACTGTATACTCGTGTTTCACTCAACTTACATCCCACACAGGACTTTGGTGCTGACATTTGGTTTGGCATCATGAGGTTTTGGCACGTGGTTGGGAGAGTTGTCCGTGAGCTCCAGGTGGTTTTCAAGAGCAGAATTTTGAGTACATTAGTCTTTTCCAAAGAATTAGTGACTTCTGTTCATTACAGTTTAGCAGCTCATTTCAAGCACATAAACTAGCAAACATTTGCAGAAAATGCAGAAAATGCAGTTCTATCATCAATATTAAATACACGCATTTGCACGATGAGGTAGAATATTTTTAGGTCAGATATGCAAGATGGTCATAATGGGAAATTCAGTCTACCTTTAAAAGAAAATTCTGTATAAGTGATGGGAATAACTGCAACAAAAAGCAGTAAAGCCTAACTTAGTTATGCAAATTTGTTTCAAGACAGTGCCATAATGGGTGATAATTGTTACATTTATTGTATGATAATGGGAATCTGTGTCAGTTTTAGAAATCCTGGGCAAATTGAGTTATGAGACTTGTGAAGTGGAAGGTACGTGTTTGAAATGTGATGGCTTGAATACTCTTAGATTTTGTTGTTTCTTTCCTGACTTATAATAAATCTGCCTACCCTGGAAAATTTCTATTGTTGCAGGAGTACTTTGATGTGTGGTGCTGGCAGACTGAAACTTGTTCCTGCTGAATCAATAGCAAGATCAGGCTTCTGCTGTATGTTTTTTACAATGAACCAGTTAAATCAAGGCCAAGCTAAACCTGCTCTGTTTCTGTGGCAGCTTTCCCTAAGTGAAGGGAGTTTGCAAAAGGGAACTTGTCAGCTGGATGCACTGATACTCTCCTGAGTGACATTTAAAGGTGGCTTTTCAATATGAGATAGCTTGATGTGTGTTTCCTGAAGTGGCTTTTACAGTACACTTTAATTATTGAATCTGCTACCTTTTAAATATCCGGTGCAAGCAAATGGGAATGCTGCTTGGTGACAAAATAGCTTAAAAAGGACCCATGTCTGCTCGTTTCCCCTTTTGCCTGGCTAAGAGAACTCCCAACAGCACAACCTTTTCTTTCAAGTTGATTAGTTTATATACTGAGCAACTGAACTGTGTAAACTGAGCGGATAGTAATGTACAACAAGATAGTATGGACAGTAGTTTGATTTTTGGTTTGGGATTTTTTTCGGTTCAAGTGGCAGAACATCCCTTTGCAGCTGTACAGGCTACAAGTTTTTTTCCGGGAACTCCTTGGTTAGGCAGTGTTTTGGAAAACAGTATTGCTTCTCATCTGCTGAAAGGAAAAAGGTTGCGACATTGGAGGGCAGAGAGCTCATGACCCGTGGTAACAGGCAACACAAAGAAATAATGTCAGAAAACCCACTTCTGTCATTTTCAATTTTTACTACTTGGAGAGCAGCAAGAAACTGGCAGACTGGAAGTAGTGCCTTATGGTCACAGGAGAAATAAATGTTCTTAAAATGCTTTATTAGGAATTACACAGTGATTGTATCCCACTGGATCCCTCGTGTCTCAGCCTGCTCCTGGCACTGCCTGCTCAGAGAAACATTTGCTGGGCTGTCTGCACAAAGAACACAAACTGGCCTCAATGGTCCAGTGACTCAGAAAAGAAACGTGACCTTCATAAATGCCCCAGATGTTATTTCAAACATGGATAAGCTTCCACACTTGCTACTGTGTTTGTCTTGTACCACTATCATTAATATCAAATGAAATACCGTTGCTGCGGAGGTATAGAGCAGGGCATGATGTAGAACTTACATTGCACGTGGATGTTTCTGGGTCACACCCTGATCGGGCAGTGATCAACTACGCTGGTGCATTTTTGAATAAGCAGTTCCTTATTGCCTGCCCACCACAGGTTTTGTTCAATCTACATTTCACAGTCCTTCAGGAAATCTCCCTCTGATGATGACAGTTTTTAAACCTTAGCAGTGTTTCTTTTTACAATTGCAAATATTGACAAGTGCCTTGACCCTTCAGTCTGGACCTGATGGTGCTGTGGAAGCTGCAGATTCAGGTGTGAAAAAGAACTTTCTTGCCTCAGAAAGGCATCAGTTGGGTTGTCAAGGTCAGCAGCTATTAGAAAGAAATGAAAACAAGGACTGAAAGGGATCAGAAAGAAATGAAATTGTGGATCATCTTCTCATGTTTCCTTAGGTTTACAAAGATTGTCAAGTAAATCCGTAGCTATTATTTGCTACATGGGGTTCCTATAATGCAAGTGAAATACAATTTCCTGATAATGTATGAACTCTGATTTGCTGCTCATTGGGTTTTGATTCTTCTGGAGATCCTTTCTGCTCTGTCTGAGCAAATATAGGGTAGAATTTTGTCCAGAGGAAGGTTAGTTTGGATTCTTGGAAAAAACTTGATTTCCTTAATCCTAAATTTTCTCAAGAGAAAGGCTGGATCCAGTTCCCTGCACAGTTCTGCAACAGTCTTGGCCCTTGCACTGGGTTCCACTTCAGGCCCCTTTCATTGGAAAGGCACATAAAGTGCTCTTCTGTGAAATGATGTAAAGGTTGCATATGCACAACTAAGGTAAAGAGAAGAAAGAGTGAAGTTTGTATCTAATTTTGTTTAGGGATCATTCATGAGGAAAAGAAATGAGAAAAGTAACAGACTGTTCACAGCTGATGTGAATCCTTAATGGATTTTCTCCTATGAGTTTTTCAATTACATTTCAACCTATGCAAACTTCTGGCATCTGCAACATGCCATAGCAATCTCATTCAAGCTCACGATATGAAGAAGTAGAGTTATTTTGAATCTGCTATTTTTGCTAGATGTTCCCTCATTCCTGTTTTGGAAGATTCAGTGTGTAATCATTCCTGCTTTGCACCCTCCTTGCCACTTATGGTGACCTGCTCTTTGTAGCACGTTCCTTGAGCTTTCCCAGGCTGCAGCCTCCTAATCTGTGTAAATGTTCCTTGTACAGAAGAAGACCCATAACTTTCAGCAGCAGCTGTCTTGCCAAAGGGCAGGAGGGGGATTGCTCAAGAAGATTTAATCCATAACAAAATCCCAGCCAAGGGGTGGATTTTGAGTTTCTACACAAAACTCTTTACACTTGATTCTTCAATACACACACACTCACCAAAGCTTCAGTTTAAAGCAGCCCCAGTTCAGGGCACTTGTTCTTCTTTTAGAAAGAATTGGCAAAATTGGCATAGTCTATCAGAAAATGCAAGTCTGTTAAAATGCACAGTCCTCAAAAAGATTAAAAAAATCAATTTCAGTGGGAAAATTGCAGGAAAAAAATCAATCCAAATGTAATGACTTCATAAAGTTAAACACCCTGAGGATTTCATATGCTACTGCCAATTGAGCCTTAGCTACAGCTATGCACTGGTACTGTTAACAAAAATTATTGAGGACAAAAATACTGCTGCAACTTCTTAACATTTCCATAAAGCTACAGCTTAATTTAACAATATGTCCAAATTCACAATCTAATTTTGCAAAGTAAAGCTGTATTTTGTAAGGCTGGAGATTTTTTTTTCCATTAGTGTCACTAGGCCTCTCGGCTGTTGAGGCAGCTTTGGGAATTTTAGATGGCTTTTTCTAATAATAAATTATTAATAAAGTTTAGCTGAAAAATGGTTGCAGCCTCAAAACTGACTACACTAATACAAATGAACTATATTTTAAAAGATTCAAAAGATAAACTAAATAAGACCACTGATAACATTACATTTCTGGATTTCATGGCAAATTAATAGCTCTTTTAATGCCTTTTTTTTTTTTGTGTGTGTCAATGGGTGCTTTTTTCACTCTGATTCCAGTATAGTGGGTATTTAAATTTATAGCATTAATAATGTATTTGTTAAATAGTTATTCCTTTGGTTAATTTTCATCCTGCCATGACCTAATCCCAGCACAGTGTTCAGTGCTAAAATGCTTAATAATGAGTGAGTTCTTTGCTTTTAAAAGAAGGTCATTTGCAATTAAATGCTAAGGCAAAAGAGTTAAATATTTCAGTATCATGTTTTTTTCTCACTGATGTTTTCAGACAAATCTGTGCTGGAGCAGTAAGACCAGGAACTTGAGAAAATGTGTGCTGCAGAGCTGGGACCATATGGTGCTCTTCATCTTGGGTAAGCCCTTCTTGTGCTGATACAGCAGCTCACTGAAAACTTGTGAACATGCAGTACCAAACACTACTTTTTGCTTCTTAATCGGTTTCTTTCAACACCTCTTCAGTCAGTCTTGTATCTCTAGCGAACATAGACTGCCTGGCAAATCGTGTTTTTCCAATGCTTTACTGACATGCTTCAGGCATAATTCAGTGATTTATGGAACAATCCTCTATTTAAAGTCAAATGAGTGACCAAAATATAAAACAGGAAGCATCTCAGTGATGCAAGCAGTTGACATGGAAACTTGCTCAGGCCAACAACTATTATTTTCCACCAAATCTTTCAAAAATCATAAATATTTAGTGTCATGAACAGCAAATACTGGAGTGCTGCTCTTGAGAAAGCATCTGGCATTTTTCTTTCCTATGAAGAGGTTTTTGAGTATTTGGAGCTCAGTCCTCTGCTGGTGACAGTGAAGGGTTTTACTACTAATAAAATCAACTTGATCTTTATGAAGCCCTAACACTGCTTTATTGAATGCATCTTCTGCTATGAACATAAAAATACATAAAACCTGCAAATTGCTGTCTACAGTATGTTTTCTAAGGAAAATTAGAAGTGCCAATTTTTGTGGCATTTATGGCAAGCTCACTACTGTGTATGTGGACTTCAAATTAAAACACAACACGAAAACACAAGTGTTATGAAGACTCTGACTGTATCCATGCATCAGTTTTTACTGTGAAGCTAAACATTGCCGAGAGTCAGCAATATCCTCCCTAATCTGATGGTTAGGAGCTGCTTGTGCTAAACATGCCTCTGTGTGCAGGCAAGGACCCTATTTCTTTCTGGCTATTTCCAGAGGGTGCTGATAAATACAGTTTTCCCAATTCTGTGCTCAAAGCACCCCACTGAACTTTCCCACATAATGGAAGCGGTGACCTCCAGCACATATTTTACCAAATTACTAAGCCATTTCAGAGTGCAATTTCCTAATGTCAGCTGTAGCATAGAAGATCTCATGTCCTTAAATGACACGTGGTGCACTGAGCTACACCTTCTGTTCATTGCCAATGTGAAGGGGCAGTGGGATGGATTCCTCCACCCTCTGTTTTTGAATCTTTCTAACTCCATCCTGCCTGCAGTCACAAACCTGTTTCTGTTAGACCCCATGAGGACACTAGACAAGCTAAGTTTGTCTTGTGAAATGCCAGCCTCACCAGAGCTCAGCTGTTTTGTCTACCAGAAGTCTTATGTATTTAAATATTGGATGCAAGCACTAGTTAAATCCTAGTGTAATTCTTCCCATTTTCACTTATTTTATTTCCCAACCAGCCATATAATACAATTTTGGCTGAAACACCCTTTGAAGATGCTGCTTTGCTCAGTGTGCAGGGTCTGCACTGGTCTAGCTTCATTTTCCCACTGTGCACTTGATAGAAACAAGTAATTTTCCTATCAGGAGCACAGAACAAACACAGAAAAATGATCTACTGAAGTAGATCAAAGGTGGAAGAATAAATCAACTTTTAGTAGACTTGTGCTTCCTGGCAAAGAAAGACTGAGAATATTCCAGATCGCTGCCCTAAAACAATCAATGAGAGAGAAAAAGCACACATTTTGAAGGCAAAAGAAGTTGCTGTGTGAGCACAAACTGAATTACACACATCCTATCGAGTTAATCTGATTGTACTTTAAACTGTTTACAAAATTGCAGGGGAAGATACTCAAATATGACAGCTTTCCATGAAAATACCTTTGCAAATTAAGCATTATGAAATATTTATTGTGGCTCTTATAAATTTTTAAAGGTACTAAGTGGTAACAGCAGGTGTCATGGAAACCTCTGTCCCCTCATCATGGCCATTTCTAATAAAAAATATTTCAAAAAAAGCTTCACCTCTTCTAACTCTCCAGCTCTCTCAGGACTGAGGAGCTAGGTTTGGGTCATGGTGTTACATTGTTTTTCTTGAGGATCACACAGTAAAGATGCCAGAAGGTACAGGTCTCAAACATGTTTCTTACATATTTTATCTTCATAGGTGCATAGGTTGCTCATTCAAAAGTTGTTTTCAGGATAATCTAAAAAACAGAAAATGCTAACTCAATTTAAACTGAAGCTCAATGAATCTTAATTAAGACAGCCTGTTGGGGGTACTGCTATTTTTTACAAGCTACTAAAACCAAAATAAGCTACTATCCAGTAAACAACTGCATTCTGGGAATTTCAGAATGTCTGATGATGTTTGTATTTCATTACCCCTGGGATGGCATCACTCAATTAGGTACAAAGCTGAGCTCATAAAAGGGAACATAAAGAGTTTTCCATATCATCCTTTATTGTGTGCTCACATCTGGGTCAGCACAGAATTAAAAACAAGATCATCGCGTCATCATTTTTGACAAAGGAAGCATATTGTGCACATATTATTCTGGTTATCTAATGGAAAAGGTTTGGAGTTGATGGGTTGTTTTATTCCCCACAGCCCGTACAGCTGTCTCAGAATTTTAATAGTCAGATACAAAATCCAAAGCTTTGACTTATTCATATATTTGATATGAATAATGGTATCATCATACTAAAACAAATTAATATGAGTTTGAAAAAGCAGTTAACCCTCATGCCTCATGGTATAAATTGTGTCTTGGAAGGAAGATAATTGGCCATTTTAAGATTTCTTGGATCCTTCTCTACAGTAACATGAGAGTTTTGTCAGCTCACATATTATTAAAAAAAGTTTTTAGAACTAAGCATTCTTCCTCACTGCTTCTTGGGTTGTTCTGTCAGATAGTAAGTATTATCTTGAAAGCAAAAGCTAACTGAAGTCTTACAGTCCATCATTCACTCTCTACAAGCGTGACAGAAAGTTGAGATATAACCTCACCAGTGATTCCAGAATGACTTGTGTAACCTTTGGCTCAAATAAAATGTTGTTTTACCCCTCCTCAATTGTGTAATAAATAAAGGATCAAGAAGTGAAGAAATGCAAATATTGTTATCAGGGAGAGTAATGAAACCCTGAAACGACTTTTGAGACATCTGCTAGTTTCTTCATCATTAATTACAAATTGATGTCTGTCTGTAGTCTTAAATTCAGCTCCAGCCTGTTGAGGTCTGTTCAGGAATTACTGGACAAAATACAACTTGACTGGGCTGGAGTATTAGTGTGTGATCTGAATCGTATTTTCTATTTTTAAAATTTCTAAGGCAGTATGTACCCAAAGCAGGTTTACATATTAACAAAGTCACCACTGGAGGTGTTTCACAATCAGTGAGAGGCAAACCTCAAGGGCGAAATAAAAGGTAATTGGCACTGGAAGAAGCAGTCACCACAAATTGCATTTCACTCTAAAGCAGAAAAAAAATCTCATCCTCCTTCATCCTCTCAGCATCTGTATCAAGGTTAACTATTTTCTGTTAACCTCTAAAATCTATGGTTCTATGATAAAGCCAAGCACAAAAATAAATGTTGCAGCTTTATCATTTTTATCAGTTACACATGAGCTTATTCTTTCTTTTAAATTAAATATTAGGGCATAAGGTCACCAGGAAACTTGACTTTGAAATAATTCAGTCATCAGAAGAGATACACAAATATTGCCTTAGAGGAAAGCCCCCAGGGAAGTAACTGGGACAGAAGCCAAAATCTTTACATTCTTCCTGGCATATTTGTTCACACTCTTAATTTAATTAAATCTAATGGGATTCATGAATGATCCCAGTACTTTAGTCTCCACTATCTCAATCAAATAAGCCTCCATATACCAATAGCACCATTTGAAAATGATTTTATAATTAATTTTCTAAAATAAGTGTACTTAATTTACACACCATTTACTCCACTTCCTTATTGTCTAATGAAGTAAAAAATATAACTTGAGTTGAAGTGAGCTTGCCAGTCAATGTATCTATTTCTTTACCTGCTCTTCTCATAAAAGTTTTTGATTTGGTTTGGCTTTGTAAATTTTCCCATTTGCTCTTTGGTTTCACCTTGCTGGTTTTCAGCACAAGGGGAACATAAAATAGCAACTCATCGGTTGTACCTGAAACTGGAAGCACCTGTCATTTTAGAGATACTGAAGAGAAATCTGCCTGTGTTTAGTATTAGCCTTCGAGAACTGAGGAGACCGTGTAATATTAAATGATTTATACGCACAAGCCGATTAAGCTTTATTTGTATTTCCTTTTGTTAAGCAGTTTGCTAATTTGCATATTAATCTTACATTAATTAAAAGAGGGTTGCTGCCCACCAAACCCCCTCATTAAATGCTAAGTTTGCTTATCTGATAGATGTCTGTTTTTCCCAGGTTTCCTAATAGAGATGTATCTGCGACATGCAGCGCTCTTGGGAAGGGCAAAAGACTGAATAAAGCTAGAGCCTTTTGTCACCAAGGTAAGCCACAGCTGGCAATTCAGCTTCCTACAGGTGCCTGCCAAGACATCCCAGCACCTGAGCTTCTTCTTGTTTATAGCTGTAACTACAGTAACTGCAGTCCTGCTCCACTCTTCTAGAAAGAAGCATTGTATTTTCTCTTTTACTGAGATGTGCACATACATATACCATAATTGACATTTAAATTAGAACTGTTTGCCCAGAGAGGAAGGAGAATCTCCATCCTTGATGACTTCCACACTTGAAACAGGCATGGCCCTGAGAAATGTGTTCTGACCTTGAAGCCAGATCTAATATTAAAGCTGGTCCTACTTTGAGGGAGGGGGTTGGACCAGAGACATCCAGTGCTTCTTTCTAACTGAAATTATGCAGTGATTCTCTAGCGGTGGCACTTCTGTATTTATTCTGGGCAGAGGGACTTTGCTTCTATGATATGAACCACTCTTGCTTTAAACAATGTATTTTCTTCGGGGAAGTTGCACCTCTCTTTGAAATACCTTATTTGTGTTCTGGAAGAATGGCCTTTTATGGATTTGAGAAGTGTGGATTCACTGCAAGCAATGCCATGTGCTGTGTTTTGGAAAATATGCCACTGGCACAAAATACACAGTTGATTGTATTTGCCAAATATCAGATGAACTCTGTATCTGAATACTGAAGAATACTTTTTTTCCAACTTTGCAATTTTTGTGTTTTTAGTTATTAGTCGATGTAGCTTGTTTATAGATGCTGTCTTCTAGGAAATGTACAACAACAAACAGCCCTCTGTGCTCCCCTGCCCTTGTCCTCAGATGCCTTAGTTCACATTGGAACTATTTCCTTTTCCCTGAAGCACATATATTTTTCATCCACCATTACAGCCAGTGAAAGAATTTTCACCTCCCACTCTCAGAGTGATTTTGAGTATTCACAAATGACAGTTATAAAATGTTTTGGATAAAAGCAAAGTCTTTAGATGCTTCAAATGTTTCTTCAGAAATTATTCATTAATCTGCATACAGAGAAAGGCTGAAAATAGTTTTTATGTCGGAGTTAGTTGTGTATGTGACATTTAACATAAAATCATCTACTGTGGCAGAAGTACCCTACTTTAAAATTGACGAAGACAATCTATGATAATTAAGGACGCTTTTTTTTTTTTTAATTGCCAAAATTATTTCCAGAACTACATCTTGGAGATATTGCATTTTTCTTAATTTATGTTGTTAAAGCTGAAATACTCTGCAATAACTTAGTTTCTTCATTTAACATAATAGTTAAACAATCAGAAGCATTATTAATGATGACTTTTAAATATAAGCATAATTATATTGTCAAAATATGCAAACATATTTTCTAGCTATTTTTGGAGACATTTACTGTTAAGTAACCAGACATACTGGTTAAGTATTAAATATTGTTTTAAGGGACTGAGAAATAAAATACTTCCATGAGTATCATAGGGATTTAACTCCACTTTTCTGATGTCACAGTCTCTGAGGCAACAGGAGTTGCTATGAAAAATGCTTTGGCCACAGTCCTGTCACAATGTGATGAATGTTATAAATGCATACGAGCTTCAGACAGTATAACTTTTTTTCCATTTTATTTTTGCTACTGATATCTGACTAATATTGTGAATTGAATTCTACATCTGAAAACGTTCCTGTTCTGTAATTTCATGGTGGGCAGTGCCACTCCAGACTTCATTAGGTAAAAGATTTGCTATCGGAAAACTTACTTTCATCTTCCAAGCAGTGAGAAGTAAAAAGTAAATGGAGCATGTCCTTTGTTGTACAACAGTGTGGAATATCCTGTCGTCTTGGTTGTGGTGTTTAGCACCACATTTACACAGTCCTTTAGAACACGACTCCTGCAGCCTCTGGAGGTAAACTGACTGCTGTGCACTCACGCACTCCCGAGGAAAGCCCCTCTGCTCCTCCCAGACCTGCTGCCTCTGCTTTGTTGTTGGCATGGTCAGCACAGAGAAATTAGAGTCTCGGCTTTCGGGTTTTCTTCACTCATCTATCGGGAGTTCCTGGGTGGTCCAGCTCAGTAAGTGCATCCATCTGTAAAAATAACCCTTCTGGTAGAAACAAACTGCAACATGTGAGAAAATTGTCCGTTTCCATACAGATTGTTTCAAAATCAACAGCTTTAGCGTTTTTTACTGCCTTCCCATATTGCTTTTTTTCTGCTCAGAGAACATGTTGCAAAGGTAAAGACTATATAGAGGGCCTGTACCATACTCATCCCTTGTACTTTAGGTGAGGTTTATGAAGATGCCAGGTCTTCAGCTGTGTTCACAAAGTGGAGCTTTGCTGGGGAGAAGCTAAGGGAACATCCATTATTTTATTAGCACTTTGCAGAGCAGGACGAGCTCTCTCCTCGCAGCGCAGGAAGCTGCCCATGTGGCTGCAGGGATACTTTATATTCAGTTTAGTGCTGCCTATATCCCATATTTACACACAAGAAAAGCTCTGGCAGATGCCTGCTTTCTAAAATTATGTGAGGCAAAGTTGAAGCTGAGATGTGGAACCTCCCTTTTCTCTGGCCTGATTTGTCTGTCACCCTTATTCTAAATTTAAGATTGGGTTTACAGAACGCAAAAGGAAGAATCAGAAACGCTGGCAGTTAAATTAAGCAGTGGAACATCTTGTGTTTATTTTTAGGTTGAAAAAGTGGATTTTGTTTTCCATATGCTGAAGTTTTGCTGTCAGGGCCCGGCTGGTAATGTGCATGTTTTCGAAAACTTTGTGAACAAGTAAATGTTAGCTGTGCTTAGATGGACCTTTAGCTTAGCTTCTGACCCTTTCATGGTTATTTTTGGCAAGAAAGTTCCATATAATAATAAGCAGTGGGACTGAAACGTAGAGAAGAGCTGTGCTCTGTGTTGATGAAAGCTCTCAGAAGGCTTTTCCAAAAGTAGGCCTTTCTCTTAGGATACACATCGCTGTCTGTCACCTCCTATAAGCAGAACCTAAGAGGCAGCTCTACAGCACCTGTGCACCTCTGCCTCTCAAAGCCAGCAGCTCTCAGCATTTCCTTTAGCTTCCTTCATGAGTGACACCTGCCAGATTCAGAAGGCAATGATGTGCTACTTTTCAGCATCTCAGAACTCTAGTGCCTCTGAGCCAAAGCACATATTTGCTCAGAGTTACAGATGCCTCCTATCTTTATTGAACAGCTATTTCAGCCTGAAATGAAGACTGTAGTCCCAGAAGACCTTGAAAGAAGTTTTTTTAAATGTTAGATAGGAATAGCACAGTACAGTGAAATGTGTAATGCACACAGCTGATCTTTGGCCTGCTTACTTTTCTCTCTGGGAGAATAATGTCTGTACATAAACACTGTGTGTTGGACTGCTTGCCAGCTGCAAATGTTCCCCTTAAGAAGAATGAATCATGAGCCTCCTGTAGGAGAGAGATGTTGGACTTAGAGGTTTGTGGTGGAATTCAGCTCTTCTAGCTTGAGATATCTGTCATGTATATGCCAGCTCTGAGCTCTTTGTCCAGATTCCCCTCACTGGCAAAGCAGCATCTTTATGGGATGATTCCTCTCCTCCTAAAGTAGAAGTCTAGAATATCGAATCAATTGCCCATTAGGAATACCAGCTTCTCCCCTCTGATACTGAAAGGAGTCTAGAAAACTAACTCAGATGTTGACATCTGTTTGTTAGCTTCTAAATATGGACCAGAGGAATGGACTTTCAGTGTGGAGATACACCAGCTGTTACTGACAGAACTAAAGACATGCAAGAATTTAACCTTCCTTTAAATTTAGAGCTTTGTTGTAGCCCTGTAGGCTATATATTTGAAAAATCACCTCAGAAAAAGCATTATCATCTATGGACTTGAAATGTTCATAACCTGAGTGTCTGAAAAAAAAATTTCCAGTATATGTTTTTGTGGTATATTCCCAGCATAATCAAATATATTTAGTCTCTGTCACATCTCATATTCAGAGGTTAAATGATATACTAGACATACTATATTTCAATGAGAAATAGATGCCAATCTAGTGATTGGTTGTACTATATTTTTTTTTAACTTGAAACCCTCTGAAATGCAGGATTTTTTTAGATTTTGAAAAAAGGCAACTCTTCTATTACTGTTCCTATTTAATACTCTATGTTCAAAATTTAGCTGCCAACCCACAATCCTGTAAAGGTCTTTGAAAATTGCATTACTGAAGGTAGTTTTGAATACAATGACAGTGTATTTCGGTTCTCCTGTTTCCTTAATTGTGATGTTTGTTCAGCCCAACTTTTGATGTTAGATTGGTAACATCTCTTACAATATAAAGCCTGATCTACAGCTTTTTCAGCTCTTTACTGTGTTATTAGTATGGAAAGCTGCCCATTCTCACTCTTTCAATACAGAAGATATTTGTAGACTGGCTAACAAAGCCTCTCAACTGTCGAGAAATACCCATGTAGTAGCTGAGAATGTGGTTAGAGGAAATTAATTCTGGATAAAATGCAAGTTTAAGTTCTGAGACAATAAGTTCTCCCCATCTTATCTGGTCCAGCCCAGTGCAAATATCACTCATTAATGACTTAGCTTTGAATTTCTGCACTGTTTCCATCATTTTATATCTCGGGACTTAATAATCATATTTATATTGTGATTTTATTAGAAAAGGCTGATGTCCAGATCTTGTTAAAGAAATGAAGGTGATAAATAAACCTCCTTGTTTATTGTATCTGTTTCTGATGCATCAATGGGAGAGGTGAAAGGAAAGTAGAATAAAGCCATGCAGATAAATTTTTAATACATAGTTTTATGATTCTGCAATAGCAACTATATAATGAGGCTTGTGAAATACTGTCTGTTACGTTCCCAGCCAATAATTCCCCAGTGCCACAGGTCTGTGCACAAGAGAAACAGTTTTGCCACTTTGAAAGTTATTTAAATTCAGGTCATGCTATTTATTAAGCAGTATCCAAATCCAACCTTTTTGTGGATTTCAGCAGAGGAACTTTTGTTTTGGGTGCTATTGAAATGATTAAGAAAAGTTTCATACAGACAACTACTCAGTAATTTCACTAGAAAAAAAGAGAAAGGAACAAAACATTGAACTTTTCTGTGTAATTTCCACTTGTTGGCCATTCTATAGTACAAACATTTCCACTAATAGCAATTTTACAGATGTTGAATTTTAAATGTTGAATCAGTCCCTGCTGAAAGGAAATCCCGAGCCCCGTTGCAGGTTTTTCTGCATATATCTGTATGAAGGACAGATTTTTTGGGACTAATGTAGTGCAGGGATTGATGGCACAGACTCTTGTGCTTTTCACTTTGACACTGAATAGGAAAGCTCTCCATGGAGAGTGTTTGTTTTGCCCTTCCCATCCCACACATCTGACCCTCATGATCACCAGTACCTAACCCATAGCACACCACAGGCAATACAGTGGTTTTCTCTTTCTGTCAGCTTCTGTTTCAATATGGCTTATACCATTTCCCATGGCATAAGCAAGCCTGGAGGTTCTCCCAGGATGCTCTCTGCAAACTATAGGCTGGTAATTACTGCCTTAAGTGGTCTGAAAGTAACCCAACCTGCTGAGGAATGGGCTGCGTGCAGTGGATCTCCAACCAGAAACGTTCATCTGTCTCAAGGGGGAAGCTTGTGATAGGCAACGTGGTTTTATCATATGGTTCGCAGCTGTTGATTTGTTCTAAGTAGGGATTTAAAGTGAGTAATCCTTTCTATTTGCCTAATGCCAAATCATGCGGGTATGAGAGCTGGGGAAGGGAACAAGAAAAATGCTGCACCCTTATTTAATTATATTCCTGCTCTTACCTATTTTTCACCGATTGGTCTCCAAGCGATTAATGAAATAGGCCAGTAATACTACCTCAACTTCCATGTGTCCCAGTGGCAAAACAGTGGTATAAGTAGATGCAAACCACAAAATCTCTGAGTCCCAGGCAACTACCCTGTCTGTGACAGTATTTTGAGAAGATCTTATTAGTCAGCATTTTTTCTGTTTTCTCAGAGTTTGGTAGTACATGCAGATTCTTTTTGGCTTGTTTGTTTTAAATACAGATGTCACTTTAAATTAGAGTAACAGTAAATAAGAGCAAGGCAGTAGAATTCCCATATAAAAGAAAAAATAAACAAAAAGGCATTGTTTTATCTTTAAAACTGTTTTCTTTCCTCCTTCCTCTCTCCTGAACTTAAAATATCCAGCTATAATTAAATATCCTCCTTTTAAAGTAGGGAACTATATTCACAGGATTGGAGAGGCCAAGAGGCAAAGCCAAGATGGGAGAACATAGCTTTCTCCAAGCCCAGTGGTGGGAATCACAGTATTGCCTTTGCCCCAATCTCTTCAGACAGTTTCCCAGCAGGATACTGAGCTACTTGTACACACCGATGCACAACTAGAGCCTATACGCTAAATTAATTTAATGCATTCTATAAACTTAATTTAAAAGCACACGTATGCAAATAAAGAAGTCTTCATCATCTTGGCCCTTATTTTATGACCCACATCCACTGTCTACCTCCTTCTTGGTTTTTCCTAAAATCCCCTGCTCTTTTCTCTTGCTGCTGTTTTATAAAGAGGAAGGGTTAAATGGGTCATCCTGTGACGCTTGTACACCAAGGATTCTGACGTGGCTGGTGCCTTTGTCCCTGTGCAAGAAGAGATCTCTGCTCCCCCATGCTTTGCAGTGGGCACCCCCGAATTCCTCCTTTGGCTGCCACCCTACAAAGGGGGGATTTCCCTGCTGTCCTCATTGCTGCTGACAGGGGAGGCAGAGTGCAGCCATCGCACAGCAGATCTTCACCATTTGATTTGGTGATTTGAAGGATTTAGGCTCTTACCATGGGATCTCAAGCCAGGCTGATGCTTCAGGTCTGTTAGGTGTATGTCAGTCTCTCTCTCCCTCTCAAGAACTTGACAAACATCCTGCTGAGAAGCCGATTACCTTTTAGAAATGTATAGTTTAGATACCACTCTCTTTTCTATCCTTGAACTGTACAGGTCTTACTGTTCTTTGGATCCTATAGTTGCACCTGAATTAGGGGTGAGTCATAAGAAGTCTAACTATTGCTCATAACTTCTTCCCCCTCCTAGGTAGAGGCTGTCATATTCCGGAATAGAGCAGGAGAAGCCGGGGTAAATGCATGATTATAGCATGCTGGCAAAATCTCCTTCTGCTCAGCACCAGACATCCAAGTGACCAAAGGCAGAGTGGGCATCTGTGTATGTTGCAGCCTGTTTGGGGCAGGAGTGCCAGCCTGCCACCCAGGGCAAGCATTCCTCCAGAGTGAACAGTGGAGAGAGCAGGCAGGTCAACCTGCTGGGGTCATCCTGCTGGGTCCCAGCCTTACCTTTGAGCTTTCTCAAGAACAGGACTAACAGCAGATAACGGTAGGGTTCAGAAATCCCTCTGATGTGTTGAAAGAAGTAGCACCTGCCTTCAACTCTCCTTGCTCCCCTCCCAAATGCATAAAAAGAGGGTCTGCATAGTGGCACTGCAACAGTGGAACTTTCTGTACTTCGTAGCTGCCTCCCAGCATAATAACACCCAGGCTTCAGTGCCTTACGGCTGTAGCTGTGTTTCTGGAAGACATGAAAAAACAACCTGTGAAATATTTGCAAATGTGCAACTAAAACTGCATACACACCTTCCTCTGTGTGCAACCAGCAAACAAAAAAGATGGGTAAAAACAAACCAGGTAAACTAGAAGAGAAAATTTATTTTTACTTGCTTATAAATGAGTACCATGATGCTGATGCTGCATAAGAAAATGGAGAGATTTTTCTTTTTCTTTAGAGAGTTTTTTTTATAGAAAGAAGTTGAGAAACATTCCTTTTCGGCAAGCTTTAGGAAATTCTAGCTTCAGGTTCTGAGGTGGACCCAGGAGTCCCGTTAATACTTGGTTGTACAGCCTTTGTTTGAGAAAGTATCCTAATTTCAGAGTGCACAAAGACAATGGAATCATTAATAAAATAAATAAGTGCATATATTCTTAGCGCGCTCAGCCACTATAGTATAGTTGTCCTAAAAGAATACAAACAGCGTCTGAAAATTAAAACCTGCTGCTATTTTTTATTAATTCTGGTTCTTATGTATTTTTCTTTTTTAATTGTATCTACAAAAAGCTGGTAATTTGAGGGCAGTAGCATCAATTAACAGTTTAGCTGGAGTTGCAAAGGTTGTCTAATTGGAAAGGCTGTAGTCCAATGATATGCAAATTAATAATTTCAATTTCAAATTAATGCTAGCCAGCGGGAAGTTGAGTGTAAGATTTATTTTTCAGCTTGATGAAGTCTCTAAATACAAAATGTATACATATCTCTCTGATGGAAGAGGAAAATGAAGAGCCAGATTGTTATGCTGGTGTAGAATTCAGAGTCATTGCAATGAAATCAGAGTTACTGCTCGTTTACAAAGTGTAGCTCAGAACAGACTTTGCCCTGAAGTGCTTTCCTCCTTGGCCATTTATCATCTCCTTTGAAGACGATGGAATTTGGAGTGGGCTGAAGTGGTAGTTCAAAAAGCATATAGTATAGCAACAAGGTAAAATTGAAGCAGCATGTTGTGGAGACCTGCATGAATCAGTCATGCTTATAAGGACTATATATAGAGACAAATCTCCTTCCAAGGAGATTCCTGTGGGCACCATACAAAGTACTTAACAGACTGTCTGAAAATAAATCCTGACACCCTAACCTACAGAAAGAAGGAGGTTTCCTTTCAAGTTCCTTGAGCCAAAATAATTCTGCAGATTCCAACAGAGTGGGCTGGATGGTTTTCCTTTGGTTGACATACTTAATTTGTCTAGGTGCTGGTTAATATTCCAGCTTCATGAGTTTATTATCTTTTAACAATAATAATAACAACAACAATAATATAAATGATAATCTGAAGGACATTGAATACAGCAGACTGGTAAAAGAAACAAGATCCAAACAAGGCTTCCCCTCTGGAAAACAGTCCTCCCACCATACTGGAAAACTGAACTGCAGTTAGAGATGGAAGGTGGTCTCAGGTGGTATCCCGCAGTGGCTAGATCCACAGCAGTGCTATATACTCTAGAGATTTTATTAACACCTTTAACCCTACCTGGAATAAGTTCTGAGTAAAAGTTCATGTTTGTGTTTCCCAGCTGTTGTGATGGGGCTGGCTACACAAAAAGGAATGGTGAGATCAGTTCTTAAGTCAACTGGGAAATTTTAGGAGATAACTGAATGAATACAAAACCTTTTCAAACAGCGAATGTCTTAATTTCTTCACAGGAAAATGCTTTTTAAAGACATGATATTTTATCAGGAAAACATGTTCATTTTGGTTGTCTTTGGACATGTGTATTACATTCGTAGATGAAATCACAGTCCAACAACGATAATAGTGAAGTTGATCTCCAGGAAGGATGTGTGATTTTAGAGCATTGACAAAGAGAGATCAAAACCCTCAATACACCCCACTGAGAGATGAGAGAGACAAGCAAAAACTGTAAAAAGTTTGTCCAATTTCACCCTCTGTAATGGAGCCAGGAACAGGCTGGTTCTTTCAGCTGTTTAAAGCAGGAGATAGTCACCTGAATAGTTGGGCTGGGAGGCTGCAGAGCACCCTCTGTGGCACAGACCTGGTAGAAATGCCTGAAATTGCCCTAAGTATTGCTTTGGTCTGCATAGGTTGGAAGATTGAACCACCAACCACCTGGGGAAAATCTGAAGAGAAACAGAGGGGGCATTGCAACTGCACTTTCTGCTCTGTGGGGATTGTTTTGCAGCAGTTGTCTGCTCTTGGCTGAACATCTATTCATCATTTTATTACTCTGTGAAATCGATGAATT
This sequence comes from Calidris pugnax, assembly GCF_001431845.1. NCBI lineage: Eukaryota > Metazoa > Chordata > Aves > Charadriiformes > Scolopacidae > Calidris > Calidris pugnax. The sequence continues at coordinate 6,361,152 of NW_015090893.1, forward strand.
GCAATATAAAGTCTTATGAGCTTTAAATGGTCCAAAATTAGTATGTGTAGCGGTCAGAGGCCAATCAATCAATCGACAAAAATTAATCTGTCTTGTAAAGAGTGGCCTGAAGATCAATTTCTTGTGTGAGCTGAGCCACAGTATTGACTGAGCTGTGGGAACAGATGATGGACCTAAAAGTTCTGCAAATTAAATGATTTAAATTAGTACTGCAAGTATTAAATCAATGCTAGGCGGAACAAGAGGTGATGTGTTCTACTGTTTATCCTAAAATTCAATCTGGACAGCTGTTGAGCAGTGCTATTTTTCATAATTTGTAGTTTTCTGGGCCAGCATTCTGTCCTGTTCCAGTCTTTGTATTGCTTTTTATTCATTAATTTGGAACTGAATTGTAGTCAGTATGATTAGTGATAGATGACTTCAAGGATTTTTCTACAGGTGACAGAAAAAGAGAAAGAAGAGGTGATTCGAGTTGTATGATTCAGTCCATGAAAAGTGACCAAAGTTAGTACCTCTTTTGGGAATGGCAGCAGAGCAGCACTTGAGGATCTTGAAAGAGTTTTCATTAGCGTGAGCTCACAGACCAGGGTAAGGCATTTTATTCGCTCAGGGTGCATATGTGACCTTGAGTACTGTTGCTACATGTGTAGCTTTTGGAGGACACATGGATTTGGTTTCCACTGTGATTGATCTAAATCTTTATACCTATTCTAAAAATGAGGGGTGGTGGTGAGGGGGAAGGTACTATGATTATAGAGATGTCTTTGAGCTTTGGTTACTTTCCAGGTGCAAAACAGCAGTTTTCAATATCTGGAAGCAATAATTGGAACAATAATTGAAAAAAAAGTTTGTTACATGACCTGCCTTCACAGATGTAAGGCTGTCACCAAATACATCTGCTTCCCCACCTAATGTCATATTCACATTCGTGTTTACTATGAAATAATTCAGCTGATGAAAAATATTTTTTCCTGGGCTGAGAAACTGGGTCGTACTCCAACAGAGATTTGATTGGAGCTTACGGTCAGTGATGCTGGATGTTTGGATTGCTCTCAACGGAATTTCTATTTCATAATAGTATTTGTGACTTTTCTACTTTTTCCTTTTCCAACAATAACTGTTGCTCTTGTATGTGAAGTTATGCCACAAAAACGTGTCCGAACATCTGGAAAACAATGGCTGGAGAGTTGTGGTCAGGCAGTGAGCAATGGAGGTGGTGTGGGGAGGCACCATGCAGGGAAGCGAGTTCAGACAGCCTCCGAGTCCAAGGCGAGGGCTTGGGGTCCTTCAGTCCATAATGGGCACTATGATTTCTCTTGCAGATGGTATTCATAGCCCTCCATAAAACAGAACTCAAGAAAAACAACCTGGTTAATTACCAAAGTACTGCAAGGAGTATTGGCCAGTGGAGACTCTCAGTCTCCTGTTTTGTGTTTTTCTCTGAGGTACTGTGTTCTTGGCTAGGTGGGCTCCTGATTTCACCCTGTGCCCTGGATCCTAATAGTTCACTAGGATCTCATGAAAACACATGAAAAGATGAGTGGGTAATACAATAAACATCTTTTCACCCTTATTCCCCTCCTAAATAAATGCTCTCTTTCTCCAGCAGCTGGAAATCTCTTGTTTTCTTGAAAGAGCCACACTTAACTTTGCAGATAACACTGCATTTTTTCAGCTGCAAAGATATTTTCTAAATGCATCCTGGAGATAGGATATTGTTTCATCTCTCCTATCTATTTTCTTAAGAGGGTACAAAATAGCTCAGTTGAAGAGCAGCAATTTAAAAAATGAAAGCTGTTATGTGTGTGCATTTATATGTATGTATATGTGCCCTATGCTTCACCTTGACCTAGGTAACCATATGTACTGTGGTCATTTTCTGGCACTAGCTGTAGAGGCTGAAGTGATTTTGGGTGAAATTCTTTGCTGAATCTTGCTATTGCTATCATAACACTAACTTTAAACCGCATGGAGGATTTTGAGTTCAAGAAAAAAATCCAGACTCTCTCTTCAGGGTTGCGTATCATGTTTACAGCTGCACCATTGCAACCATTGCTGTAATTCAGGTACTACATTTTCAAGTGTTCCTGAAAAACACATCTAATTTTATGACATTTAATCTCAGAGCATTAATGGAAAGGCTCATATAATACAAATTCATTTGCAAGCAAGGACAATTAGCCCAGCAGTAGCAGCTAGGTGAGGAAAGCTGTGGACTGAGAGCAGAAAGAGCTGTTATGTTTTTTACAATGCCAAATAAACCATTTACAGCAAGAACTAATTACCTGATTATTTTCAGTGTCTGCTCTTCAATTAACAGAGTGAATATGCACCTTTAAAGAAAAAAAAAAGATGTTATTTCTCTTGATGCTTTAGGCTTTTGTTTCAGCCTAGAGATAAGATAATATGTACGAATTTTATTCTTAATAGTTACACTAGAGTCCATTGCTGAGAGCCCAGCCAGCTCTGGGGTCTGTCACCCTGGCTTACCTGAGGAGGTGTACGTTTACCTGTACTCTGCAACCAGTGACATTTTGTAACACATTTAATATAGCATTAAAACTTTATGATTTCAAGCATGAGATGGAAGAGACCATGGGAGCAGACTGGGATAATGCTCCCTTTGTGGTGCTGCAGTGCAAGCGTAGTGAGAAAATTGCTGGTAGTGTGACAATAAACTGTGTCTTTGTAATACACTGGGTCAATGCAAAAAAAATAATCTGATTCAGCTCCATTTATTGGTTGGTCTGATCTCCTCTTTTTATTGCCAGTGAGCTTCTTATATGTATGAATGCTCACAAAAAGCAAACCTGACACTAATATTATTCAAGTTATGAATTATGAGAGCATAGGCACCTAGATGAGCTCTTTTTATTTCATATGCAATATGTTTATGTATAAATTACACAGGGAAAGTGAAAAAGATTCATGTTCAAAAAGCTTGGGGCAGCCAATCAGGCAACACAGACAGTTTGGGGGGGACTTCGCTGCCCAGTGTGAGGTTGTGTTTCAGAGCTCTGAGGACCTGATGAGGGTTGCGCTGGGAACGTCCATCTCATAGTCTCATCTCCTGATGCTGATGTAGAAACTGCTCAGCACCAGGAGGGGTGCTCCAAGGGGAAGCCTCTGAACCAGGTACCTTGGATTGTGATCACAGTGAATGTTGAGGAAGCTTCTTCATGAAGCAATGAATCATGAGGAGACTCAGATGGAGAATCTGCAGGTGGAAGTTGCTATGCTATTGCTAAGAATAGCTGTATGAACTATAAAAGCTTTATGCCTTGAAATCAAAGCAAGCTTTCTTCTGGAGAATTTCTAGGTAACATATTGCTTATGCACCAAGTCCATTTATTTCCTAAAGTGGTACAACAAAAAGAAGAAAAACGGTGGAAGCACCAAGTCAGGAGTTCTTATCCTGAGCTCCAAGGTCAAATATATAAAAATTGAGAAAAGCCAGGGAGTGTATGTTCCTAACAGAAATTTGCAAAATAAGTAAGAAGTGTTTTGAACAAGTATATATTCAGGGATCTTTTATATGTTATTCCTTTTATGCAACAGGATACATATACTGCAAGAGGTTCTTTTATATACTAAACAAAGATAGCATGCAGCAACTTTTAACCAGTTTTAAACTATTTACTGTGCTTAATTTATCTTAATTTTTATTTGGTGTGATATGATAAAAATAGAAAACTGACAAAATGCAGGAGTAATAGAAAACTTAGCAAATTACTTTTTGCTAACTAGAAGGATGGTATTGATTTCCTAGTTTTGAAATAATCCTGGGTTTATGAGAAATAATAATGACTAATCTCACTTAGTACAAAAAAGGACAAGTCCTCGTAGTTTTTTTGCCCTATTTTTGCTATTTTTACATGCATATATGTTCCATGATTTAATACTTGGGAAGACCCTGTATATGAAATGTGAGTACAGACCGTAACTGTAGTTAATTTCATATTGAGGAAAACCTGCAAATGTATTAATCCTCAGAAAAATAAGATTAACAGAGGAATTTATGTTAACAAACTGCATGTCAGAGCGTTGCCTGGAGCTATTGGAGTGAAACATCATTGTTATTCAATAGCACTGTGTGGGTGGAGAGCTACGAGCTGAAAGGACTTGTTGATTATTGATTATGCATTTCACTCTGACATAAAAAATTTGCTTTCTTCCAAAGTGGTGTAATTACACGTTATATGTTATGATGAGCCTTTTCCTTTAGAGTTACATTTCCACAGGCATCTATTCAGTGCCCCGGTGCTGTCACCAGGAGAGCAATGAGGAGAGCTTTGTCTCAGAACTTGTTTCCTGCTCCAGTGAGACGCAACTGAACGGCACTGAGAGCTGTAAACAATATCCATCAGAAACTCCCCTTTCAGGCCCCAGCTTTCCATCGGTCCTGCCCTCCACCTGACAGCTCTCTTTTTCTACTTCAATAGAAAGAGATAAAACTCAAGGTTTTAGCAGCTTTGTGAAGAGTGAAGCTAGGCCAAACATGTAAACGGATGCACACGGGACAGGGAGCCTTCTGTGTTTGAGGGGGGTTAATGTTGTTTTGACCCAACAGAAATATAGGGAATAGCTGTGTGGTTCAGACTGAAAATGATCTTCTGAAGTTACTGTAGGTCTTCTCATAAAGATTTACTCCCTTATTCCTCAGGCCACAAGCCTGTTGAGGATCTGACAGAGCAGCAGTGATTTGGGCCACGCTGTGTTTGCAATGTGAAGGAGAGCCCTGAGGGTCATTCATGTTTTGAAATGGCCATAGTAAGATTTTAGCATTCTGAGTAAGTGCAATTTTGATCATAGCACTGGGATGCCAGGACAGTCAAAGGATTAATCTGTGTGTCTTTGTCAGTACAGCTTGGATAACAAAAGACAACAGCACACTTGAATTTTCCTAAAAAAGAAAAAAATAAATAATTGACTTTCTGTGGAATTGCCTTCGTTATCAAAGGAATCCCCCGATCTGCTAAAGAATTTATTTTCCAGTTTTTATTAGTAAAAGCAAAGATTTTAAATGGAACAGTAAAAAGTAAACAACTGTAATTTTCACAAACCAGTCTTCTGCTGTTTTCTAGTTTTCATTTTCTGCTAAATATTTCTTCTTCAGGGTTTTTTTTTCCCTCTGTTTTGGATTGGATCAGTAAGGGATTCTTATACACTGAGATTTTCAATAAACTGTTCGGATGTTAGGAACATAAACAGAAAGCAAATAGTCTTTTAGAATCCCAGGCTTGTTTGTTTTCAGTGTGCAATAAGGCAATCTAAAATATTCACTGCTGATGTGGATGGGGAGAAGCTAGCAGCCAGGGGGAAGGACGATTATCAGACTGAGAATTTATGAGCAAGAAAAGACTAAACATATGCAGTGAAAGCCAGGGGATCTATGGAAATATCTGCCCAGGCTCATATGAAACAACTAAGTGCAAGATTAACTAATAACTGTCAAGGGCCATTCTACTTTTGCAAGAGTTTCAATATGGGAGTTTCTCACTCAAATAATTTGCTAGTATTTGCATCTAGATCTGCTTTCTTAGCAGATCTAGATACTTTCTTATTTTTTTTTTTGTTTGTTTGTTTTGTACTCCTGCATAGTTACACAGGGGTAGTATGCATAAGAGAGGATAAACTCTTTTTTTTCTTTCTTGGGTTTCTCAAACAGAATAGCTTATGAGTATCTATCAAGCACACCCACATGTGTACAACCTAAGTGAAAAATTGAATAAAAGAAATAACTAAAAGGAATGGGATAAATTAAAAGGGAAAGGGGGTGAAACAGCAACATGTTCCAGTGGATTGAATTCAGAGAGTGAGAAGCCTGAAATCCTGGGCAGGTGATATCATGATCCCATGGAAGCTGGTAGCCAAAATCCCCCTGGTGACTTTCCCAAGCTAAGCTCTTCCCTTGCTTTGCCATTGCAGGTAGCCGTCACTGAGGTAACTTGGAGGCCAGGTTACCATGCTCATGTGCAGATCTGTCTGGTTGCATGTTTGGAACATGACAGTTTTCTGACTGCCACCTCATATTTGTCCTATGCCCCCCTCCAGGACCCTATAGTTGGCACCTGGGCTGCTGAATGCTGTACACAGGCACTGTGGCCCTTTCCCATCTCGCTTGCTGACATGCTGAGGCATCCACACCATGCAATCCTAACTGCCAGTGCCTGTCCATCACATCACATCACATCACATCACATCACATCACATCACATCATGAAGATTATAATAAGCAAAGCATAAAAGGTGCTGGAAACCTCAAAAGCCAGCTGTCCTGGGACTCCGTAAGCTCTTTACTAACAGAGCTGGCTTTTACATGTGTCTTAGAGCTATTGACTAGAAGCACTGTGATCCATAACAACCCCCAAGTGATTACAGAAGAATCAGTGTCTGTAAAATAGTTTGATCTTGATTCATTGGCCATATCAACAGAAATAGTAAAAACTTGCTTGGTATGTTTCTATTTCTAGTATTTGCAGTTGTGATTAATGATTAATAACACAGACATTTCGGCAGAGTATCTGTGAAAACCTTCCCGACAATAGGAGACTTAAGAAATTATCTGCCAGACTAAGTGCTAGAACTTTGTGACTTATGTTATCTTTATCTCATTTTGGATGAAATGGTAGTAAATATAATATAGAAAAAGTCTTGCAAGGGCAAGAGTCTAGATTAATTGACGTAAAGGAGAGGAGCTCATTGGCTTTAAAGTTCTTTCCAACTCTCATTTCTATGTACTGAGGAGAATGACAGATAACGCTTCATGAAAATGGCATTTGTCTTTAGTGATTAAATGTTTCTGTTGTTCAACGTAATTCTTATATTCACTGGATGTGCTTAGCTGTATAGTAGCAAAACATCTATAAGCAATAGAAAATGTATAACTACTCTGACTTCTGTGCTGAATGAAAAACAGAGGGTAAATTCTTTAAGTCACGGGTGTTTATCTTGTAAAACAAATCATAAGGATAAAGCAACATGTGGAATATGTTACTCGTTCTGCCCTTGGCAGAGCTAGTGCATTTATGTGATATATTCTGTTCAATTACTGTAATCAAGCCCCTTTCACTGTTGATCAGAAGAGGAATGCAATAATTTAGAAAACTAACTTACCTGTTTTGTTGTTTCTGACAAATGATTGTGGAATTATCCTAATATTTAGGCTATGTCTTTACTGATAGATGGGTAGCTATATAGTGCTAAGGCTTGACATGTGAACCAAGTCGTGTGCTTCACCAATCCAAATGCCTTTGCTGTGAGAGGTCTCAGACCCCGCGTCCCTGCGTCCACTTCATATCTTTTAAAATTTGTGTGATAGTCATTTTTCAGAGTTTATGCCTTTGAAAGTAAACTACGAATTGCTTCTGATGCATTTTGGGACAGCCTGGCCCGTCCTCGTATAATTTTGTCAGCCCAAAATACTGACAGCTGTTATCAGCAGCATCATGAGAAAGTTGTGAGGCAGCCAAGAAGGGGTAGAGATAGAAATGTTTGCTAGAGGTAGTTAAGCTGAGGATCAGCACTGATTCAGACTTGGAGACACGCTTGACTCATGACAGAGTGGGAGAGATGTGTCACATGCTGCTGGCAACACTAGAGTAAGAAAAGTGGTCCAATGCTGTCCAGTTGTAGCCTTCTCCAACCACAGCATGAGCAATACTGGCTCCAGAGTGTCTTCACAAGTTAGCTGGTCTGCTTGGACCTGTGCCGGAAGCTTGTTCCCACCTTTTGCTGCCAGGAACTACAATTCCTGCATAGAATTAAGTTTCTTTTTCATGACCATACCCCAGGGGCAGTAAAGGTCAGGAAAGCTATTGATAAGTGATCACATTTGAATAGAAATTATAAACACAGCTCACCCAGATTGATGATGAACCTCTCTGCAGAGAGTCCAGAAAAATACTGGACTTTGCTAGGGAGGACTTTGCAGCTTTACTGCTGTTGACATTGCAATCTGCCACTGACAATTCTGCCAAAAGAGCCTGTCTGAGCACAGGTCCTGTGGCAGAGATCAGCACAGACAGCACACGATTTTGGTGACCTTCCACTTCGGCTAATGTTGCTCAGCCAAAAGGTCCAAGTAACTCATAACTAATTAATCATTGCATTCAGAAGAACTTATTTATTAGGCTTTAATCCATTAACGCAGTGTTTATGTGGAAAATAAAAGACTATTAGGAAGCAAAACATTTTAAAACTTAATCTCCTGGGAACTGTGTTACTGTATAATGTTAGTAAGAATTGCTAAGGCAATAAGCAAAACAGACGCTTACTTTTTGGCTAAGGCTAATTTTTTTCCTTCTTCCTGCCTTTCATTAACACACAAGTGAGTGGGTTTCTGAGGTTAGAGAGGTAGAAGTGAGGGAGAACAACTGGATGTATGAGCCTCTGATATAGTGTCTGCCTATAAGCAAAGCTGCTCATTCTGTTCTAGAAGGTCTCTGCTTTTTCATTGAAACAGACCTGAAATGGGCTTTTCAATCCATACTTAAACATGCAAGTACGGATTTGCCAACCTAACTTTACTAAAGTTTTTAGGTTTTACTTACAAAATATGTAGGTCAAAATTTTCAATGGTAGGAGCCTACACCTAAATTGTTTTTAAAAATTAAATTCAGATTAATTCTGTTGTCCAATAGATGGAGCCAAATATGTGGGCTTTTAGCCAGATTAGTGTTTTTGCAAGATTTTGCCAGATTCATCCAGATGGTTCTGGAATTACCCCTCCCACTACCAAAATCTAAGGCAAAACATCTGTCATTTGTGAAAAAAATCAGCAACACTATGCCAAAGTTGGTTAGGAACCTGGAAAATTACATTTGAATGTACTAATTTGTTCATTTTTTTGTAGTGATAACAGTGACTAGGACTGAGTGGGACAGTAGGGACGTGAATGGTACTGAAATTTCGATAACACACTAGCATTAATATCACTTCCTTGTTCAAAAAGAAGGTCTCCGGTCTGTTTCCATTGCAGTTCGTTGGAAAAGCGATGCTGAGGTTTGTCCTTTGTCTGGAACAGACATTTGCTTTTAACTCCAGATTCTGAGTCATCAAGGATCTGCCTTCAATTAGACAAACTCAGATTGGAGCAGTTCTGTATAACTTCACACACCATGCTGCATTCCTGGTACTTTTCCCACCCTCTAATTAGCTGTAGTCAGTGGGTCCAATTACACTTCTGCTTATCTGCATATCACAACTGAATGCAGAAGCTGGTGTGTGCAGTGGGGCGAGGAGAGAGAACTGGAGAACTGCAGTCAGCTGTGCCCCTTTGTGCCATTCTGCAGTGCTCCAGTTTTGTGGAGGTTAAAGCTGTGTTTATATGCCAGCACCAGTTCTGTGGCGATGCCATTGCTTCTCTTCGGTGTTGGACTGCAGTACAGAATTTGGATCAGATACAGCAGGACTGCAAGAGCTCTAGGCAATTTAACAATCGCACCTTGGCAGGTTGGTAATTTTAGGAAAGTAATTTCATAATTTCAGTGGCATCAGGTAGCCCAGGCATGTTGCTTTTGCTGGAGAGTGTACTAGTGACATTCTCTAGAAGGGCAGGTGGAAAAGCAAAAAGAGTGATGAGGTTTTCAGTCAGTTTTGGTAGTTTTAACGGAGGCAGGATCAGGTAGTACAAAGCAGCATAACCAATTCACCCTAGAGAAATAGTGTTCAATATTTTGCTTCAGTAATTAAGATTATTTTGTTTATATCTGTTAGAGGTTGCTTGAAAGAATGAGGTGAAATAAAAGATTAGGTGCATCACACCTGGCATTGGCATTGCCACGACCAGAACTAAGCAGGGAAAAGTTCTGCTGTTTCTTTCCTGTTGTAACTGCCCTTACCCCACAGGCTGTACATAGGACCGGGATATATAGAACCACATGCTGGAGCAGTCTCTGTGAACTACAGTTCTTGTGGTGCTTTTGAAACACAAGAGCAACGATGGTAGAAATGAGCTTGTAATACGTTTCATTAAGTAGAAGGTTTCTAAAACAATCTTTCCTAGTGCATTTGTGGTTTGTGTTTTGGTTTGGGATTTTTTTATTTTAGTTTTCTGCCTCTAGGAAAGAAGGAGGGAATGTTCAGGAATCAATACTGTTCAAACATTGTCAAACCAGAAAATATTAATGAAGATGATCCGAATTGCCCAAAAAAATGCATTTTTTCCTCCTATTGTTCCCCCTCCCTGGATCTCATTAAGTCTTACCTAGGGACTATGTTGTAGTGACAAAGTGCTTTACAGGCATTAATAAGTTTGTCCTCACAAGATCCTCTGAACAGCCATCCTTACATAATCCATCTTTAGAAGAGATGTTCACAGAGAGTTTAAGCAAACCGTACCATTTATATATTGCATACCATTACATACCTAGGATTAGAATTCAGGAATTTCTTGTTCCTAGTTCCAGACAATTAGGACACATGAAGTTAAAAACAAATAGTTGCAAAATATTAACCAAGTTTTAATTGAACCTCAGTCGTTTTTGTTCCTGTGTTCCAAATCTTCATGCTTTGGGTAATATTTAACAACATTTTTCACTTCCTGACGATGGAGTTCCATCCCTCATTCTTTGTATCTGTTTCCATGTTGCCTCCTTCTATCAAAACTCTTGCAGATGAATGGTGAGGAGAAATGACTGCATATCAGAGTATTCTGCAAACTGCTTAGCCTTGTGGAGCTGGAGCTCAGTCCAGGTTTTCTGAGTCAGTCACTCACTGTGGTTTGTTCTTTTGGCACTTGTGGCTGAAGGGAATTTTAATGTGATATAAGTGAGCTCTTACCAGCTGACAGTAGGTTTTGCATTGAGCCCTATGTTTCCAAATGTTTGTGTTTCTGTTGGCTGTCATTGTAACATTCAGGTTCACTGAGAAGCTGGATGAGTAATTTGGCAGAACCAGCAGGAATCTATTTTCCTCTGTGATCTATCAACTCAATACAAGTTTGTGTCGAGTATCCTACCAACTCCAGTGGGCTTGCATTGAGAGACAAGTGGAGTTTGAGTGTCATTGCTGATGCTAATCCCTCGTTTCACTGGTATAATGTTGACTTTTTCCATTCCAATAAACCGAACTTGCACTGAGCCATCACTTATTGTATCTTGTAAAATTCAGTCAGATAATGTGTTCTGGTCAAGGATCAAATCAGATCTTGAAAAAGCAGGATGTCAAGTATATCCTTTCCAAGCACATGTTAAGGTCATAAGTTGTATTAGAAAACAAGGAAAATATGTTTTCCATGAATAGCAAAAAAAGGAATATCAGCTTTAGTTTTTTGGAAATCCATGAACAATTACACACCAAATGCTGTATAAAAGCATAATCAGCTTTTTGAACCCTAAAAGATGGAAGGGCTGCCAGCTTACTGAAGAGAAATAACATCTGTATACAACTTTCATAAAGCAACCACAGGTTGATGCAGTGGTCCCCAGTGGCAGAGGCCTTAACCATGGCCTTTCTGTGTCCAAAGCTCTTCCTGAAAGAGGAAAGTTGCCCCAGGACCTAGAAGAATGACATGTACAGAATATTGACTCTAATAGATCGTGTGGATTGAAATGAGTTACTTAGAAGAATATTGTTCCCTATGTCTGTCTCTCTAAGACGCTGCAGGAGGGATAAACAGCACTTATGTCACCCACTGTTAATGTCAAGAGCAAGATACAGCATTACCTTTTCCAGGACTATACAGCAACTAATGTAATTGCTTCTGCTTCCCATATCTAGCTGGGTTTGAGGGCAAGTGCAACAATAAGAGTGGGTGCAAAACGCTTTGATCACTGTTTTAGCACGGATATGACTAATACTTTTACGTTGCAAATGCTGTGAATGAGCAATAGTAATAACATTAAATAGGGGATTTATTAAGGAGGTTTTAAGGATGATGATAGAACATAGGGATGTTACAAATGGATAATCTGCTTTGAAGCCAGAGAAGATGACAGTGAAGAGCAAGCCCTGAATGCTGCATAGTAGAAAGGACACAGTGTTTGAGTGGAAGAGCTGATATCAAAGGACTGTCAGGGGAACTCTAATCTCAGCTGTAGTGGTATAAATTATAGAATCATAGAAAGGTTTGAGTTGGAAGGAACACTTACAAGTCATCTAGTCCAACTCCCCTGCAATACGCTAGCACTATAACCAAGGTCAGGTCATATTTAAAGTTGATAGCAATGGCTACCAAGTATGGGATGAGAATGGAGGCGGTTTTTCTGGTGGTGTGAGTGGTGTAGGGTCAGCTGTGATTAATGACAACTGAGAATCTCTCCAGTGGGGTATATGTCGGCTCTTCCCAGAGTCAGATTTTATATAGCTGGCTGTGAGAGTTGCACTGGCCCAGACCAGAGATTCTGGATCTGCAATAATCCCATTGCAATTGATGATAGAATCGTGATTGACGTTAAGGCAGATGTAGTCATACTCTAAATTTAATGGCCATGTGACAGGGAACATATTCTTATGGTGTTATTCTAAGCTCTTTTCTGTTATACAAACTGTAATTTCTTTAAACACACAGAAAAAAATGAAGCTAGTTATGGGAAGTTATTACAAATAAAAGAACTGATGTTAGATGTAAAAGAACTGACATTAAAGTTAAAGGTCTTTTGCCTTCAAACATTTTTCTTAAAAGTATGGTTCTCTGAGGACAGATGACCTCTCTAAGTAATGCCTGTAATGAACAAGTCAACAAATTCACCGTGCCTGGCTGTGTTCATCTTGCACTGACATGAAAAGTGCAGACAAAGGGCATCTAAGCTCTTGCTAAGTCAAACTGTACTTTCATTTGTATAAATGTAAGCTGTATAAGCCAGTCCACAATGCATTCCAAAACTCTTTAACATTTCTTCTTTCTGCCATGTGTAGGTCACCTTAAGGGCTACACATTGGCAGAGACATTTGACTCAAGGCATAATAAATTGTTTATGCAGCAAGCAAGTTCAAAAACATATTTTCTAAGGCACATTGCAAAACATCCCTACCAGGAACCCCTGCACAGGAGCAGGAAAAATCAGTGAAGTTAGAAAGTTCAAGAAAATCCATGCAAAAATTAAAAGGCCTGAAAAAATATTCCTTATCATTCCAAAAAGAGTAAATTAAACCCCAGCCTTCTTTATTAGTGAGTGTGTCAGTGTGACTTAATCATATGCTACAAACAGTAATTTCAAGAAAAAAACAGTCAACTACAGTCCAAACCAACATTGATAATTCCTTTCTGTAGGAAGACAGAGGTATTCTATGATCTGCTACCTCCAAGCTGAATCTTGATAAATTCCAGCTAGAACTGAAAAACTTCTCTATAAAGGGAGGAGAGTCTATAGCACATTTTATATTCTTAGCAATTATCAAATTGATATGGATCTATTTTTCTAAAGAAATACTATATTCAGAGACACAAAAATTCACTCACATCTGTGATATGAATTTTTACTGAGGCTCTACAATTAGGCTTTTGCCTTTATGACTTGTGATGGCAGATTATTCAGGTCACTACATGAAGCATGTAAATGCAAATCCTTGCTTTACATTGTTTCCTGTGTGAGGGCTAGGCTTAGCCTGGATCAAAATGTGCAGGCAATAATACTATTTTTTAGTACTTTGAAGAGAAAAATCACATGCTCCTTTTCTGAGTAGCTGCACTGCATGATAAGCAAAAGCAAGGAAAAATCTAGCATCTGGTTTATTGTGTTTGTCCATCCACTTATTGTGTTGAGGTAGTGAGTTTTCTTTATTTGCCTTTTTTCACAGGAAGCAGGAAAACATCTTTTTCTCAGCTATATGCAGCCTCCTCCACTTGGATTTTTTAGCCCTCCTCTAATGCCTACCATCTCACAAAGCTCCACAGTCTGCTGACTGCAATTTAAGAAGATCCAAACACCAAGGGTACTTGATTTGATGAAAACTGACAAAATTGATTAGGCAAATAAGAAAATCTAGATAAAGTTTAGTGCAATGAAGCCAGCAATTGGGATTTTCTAAGCATTAGCCTAAGAACTTGTAGAAAAAAAATATACTGTATACTATCTGATGATTCCCTTCAATTGCAAAAAGAGAGGTCTGGCAATGGTGTCCTTGTGCTATTTGGGAACCACACACTGTCCACAGTAAGTGACAGAGACATTAACAATAAGCTATAAAGGCATTACAGGGGTGGAGCACTGAGAGCTCACAGAATTGAAAACACACTTCACTGTACAGCATTAGGTTTCAAAGAAAAAAAGAGAGCAGGCAGTGTTGCCAGAAATGTCTTTAAATGTGCCTAATTGGTATCTTCAACTTAATTAAGCCATTATGTGTTATAATTTTTGATAAAATTGGTTTGATTGGTTCTGAGGATAGATGCTGCTGACAGAATAAGACACATTAGCACTTTACTGAACAGCAGACCTTCAGTGGTGTTGATATCTGTAGTCAGAAGCTGTGAATTTTCTCAGCTCAGCAAGTATACTCTGCCAGGAAATATGTTGGGCAAGAAAAGCAGATTTTCTTCTTTTTTCCCTTTTTTTAACATTAAGATAATTTGAAAAAATATTTCATGACCCTTTTCTTGGTATAGTCTTCTAATAAATGAAATGCCTAGGGCAAATTTCATTTCTGCTGTTAATAGAACTTCTATTTGGCATTTAGAAGAGCAACTGGGCAGCAGAACTGGCTTTGAACTGCTTTAACATCACCTGCATCCCTAAGCCAGTAATATTCAGGTTTATTCTGCCAGGGTAAAAGAGAGGAGGCTCAGGTCTACTCTGCATATTGTTCTTTCCTGACAGTTCCTGAAGAGCTTCCGAGCAGCCAAAGAGTTGAATAAATTAATGATATTGTAACTGTTTCCTGGGTGGACTGTGCATAGTAAACCCATGAAAAGTTTGTGCGAGGCAAATATTGTGCCTTATGAGCAGTTCCTGGGGAAACTGGATTATAGCACCTTAGCACTTGTGAGGCTGGTGCAGTCTCTCCATAAATCCATGAATGGAGAATATGCTCTTCTTCATTTCCCAACATTGAGTCTTTATAGTTGCTGCTACAGTAGAAGGAACTGTACCTTCTCTTATTCCATAAGAAAGGCTGAAAGATGCTAGAGGGAGAAAAGTTGTTGAGGACCTAAGGGAGCTTGGTCAACATAACATGCTGCTTTCTTCTTTAAGTCCAATGTAGCATTTGGTTTGCTACATGTTTGAGGGTTCTGCTTTTTACAAGGAAAAATTTTGGAGTTAGTAATAATAATAATAGTATTCAGCTGGAAAACGCTAACTCTGATTTAACTACGACAGTACTCAGCCCTAGCCAGACATATTCAACAACTGTAGCATTATGTTACGAAGTAACAGCTTTCAAGATCAGTCTCAAGCTAAATAGAATTTATTTCCATATAGATCTGCTTACTTCTCCTTTCACCCTTCCTCAAGTTAGTCCATGGGAAACTTGAAAATCAAATTAAAATTAGTTGTAAAGGTGGAGACACAGTTGTGATGGCCTTTGAAAAATCAGTCAAACCATTCTTGCAAACTCTTAAGATTTTGATGACTGGAGAAAATCCTTCCACAGCTCCCAGATCAACTCTGATAATATGTAAGATTTCATTACTGGTATGGTCATGGCAGGAAGGAGAGATGAATTAATGTGACAACTTCTGTCTCCCAGCTGCTGTGGGGTGAGAAATAAAATCTGAAGCAACTGCAGCAGTAAATAAATGGTACAAAATTCAGGTTAGGAACCCGAATTCCTGTTCTGATTGCTTGGCATTACCTGTGGAAAACAATATGATAATTGTCTTCTGTATCTGCTTTTGCATTTATTCATATTAAGAAACTGGAATCAACCAAAGCTGCTTAACTCTCTTCAAAATCTGGTTATGATGGAATGATCTTTCAGGAATGTTACTTTGGAGAAAAACAATCCAGAGTCTGACAAGAAAGAGTATAATTGTTGCTCTGGGGCATATTGCTTTTAAACTAGAAACATGAGTGAAGAAAAGTGAAGGTCTATTACTTCAGCAGTGTGGGAAGATGATTGCCAGTTTATTGACCAATAAAACCAAAGGGTTAGGCGAATATCCTGCTGTATTTCAGCAGTACTTTTCATTTAAGCTTTTGCAGCACTTTACAAACGGTAATGAATTTATAGTCTCACCAGGCTCTACATTTTGCTTCTATAACAAGGTGTGCTAAAGCAGACATACTGCACACGCTCAGACTTAAAGCTTCCAGACCTAAAATGAGCCTTTCCTTGGGGGTAGCAACATCTATAGGATCCATAAAACAAAGAGGGAAAATGTGGCTCGAGAGTCAAGTCCTACTGTTGTTTTGTTATGGGTAGAGGTACTCTTTTCAGAGAAACAAAGTCAATTAGCTTTGATTGGAAATCTAACTCTCTAATAGTTAATTCAGGCAAGAGGGTTCCCACCCCTAGAAAATTACTTGCAATGGTACTTGTTGATTTTACCCTGCATTTAATGAAAAAAAGGGGAAAGGTAGCTCAGCACTGCCATTTTTGAAATTTTTTTGCTAAGAAACTATCCCAAGAGATTCTGACTCTTCTCACAGAGATCTGTTCCCTGGCATTTCATCACAATCCATCCCTCTTCCCATCTTCCTCTGAGCTGGAAGGAGAGTTCTTTAGAAATTTCTTTAGGAGAAGGAATTAAAAATCATAGAAGTGTGTATTTTTACAGAAAGCAGTAACATAAGAATGGCCAGACAGTCACAGGACAGTCAATGGAATTAAGCATTAACTGAATTTAAAATGGAAACATAAAAAAAAATTCTTTGTTGCACAACATGTGATTAACTCTGGGAACTCACTGCCGCAAATATTTATTGGAGCACACTGCAAAGTACAGTTCTATAAATAAACAAATAAACAAAAATCCATGTTGCATTAATAAGAGAAATATGCTGTATATGATGGCATAAACTGTAGAATTCATACCAGCAGAACATAAAATAATTACAATTAAGGAAATGTCTGCCCATCCAAGCTGTTGTTGGTTTTAAAAGATGGAGATATTTTTATGCCTCTTTGAGCTGTCTGCTGGGACTTATCTAAGATCCTCTCCCATGAAGCAAGCTACTGAGGGTTGGTGATCTTATAGTTACTGGAGGAGCCAGAACAAAGATGGTCCTAGTCCACTTGCAACCAGTACTGCCAGTCTGCACATGCATGCAGGTCTTGTGGGTTCCTTCTCACTAAAGCAGAATCTCTCCCTGCTAAGGAACTGGGCTGGATCAATGTATGAAATTAATGTGCCTCCACAACCTGTGCTGGCTGGGGCTTTTCCTTATTACTCAAAGTATGTCTTAGCACAAATGTATCAACTGCTGGTGGGAATGATTCTTCAGGGAGCAGAGGAGAAGGTGGGGCAGGCACAGGCTAGAAAATGTATGCCATCTTCCCCTTTACAGTATGTTAGGTAGATATGTTCCTGGATTGGGAGTTGTCTTTGCTACTTGGAGGAAAAGAAAAAAGCAAAACCCAAATACGGTAAAACTCCAACAGCAAAAAGCACACAAATTCTCAGTGAAACACTGAGTCAGAGTGAGAGAGTGAAAATTGTAGCTTTTAACATTTCCCAGGAGATATGTAGCTTGCAGATTGTACTTTCAAAACATGACATACTCTGGTGACCTGAATAATATGACTAGGTAAAACAAACTCCTTGCTCCTACAACTGGAAGCTTTCTGTGGCATTTTACAAGCAGCAATAGTTGTGTGTGGCCTTTCACAAATGAGGATACAAAATCAGAGCCAGGCCACACATTAGCACTGCTCACAGACAGCTTATTCATCAAATATTTGGCTGGGCTGTAAAATCCTTTTCATTTCATACACAGATTAATACTGAGAAGTGATGTGAAGACTGAGTTCAGGTCTCTCACCTGTAGCCACCACTTAACTGGCCGTCTTTCAGCATGAAAAACTATCACGAACATGCTATTCTTTGCTAGAGGCCACAGAAGTTTTATTTTTAATGAAAATACAAGATACATACATATTGAATCAACAGCTTGAAGAGGAGTTAAGTATTGTCTTCCCAGGGCTTAGACACTGCTTATTCTACCCTGGCTTTATGGAAGTTGAGAGGCCTAAACCATGAGTGTAAGGAGTCCAGTAATGTCTCATATCACAGGATTTCCCAGGTGGGCAAAATCTTCATATGGTCATCCCAGAAATCTTCAGCATCTTCATAACTGACCCTTTGCCTTAGTTTGGTTTCAATCTGCTGCTTTCCAGGTACTGAAGTTGAGGTGAATTCAAACCTCATCTACCCTGGTCTTTCACTTACCCTGTGTTTTGTTGCACCATGAAGGACATAGAAAGGAAAGAGAGTAGGTTTAGACTGAACATTAGGAAAGAATTTTTCACAGAAAGAGTGGTTGGGCATTGGAATAGGCTGCCCAGGGAAGTGGTTGAGTCACAGTCTCTGGATGTGTTTAAGAGTCTTTAGATGTGGTGTTGGGGGATATGGTGTAGGGGAGAACTTTGTAGAGTAGGGTTGATGGTTGGACTTGATGATCCCAAGGGTCTTTTCCAACCTAAATAATTCTATGATTCTATGATTTTGAGAGTCTATAATTATAATGTAAATACAATTTAATGTTAACAAGACTATCTACGCATGAGAAAGAATATTTGCCCTTTGAATGTATGATGTTGAATTAATGGCATCAAGCAGTATGAGATGAGCTGGCTTAACTTGCCTGTACTCTTTCATGCTGCTTTCATGCTGCAAGTATCACACAGAGGCAGATGTCTGCGCCTTGCCTTGACTACAGAGAATATCAGTGTGAGAAAGATGCTGCCAAGATGTGCGATAAAACCAGAGTACGCAATTTCTCACACATCAACACTATTGCTAATTAAGACAACTTGCAAACCTGGATGGGAACTGGGGTTTGGTGGTTGGTTTTTCTTGGCTGTACTCTTTATGAAGGAAAAAAGAAAAGGCACGTAGGGATTTCTTTTTTCCTAAAAGAACAGAGTTTGTCTGACTGCTGGTACACAACGTTCAAACTGAGAATAGTTGTGTTGGAGCAGGAGAGTCTGTCATTTTAAGTGATCAACTACTGGGAACTTTTTTTCTCTTCCTTTTCTTGAAGTGGTGGTATTTTTCATATTCTCCAATTCTGAGGCATGCTGCTATCTTCCCAAACCCAGATTGATTGGTGTGTACTGCTAAATCTAAGTACATGCTGCTTGAATACTGGCCAAGTTCACTTCCAAGAGACTGACTTTTCAATCTTGATCAAATTATGACTCAGTGAACTTTCAAGCTGTAGCAAATCTGTTTCCCAGCTAAGGACAACAGAAGGACAGCTTGTATTCAGCTCATCTTCTTATTCGCACCCCATGCAACACTAACAACCTTCAGGGTGATATTTGTTCTGGATATGGACTGTGGAGTACAATAAGATGGTCCTTCTCATTTTGTTCTTTAGTGCCAAGAGAGCAGCAGCCTGGGGTGCTTGTGATCTGCTTACTCCCCTTTGCTCACTGACTGATGAACATATGATTGCCCAATTAGTACCACATGTAAGAGAAAGGAACAAACAAGGCAGATAATGTAATTTATTTCATTCGGGAAGCAAAATAAAATGGAACTGCATTGACAGCATTGGTATGAAGAAATACTGGAAGGAGTACTAGGAAGTGTTAGCTGAACAATGTTACACTTTGCAGAGAGCTTTATTAGATGGAGAAAAAATTATTGTAGTGAAACCTTCCATAGAAAGAATGTAAAACAGAATACAGTTGGTTTGGGAAAGGCAAATTTTTAAGGGTTTAAAAACAAGGCATCAATTTCTAAACCTAATTGAAGACCTAACATGAAGGACATATGTTGTTGAACACTGTAGAATAAAATTGCACTGTATCAGGGAAGAAGAGAGCCAGAAGCACTATTGCCCAGGCAGAAATGCAGAGAAAGCTTGCATTCCAGGTTGACTGGAGTAGTTCAGGGGTGATCAAAGCCTGGACTGAGAGAGAGGGAAGACGTTTGCACAAAAGGCTACTCTTAGATATTCTGTGTGCTGGGACACTGATCAATACTTGCAAACCTCCTTATATTTTATATTAGTCTAATAGTTTCATATTTATGTTAATCGATTATTTTGTTGCAGTTCTTTCCTTTGTCCTGCTTACTCCTTCCTCTTTCATTCTGCTTTTCCTGTGAAAGCCTGATAGATTATGAGGAACAAGCTATTTACTTATAGAAGATAATTCCTGCAAAAACTTCAATATTCTTTGCAGTTGAAGAATCTTTCAAATGCCAACTTGTGAGTTTTCAGTCTTCTGTGGTGGCATTGACTTGTAGATAGATAAAAGGAAATAAGAAATTTAACTCACTCATGCAAAGACACCCTGTGCATCCCTTGAACTCCCCCAAGGATTTCTGGTGTATGCGTGAAGTGTCTTAGAGTTGTAGAGCAATTTGTGTGCAAAATCCCAAATTATTACTAAGTGAGGCTTACAAATATCCTTTACTTCAACTTCTCTTCCATTTTTTTTGTCTCTACTATAAAGGAAGCTGAGATAGTACTGTGTACGAGCCACACAGCAAAAGATAATAATAAAAGCTGGTTGTGAAACAATTGCTAATTACAGGTAATACCAGTACTTTCACAGATGAAAGCTAGAAGTGTGAAGGGAAAGGTAGGTTGAAAGCGGGATGAAAATTTCCAGTCCCCGTATCTGCAGGGGATTACATCATTACTGAATTTTCTCTGCTTTCTTTTTATTTAATGCAAATAAATCATAGAATCATAGAATCATAGAATCGTCTAGATTGGAGACTTGTTTTTTATTTGACACTGTAATGAACATAAAACCAGGAGAGACCTAAATTTAAGAAACATGAGAGCTGGCAAAAGATTTGAAATAGGAGAAAATGATGAAGAAATGTCAAAGGCAAAGAGCAAGACGGCTTCCTCCCTGAAGCCAGTACCTGGTTCAAACTCTCCTGAAGTCTAAGACTATGAAAATACTCATTATTTTTTTAATTTTTATTTTTAATTTATTGCTCTTTTGTATCCACTGGGATGAGAAAGAGAAAAATAAAACAATTTCTGAGGGGCACTGGAAGAAAACTTGGCTCAAGAAAATCCACTTTCAAGACATTTTTCTCAGGATTGTCATTCATAGAAGGCTGATGGCAACGTCTGGCTGTCTCAATACTGCCTGAAACTGAGCCCTTGAATGCAGGCTTTATAAAGACCACTTTCTCAAAAGGAAGCTTTAGAAATTAAATTCAATTTAGCTCTTCTTGACATTTTTTTCCTAATAACACTACAAGGAAATATAAATTCCAAATTATGGAACAACTTAAATTATTTCTATATTGTCTGCTGGGCTGCTTGGAAGAAATGCTTTCCCCTGAAAATTGTTTCTTATTTTCCCTCTTTCTATCCTTCCTGCAGTAGGTACTGCTGCAAAATCATCAATCTGAGTAATTGGCTAACACTCTCTGATGGATGATTCAAGCTAATATATTCTAATTTGAATCTAACATATTCTATACTTTAATTGTGATCCGGGGAAAAAATCCCCAATCAATCAAACTAAACCAAGAAAATTATTTATGGCTATTTAGTATATATTTATGTCTATATTGTCTCTAGAATTCCTCGTCTCTGACTTGTTTCCTAAACCTGTATTTAATTTTCATCTGTTCAGACATTTTTACTGAGTTAGAACCAAATAAAATAGATGTATTTTAAGAACATTTTGAAATTATTTTTAGTCTGTTTTCATAGTGGTCCAAAACAGCTATAAAAGTTTTATAGGCTTTTTTATGTTTATATGGAACATTTCTTGTTCTTAGAATTAAGGCATTCTGCCTCACACAGGGCACTAGGGGTGCTGCTTTCCTACTCTCATGTTATATTTCAGCTGGGAGGGATATAGCTCAGCACTGCCTTGGACAGACCCGTAGGTGTTATCAGATGCAAAGATGGCCTAAGGAGGTCTTAGGAAACACATTATTTGATGTCAGTACCTTCGCATTCGGTTTCAGCTGGGATCAGGCCGTGGTGAAACTAAGGCCATACATACACAGTTTCTTACGATGTCAAGGGTGACTCTCTCCTGTGAGTGTGCTTTGTCCCCAGGTGGGACAGAGCTGTAGCTGCCCTGCAGCCCATCCTCACCTGCCCCCTGGGACACGAGCCTTCCACCGTCAGTCACGCTGAACATCCTTATCAGTGCATTATAACAGATAACTGGAAAATTCTAGTCATTTATAATGAGCAAGCCCTGGATCCAAATATTCCAATTTTAATTTGCAGTCTTCCTTCAGCCTGCCTACGTTCACATCCAGATTTTGGGCACAAACCTCTATTTCTTTGGTGAACAGACGCTGAAGCACTGAGCTGAGTAAACCTACAATTTCCAGGCCATTCGGTGGTTCCTATCGGGATTTCACAGCTCAGAGCCCTGTCTGGTCCCCACACAGCAAAGCACTGAGAACAAAATTTGTGATACTGACGTTTAATTTGCTTTTTCTAAAATATTCCTTTCTGCTGAAAACTTTGAAAAAACCCATCTACTATGACATTTGCTTTGTTAAGCAAAATTGGGAAAAAAATATGTTTTTCAGTCTGTTTTCTTTTAGAAAGTATTCTCAACTGGAATGGAACAGCTTGTGCTAAAATACCCAATTATAGCAGAACCTCTCCATGAGGCTATTTGACATTGTTTCTTCCTTTTCTGCAAACAATATGATAGAAACTAAAAGCCTGACAAAATATACATAAATGTATTTTATTCATTTCTTGTGCAGCAGGTAAATATGTGAGACTGTTGTCAAGAAGATTTATTACATCTATTCAAGTGTAGGGGTAGCATGAACTGTTTTAGAGAGCAAGGAGGTTCCTGAATTGTCGTAACACGTATGTACGTGCTTTTACCCTGCCAGACTGCTCACTTCACAGTAACGAATAAATGCTTACTGGGGAAAGGCTTCTCCTGACCCCGGGATACTAATTTTTGATTGTTAAGTCTTCGTGCATGACATCTCACTGATCCTGCACTTTTGTTCACGTTAGTAAAGAAACATCTTTACTAACCACAGGATACCTGAGCTATCAGTGAAGGACAGTGTAGTGGCATTGTAATGGGGCTTTGTGTTGGGCTAACTGTTTTTTATTCTGTTGACCTTGGGTGTTGGATTCATTGTCAGGGCAGCCCCCTGGTTTTGAAGAGGCTTCATGTGAAGAGGCAAAAAAGAGTTAAAAAGTAAGGTGGAGGTAGCAGTTACTGAAATACTATAGAAATGGTAATAACTTGAGGTTGTTCTGGGATACCTCCCATGTGGTCAGGGACCATCCTGGATCAGAGAGCACCACAGGTGGTGCAGCACGTTGAGTCCCCAGATGGTGAGGGAAGCAGACAAGTGTGGGTATAGCATTAAAAAGCACAAGCAACAGGGAAGAATGGAGAGATGAAAAATGAATTAAACATCCTGTTTTCCATCCTGGCCAAAGTGGGCTTCAAAAAAGCATATTTGTACCTAATCAGTCTTTCCATGTCCTCCATTAGCTTGTTCAAGACCAGATGATGATTATACAAATAGGCAGTGGAATTAATGACTGCAATCATCTTTCTCTCTGATTCCTAGGCTGGCCACAAAGGGGACTCCTGCAGATATCTGCTTTAAAATAATAGTTTGGGCAGAGCTGTGGCTTGAAGTAAGGAACTGCCTTTGGCTTCTGCTGAGTGTTGCTGTTATCTTGGCAACTTGACTGCACCTTGACTGCAGAAAGCCATGACTTTCAGCCTCTTTTATAGGATGGAAAATAGCTATTGTGTCAGAGATTTCCTTTTTTCTGTGTTATCCCTTACGTTTTTAACGTACTCTTTCTCAACTAGTTTATAGGACAGATAATTTAATCTGAGAGTTGAGTAAATGTGTTGAAATACAGCCTACACTTCACTCATATGAAAACTTACATTGTTTTGGTTTATTTTATTCTGTTCCCTTGAAAGACAATAGCCATTTTCACTGAAAGTACATGAGGAGATTTTTATACAGAAAGAGATAATATTTAATGTATTATTTTTTTAAGAAAGTGAAGATGAAAAATTCTTTTAGCAATTTTAGGAAATTGCTCTATTTTCATCTGTCATGTAGTCTTAAACCATGGAGAGGTCTTATAGGTAAATACCTTTTTTTCTTTTCAGTATGATTTGCTAGAAAAAAAAGACAATATTTGAAGAGCAGAAAACAGTAAACTAAATCTACATAGTTGACAGAAAATTGCCTAATTCTCTCTGCAGAGGGAATTTATAACTTTACAATAGTTAGAAGTGATGGGATTATTAAGTGGATGGTATTCACTTGAATATACTTGCAGTGTAGCTCAGCTATTTAATGTTTGGATAGTTATAGCACCCCTCTGCTGCAGGGAAGTGCTATTGTGTTCTTACAAATGGGAACAAAGAAAGTAAAAGTTCCTTGCTGAAGGTCAGAGGAGTCTTTTACAGTAAGATATTATATCTCTAATTAGAGATTAAGGCTCACATTGTAACCACTAGCCTTCTCTAACTGGGTTGTTCCAATGTGGTAATTATTGTCTGTTTAAAGGGATCTTGAATGATACCTGAGTGGAACAAATTATATGGAAATTATATTCATTATTTAGTAATTAAAAACTGTAACAGTCGAGTCAGTTGGTCTGATCCCTAAAGGGCATACTCTGCAGTGAGTAATCTTTCAAAAGTTCTCCATGGTATTTTCATACCCATGTGTATGAACTGAAAACAATCTCACCTTTTTCAGTAGGGCATGTAGTAGGGTAGGCAGAGATAAGAGGGAGTGTAAAGATTTCATAATGTTACCTGATTTAATAATCTCCTACAGCTAAAAAAAGGTACAGGAGAAATGGGAGAAAAGGTACATCTGAGTCATTTCTCAGTTATTATTTAGCCACTTCTGAATCAGGGTGGTATTTATCAAGTGCTGCTGGTACTCCCTTTCCTCAGTTTTCTTTTCTGGTGCTGCCTGCTATTGCATGCAAAAAGTATTTCATGGTTTTCTTCCTTTCTCTCACTCATTTCCTGGCTTCTGGTGCTACAAGACTCCTGGATCTGATGCTCAATTTTTCTCTATCTCCCAACATCTGACACTCAGGTGTCTTTCTTCTATTTTTTCCTTTTCTTCTTTTCACTAATATTTCCATGTGTCAGTAAAGTCCAGTGCAGCTAACAGAAGAAGGAGACTCCTTCCTTTCATCAAAGATAATGTGGATATAAGCCCTCATGGCTGGGTTATCTCACAGTTTACAATAACAAGCCACCCCATCTGTGATGTCTGTATTCTGTCTGCAGCATATATAATTGCAGCAGCAGACTTTGGTTGGTCGGCGCCAGAGGTGGACAGAAGTAAACATTTTCCAGCAATATGGGGTGAAATACTTCCTTTCCTGAGGAAAGCAGCACTAGAAATGTGTTCTGTTGGGTAAATATTTAAAATGTAAATGAGTAAGCCATTTAACTGAGAACTTGGTTCCTTCTCAAATTCTGTCAGAAGTTCTTGTCTTTCAATTACTTTCTGCATCTCCAGCCTGATGTCCCACATGCTTTAGCTGGAAACCTAGGAGAATTATATCCATGGCCAATGGACTAAGCAGACACTGTCCACTTTGGTTTAGCTGCTCTGTGGACAACTTGTGTCAAAGATGGGATGTGATGTCACCACCCTGTGGCCATAAGAACCAGCTGCCACAGTCTTTGGGCCAAAAAAAGATAGGGAAGTGAAAGCAGGTAAAAAAAGTTGAAATGAAAGTCAGATGAGGGTAATTGGCTGCATTAATGTAGATTAACTGTCCTAGAAGAGAGCAGCTTATAGGCAGCTTCACCATCATGCCTTAAGCTGTCCCTCATCCTGGAAGAATCCTAAATGTTTGGAACTGAATGGTTAGTATTTATTAGGCTTTAAAGATCTGTTATACTTCTCATCCAACAAGAACTTGTTGGAAGTGTGGGGTTGAATAGAATTCTCTGCTGATATGTCTGTGGTTTGTGAGTATGATTCTCCTGCAGATGGTTTCATTCATAGAAATGGCTTAAAATGAATAAAAATGATTTAATAACTTCCTAACTGACCTATGCAATTTCTCCACTCCTGTGCTGTGACTTAAGGCATCCCAGCCCTACAGTGATGGTAACTTTGAGCAGCTCACCCAGGGAACAAAACTTAGCCTGCTCTGAACAAAATACCTCATGTAGCTACCTCATGACAGCCATGGAAGGGGCATCAAGGAATGCGTGCTATTTATAATAAGCATATGGCCACACATATGTATTCTTTAAATTGATGCTACTTGTGATAAACGCAATATAAAAGAGAGTTCCTCTGGATAAAATAAAAACTGTCTATTTGGGAGAATTAGCAGCACAGTATCAATAGAGAAAGCAGGTAAATGGGAGAGTAGGGACGAAGACAGAGCCAAGGGGACTCCCCGCACTGCCTTAGCACTACTGGACTGTAATTCTGCTTTGCAGTGACCTCTAGGGACAAAAGAGCAGATCAGTCCCTGATGAGAGCATTAAGAGGGGGAGCGATAGCATGTTTTGAATGGAAACTATTCACTGAGCTGAAGTTGCCATTTCTCACCAGGCTCCCCTAGCCTCCCCGGTGAAAAAGGCAAGGGTTCATTTGTGAAAGTGGATCAAGATTTATAGTCTGGGTGGGCACTTCAGACAAATGTTTCTTCTTCTATTGGCAGCCACATTGAACTGATGCAGCATGAGAGAAGGCATTAACTGATGAGTCTCAAGATGGAGATTGTTCACCTGATTGAGAACAAACTTGATAATTTTTCTAAAAAGTTATGTCTTGGTCTGAAACTGCCCAGAGCTCCGAATGGATTGGATTCCCAAAGGTCATGGGGCTGTTTCCCTCCTAGGACTTTTGGCCAGTGTTAGGAGCGAGGCAGAATAGCCAGCTTATAAATGCACTCTTTGTCCCAGAGTTTTATCATGTACGTAGCTGAGCTGTTCTCAGGATACCTCTGTATGTGACAGGTTGTGTTTATATGAATAAATTACTTCGGCAAAAAAAGACCCAACCCAGTAAAATAAGTGAGCCACATGGACAAAAAAATGTTCTTTGTAAAATCAGTTCCATATCTTTTGGGCTAGATGCCTATTACAGACATACATAGACAGACCCCAGGAAGAAACTACAGGTAGCAATTGTAGAACCTCATAAATAAGCAAAGACACATTGCATAGTTCTACTTTTTGAGTGAACTTTTGGAGAAAGGAGCCAGCTCACGTGGAAGATTCGGTTTTCCACCAGTGTCATTGAACTAAAGAAGCATGAGTGAAGCCCAGGGATGTAGCAGACAGAAAGCCATGCAAAAAAAGGACCAGAAGGATGCAAGTGACAAAACCAGGAGGATATACTGGGATAGGATTGAAGGGAGCAGTTTTTCAAGGCCAAATAGCTTCAGTCTGTGCTTTTGTTATTGTCCTGAGTAGTTCCAATCTTCTGCATTTACTGCGTATCACTGTCTTCTTAAAAAACCTGTTTTGACATCAGTGGTGAGGAAATTCAATACTTCCTGTTGCAGCAGCGTTTAAGAATTTGAGTGTCTGCATAATCCCAAAGCAAATAACCACTGAGGTCTCTTCTTCTGAGCTACTTGTGCAACTTTTAAGATAACTCTTTCCCTCTTTGACAGCCAAACTGGACACAACTCACTATCAGTATTGTTTTTTCCCCAGTAGTAGGACCAGAAGATAAAGCAACTGATGGCCTGATATCCTTCTCTCTCACTTGCAGCTATCTGGAGGAGGTCACAAGGCCAGCCTTGATCCACTGCCAATAAAGCCATAAATCTCTTTGAGACTCGCCCTCCTTTGTGATTTCTGATACAGACCGAGTTATTCTTGATAAAAATATGATGAAAACAACCTTTTTTTTATAGGATTCTGATAAGTTCCTCTTCCAGATCCAGCTGACACCAAGAAATTTCAGTTCTGCTTTGAGAAAACTGTAATGAAGCCAAGCCTCAGCAGATTGGAGGTTTAGGCAAAAATATTTTTCTATATTCTCGCATTGTATAAACCAGTTTGGCTTAATGCATGTGCATGTGCATGGGGATGTTTCATGGAGATCCATGGCCCCTTCCAGCAACACAGCAATATCCACTGCTGTAGGGGCTTTTGAACTGAAAGATCTTGCCTCCCAAGGATTACGGAGATCATCTGCTGCAGTTGTTAGTGCCTACCGTGGAACCTGGCATTTTTTCTTCTAAATCAGGAATTTGCCATCATTGAAACATTTTGCTACCACCAGAGGCTGTTTCCTAAAAGGTTTCCCAAATCTCTACTTCACTCCAGGCAGTCAAACATCTGTGCTTCTGTTGCTCTTGCAGTCTGAAGGTTTGCAGTAACACAGCTGGGAGGCTGTGTGTCGGTGACCTGTTCTGCTGTCACTTCACTGCACAATGCTCTTTGACTAAATTCAGAACCAAAAATTTGTTCTCCTTAATTTTCCTTAAGAGTATCCCAGAGAAGCCTCTGTGACAGTGAAACAGTGGACTCAGTATTTAAAATCAGTTGCTTCCTTTGGTTAACATTAACTTGCTGAGAGATAGAAACCAGAATGTGATTATCCACCCAGTGTTTTCAAACCTATCTCTGAGCCAGGTGAAATGGGAACAGGACACGGAAAGGTGCTTCCTTCACCTCCTGGGGCTCAGGGCTTGCTGGAGGAAGAGGCCGTTCAGCA
The DNA here is from genome assembly GCF_001431845.1 of Calidris pugnax. Taxonomy (NCBI): domain Eukaryota; kingdom Metazoa; phylum Chordata; class Aves; order Charadriiformes; family Scolopacidae; genus Calidris; species Calidris pugnax. The sequence goes on from NW_015090893.1 coordinate 6,389,872, forward strand.
GAAGAGGCTCAGAGACATGAAGTGATTTTTCTGTTATGGGGTTTCTGCAGGATTTCCTCATGGAAGTTGGTGCTCTCTCTTGCATTGCTGCTCCCTGCTTTCCCCTGAAGGCTGCAGGCCTGGAGTAATATGCAGACACAGTGGGAAAAGAAAGGGTAATGATGCAGCGATGCTGGCATGGGGAACCCATTCCCTGATGTTTCCTGAAGGCCATATACTCAGGATCCAAATTTTCTGTAGTCTCATATGTACTGAGGGACAGGACTGTCTCATGCAGCATCATCTGGACTGATGGCCACTGTGATGTGTTCCTTCTGTGCGTTGCACACAACTACTGAAACCGACACTGGCCCAGCCACGGACAGTCATCTCTGTACAAATCTGGGTGTGCATCTTTGAAAAAAGAAACTAGGTCTTTCTTTCTTTTTCTTATCAGAGTGCAACAATTTGGTATGAAAATATTCCAAAAAGGAAGTCTCTTGTTTTTTCTCTAAGATTTGGGTAATTCTTGTGTCACGTATGGTAGGAAGTGGCACTGGGATGCTTGATGCTTTCTTTATGCAAAGATTGTGCAAAGAACCTTCAGTGAGGATCAAACTAAAACTATACTATTCTTATCCTTGCAGTGCGTAAAGCAGAAATGTTTTTCAGTTGCAATGGTTTTGCCATTTTAGGATTATAGTTCAATGATAATTTTTGTCCAACTCTTCTGGTACAAAGGTCTGTTAAAAAAAAAAAGCATTTCTATAATCCTGATAATTTCTGGTTATCTGCTAAGGTATAATAATTTTCTTGTCTGGCTGCCAGTTTAGACTTGGTAGTTTGAACTTTTGTCTGAATTGGTTACATTTCTTGCTTTATTTTCTGTTCCAAAATTTCAGAATTTTTAAATTTTGTTCTCCTCTGATCCTGTGAAGATTTATGATTTAACTATGAGGCCAGACTCAGTCCAGAGATTTGTAACTGGTTTAAATATCCTCAAAGTTTGGATGTGATCAGGCGATTTTGCTCTATGTCTTAGGTTCCTTGTTATTTGTATCTAAGTGTTTTTTTCCTATTTATTTCCTATTCCTATTCCTATTTAGATGCATTCAGATGAAACTTTTCTGACTCATACAGGCTGCTGTCTCCATCTGAATTATCACTGTTTAGGGACAATAGATATTGCTGTCAGCCACATGGTGACACATTTTTCCGTCTTTCTGTAACTTGTTTTTTATGCATTGCATTTTCTTTTTGCTGGGGGAGGGCTGTTTTAGTTTTGTGTAGAATCAGTTTAGCCTATTGCTTTTTTCCAACACAACTTTTTGCCTGAATCTTACATGTTCTTTCAGTTCACAGATTTCTTTGCTTGAAGATGTCTATTCATATGTGAAAATTGCAGCCTTCAGAGCCATCTAACACTGGAGGTAGAATGAAAGCAGGAGACTATAAAATGTCACTGAACTATTGATTTTTATTTGGTTCACATAAAGGAAAAGAAAACATCCCAGTGAAGATGAACCTAGGAAATGAAATTTTGGCTTTCCACACTGAACAATCAGGTCAGTCTTTATTCCACACTGTCAGTGCCAGTTAATTCAATAGTAATTGTTTCCATTGTGGCAGCAGAAAAACTACTTGGGGCAAGAGATGTTTCTTTGAAATACAGGGGATATTTTGGCTGTGGTTTATGACTGAGCTCTTAGATGAGACTTGGACACAGTCATAATAAATACTTAATGATGAAAATTATAATTGCTACTTCTATAGAGGCGTTACTCAGCTGTGCCTGGCTTGACTCTTGGCAACAGAGTCAGCACATAAGCTAATCTGAAGGCAGGCAGATAATTTCTTATAGAAGAAATGGCTTAATCTTGTAACACCAAGGCTTAGTAAGATTGAGGAAAAGTCATAAATTGTCATTCCGATAAAGCTGTGGTTCGAGTCTCATTATTACAGGTTGTATTACAAGATGGCAAATAAATCTAGCTAGTCTGGGGAAAAAGAGACTGTTCTGCGTGTGTTTTCATCTTTTATTAGTGGCACAAGCATTGCAATGAAACAGCAGGGTACCCAAAGAGACCAAGTAAAAGGAAGATTTTCAATACCACTGTAGGTTTTTGGACCACAAGGCCAGTGGGCTTTCTGTTTCTTTTTTTTCGGGAAGTGGCCATCTAAGCCACTGGAACGTACATCAAATGGCTTATTTCAGTTGTACCCTTCTTGTGATGCAGGAGAAAAACCTATTTGCTTGTGCTGTTTTTCTCTTTAACATTCCCTTTTTCTAATCACAGGGTCTCACCCAGGTGGCTTTTTGATTAGAGTGGCCTGTATCTGTCTTGTGATCCGTTCCAGCAACAGTGTTATTTATGGCTGGGGGCCTCGGGCAGAGGGGTAGAAGCCTGAGGCCTGGCCCGGGCATCTGGTAGGACTGGACGGACCCTGAAGAGGATGTATCCTGCTGCAACCCTTCCAGACAGGACCTCTGCTTTGAGGGTGCAAAAACCATTGAGCCGTTGTTCTCTCTGCTCATCCTCCAAGTGGCCACAATGTAGGAAAAGCTGGTACAAAGAGCATCATGGGACTGGATGAAGAAGTTCTCTGAGTCGGGAGGTGACCTAGTCGTTTAATTGTCCCTGTTTTTTCCCCCATCCTCTCATCCATGTATGTGTCCCCTTATTGCTTTTGGAAATATAGTAGGTGTTTCTCTTAGTTGTACTTATGTCAAATACTTCGCAGGGTCGTCTAGCCCTCAGCAAAGAGTGCTGTAAAGAGGAAAGAAAAAGCAAGCCAAGGACACGTAGTAGGTTTCCTGGGGAGCGGGTGAGAAAAGACGGACTGTGTGTAGTGGCAGAGCTCCAGCAGCAGCATAAGGTATTTGGCCCTCCCTAACTAAAGCTGGAGATCACTAATAGCTCTGACATCTACAATGTGTGGCAAGTGATGTGAAGCTTTTCCTTTTGGAAGTGCCTGAGAGAACTAAATCTCCATTCAGCATTTATTTGTCTCCATTAGGTCCATGCAGACTTCCTATCCTGTCAGGCGCTCACTCTACCAATCCAGATACCGGCTGTACCTTGTTGCTGAAAGCAGACTTTCTTTCATCTGGACTCAGTTCAGCTCCTTCTCCTCATGTTCAAATGATTTTTATTTGAAAGCAGCTTTCCTGACAGTAATAGCCATAAATGCAACCATTATCAGCTCTAGGCAAAAAGTCCTTGAGAATTTGATATAAACCTTCCTTCTGAAAGCTTTTTCTACACAAATACATGGGCTTTTGCCAAGATATCTCTTGGCTTTGCATTAGCAAACTCAGGGTTACACAAGATATGAAACTGTATCTCCTCATTTTCCCTCATTCCAAGTAACTGCTTCATTTCATCAACTATATAAATGCTTGCCTCTACAAAAAATGGCTGTATGGATCCTTCCAGAAATGTACAATTTTGTTCAAGACTAAATATATTACTTGTTTGTTACCATTACTATAAAGTATTTACAACTAACAGTATTGACAGCCTTTCTGAAACACTACAGAGTTTTACTGAAAATGCTTGAAACCTCATTTACTGATCATATCTGTTCAAACAGGGTCTGCATAGCTTACAAGTTATTGATGAATATTGACATTGATACAATTTTAGAAGTCCTCTGGACTTTTGAAATCATGTTTTTTCAGCTTCCAAAAACTAAGCTACATTCCAAAGAGTGAGATTAATCTGAGTTTCAAATGAAGTCTTAAATTTCTGTACTAGCCCGTTGACAATTTTCATCTGAACCATCAATACAGCAGGGAGGTTTGGAGAATTGGAAGGAATGCTGTCAGCTCCTAGACTGGAGAGATGACCCAATGGTAGGGATGTTCACTTGGAACAGGATATTGCAGGGTGTGGTGGAAAATACACAAAATTAGTGGGTATAACAGATACACTAGCTGACACCACCTTGACCGCAGTCTTTATGACTCAGGTCACATCTGGGTTGTGTGGGAAATACGTTGGGAGAAGGAGCTTTGGAGGAGCTCAACTCCACCATGACCAGACCTTCACTGGCAAAGTAGACTTCCCTGCAGTGAAACTGGCAGCACTAGAGCAGCATCCCTCATGATGTCCCTTGAGCTCATCCAAGAGCTCTTTCAACAAGCAGATCTTCCACCACTGCTAACAATAGCAAGGAGATATCTAATTACTTCCCAAATTAGAAAAGAAGAATCCTATTGCCTTTGACTTTTTAAAGTAATTTTTCCATGCATTGTTTTTTTTCTAAAATAGTTGCTCTCAAAGCGTTCGCCTATCCTAAATTGAAAGTGTAGGGTATCTTTGAAGACAGGAAACAATGATGCTGGTGTTTTTGATTGATAAGAAGAAAGTTATGGAGTAGTACACAGAAATAGTTATGGATCGAAAAAATAAACAGCCCTTTTCTCATCATATTCAGTGAAGCCACGTTCCCCTTAAAAACTTTTTGAACTAAGAAGTGGCAAAACACATTGATAGTGCCACAGCACTGCAAATGCTAAGTCTACTTCTAAAAATGAAGTTATTTTTAGGGCTATGTCTTGAAAGTATGACAGGTCAGTGTACTATTCAAGGATTGCAATTACTACAAATGGCTTTGTAAGGTTCATGATTGGATTAAAAAAGATCAAAGTCTCATCTGAGCAAGAGAAGGAATTACTTTTCAGTAAGTCAGCCTTCCCTTTTGAAGATACACTCCCCGTTAATGGACCTAGTGAATGTCTTTTCACAGACTGATTTCTGCAACTTCAAAAGTCTTATTACCAGCCCAAAGGACCTTTCACATGCTAGATTTACTAAATGCAAGTTTTGAATTCTTTTCAGTGATGTAAAGGAAATATTTAAAATTAGAACAGCAGGAGAATCATTAACTCAATTTCAAACATTTCTGGTAAAAAAAGAAAAAGGGGGGTTAATAATGTTCCTCTGAATTTACTTCCCCCCTCTTTCTTCTTTAAGTGAACCACAGATTTTCTTCTCTCGGCACCAAAGCTGCGAACTCAGCTTGGTTTTCTTTCTAAAGAATTTAATGCAAGGGCAGTGGCTGTCTTTGGGAGCACATCAGAGTAATTCTTTGTTATCCTTGCACCTACAGACCAGGCGAATCTCAGAGTGAAGAGTTTGCTGGCTCACCCTGGGGAAGTGAGGGATGCAGCTCATGGTTGCTCACAATCACCACCAAGAGAGGGACTTTCTCAACTCCACCACAGCCAAGTGATGCATGACTCTTCTGGGAAGAGAAGATCGGTCCTTAGAGCAGTAACTCAGCAACAATGGGTGAGTCTGTCCTTCCTTTCTCAGAGGCAGAGAAACTGTGATAAAGGAGTTAAAACAGAAGCAAGATCTTCCTCCATCTACAGTCTGTGGACCACCAATCATCTGAAAGACAGAAAAAGGTGGCAATTCCAGCTCATGCTGATCTCCAGGGACAGGTGGGACCTGGCTTGTATCACAATATCTTCAGAGAAAATGTTGGAAGTAACAAACAGTAAAATTGTTATTATTGACGTTCTGAAGCATGTAGTTATCATCTCCTTTCCCAGTTGCCAACTCATAGTGAGATACATGGTGGCCTTTTGTTGTTTTTTACTTTTTCAGAAAGGAAGGGGAATCTTTTGGGTAAGAAGTCTAGGAGTGTTATTCTGGCACACACTAAGGAAATTATGTTCTTTGCTTACTGAACTTGCACTTAGATATTCTCCTGAAAAGCATCACTTTATAATTAATTGGCTACTAGTTGTTGCAACTGAAATGGATTCTCCTAGCCTTTGAAAACCTGTAAGTGTCTACAAAATTTGTCCTAGCTGAAATTGGAATTAAGTGTGAAAAGAAAAATACAATGGCCAAATAAAGCCCAAAAATATAATGTTCTTTTGGAATGTTAGAAAGCTTTTATCTTCCAATGCCTCTCCTTAATTTTCAGTATTCCTACTAGCCTAGATATAGGATTTTTGCATGTAAAACGTTTGCACGTAAATTTTTTTTTTTCATTTTAAAATGTTTTTATTTTTTCTAAATCAAAATATTAGTCTCAGGTGATTGGGTTTTTTTGTTTAATGTTTTGGTTTTGAAAAATTAATCTTTTCTGATGAAACAATTTCCACTGAGAAATTCCCAGGTTTAACTGGATCTAGTTAGTGGATAGTGAGGGTTCATCACGAACCTCTAAGCTTTCTCCGAGCCAACTGTGCTTTCTTTTGAATAATTAATTTTATCTTATCAGTGTATAAACATTTATATTTCATATTGTGATTGATAAGATCGTATCATCAGATTCTTTACCATGATTATAAACTGTTTTCTATATCGTTCCTATGTCCTAGAACACCCTGAATGTTTCTTTAAGGTTTCAAACATGGGTTATTCTCCAGAGGAATAACCCAGGGGAGGATGAGGGCTAGTGAGACTTGTTGACTACTGAAGGCTAAGCTATGTGAAAGAGTGTTCTCTTTTCAGAGGAACAGGAAAATACAACAGCAAGAGGAAGTGTCAAACATGCTAAAGGAAAAGTAGGGTTCTTCCTTCTCTGCTGCCCCAAAATATGTGTGGGTTGGGGGGAAAAGGCTTGTAACAGCATGCATGGGAAAGCCTCTGGTTGTGTGAATGGTAGTGATCGTCTTTTAAGTATGTGTGCAGTAATCACAGATGCTTTTTTCTGCCTCTCAGGAGACAATAGAAGAGATTTACAGTTTTGTTCAAAAATGTAAACACTGAGGTCAGTGCTGCTGGGAAAGTAACTCAGTCTGTAAAAAGTGTATTTGGGCTCTGTCTGGGTTAGAAATACAACTGAAGATGTCCAGGCTGGACTGCAGACAGTGCGTGCACTGCACCCAGGCCCACAGCCTGGCCAGCCCCAGCTGGGAGCCAGTGCAAACACAGAGGCGTTGGTACCAGCAGCTCAGCTACCCAGGGTCCCATGTGGGCCCCAGCTTCACCCGTCACACTCCATCCCAGCAGGTCCAAAGGAGGCTCCACAAGCTGGCTCCACTCTGCAGGACAGCAGCGGTGGCAGCTGCAGTTGTAAGACTTACAGGTTGGCATAAAAGGCAAAACCTGGGACCTAAAATTCCCTTTGGGAATTTCAATGTAAGGCAAAACAAGGCCTTTGACAATGCTGGTTTGAATGTATGTAGCTATCTCCATATACTGAGAAATAAGGAACTTTAAAAGACGAAAACTCACTTAACCTAGTATTTGTGTATATTTACTTTATATTTTCCCTTGCTGAATTACTCATTTAATATCTGGCCACACGCTGCTAAGGGCTTCAGGGAGAGATTAGAGAGCGTAATTACTCTCACTTCTCCAAAGTCCACACAGCACATCCCCAGGATTGATTATTCGCTTCATTCTTTAGGTTTTTGTCCCCACCAGCCTTGAAGCAAAGAAAGACAGCTTTTTAATTTCCAGTCTCAATCCCGTCACCTGATAACTGATCAGGGTTGTACCTCCTGACATTCATGATGCACACCAGATAGCTGCCTGATGAGAAAAACACCACTGGCTTTAATTTCACATATGAGAAAGTTCATTCAGGCTCTCCAGACACTGTCATTTGGGAAACCCTGACAGTGGCTTCTGCCTGTTAGTTGAGGAAAGAAAAACAGCACTGCAATGGCTCTAGAGCATCTGGGCATACACAGAATGAGCCATCCCAAAACAGTTGGTTAAACTGACTGTGTACCAGATTGATTAGAAATCATGGCTAGAAGAAAATGACATATTATTTTTAATGAGGAAGAAAATTCCAAGTGTGACTGCTTTTCATGAATTTTCAGTCCAAACAGCATCTTTTTTGTATACTGATGGATTTACTGCACTTAGGATCAACAACCCAGATTTTTAAATGCTTCACAGGTACTGACTTCTCAGACACCAAAGGTGACATCCTGGCCCCAGTGGAGCCAATGGGAAATGAAAGCATAGATGGAGGCAGGGTCTACCCTGTCTTTAACAGTCCTCCTAACTCTGAGTTTCCAAAGAATCCTCAGTTAGCCGTTAAAATACAGGTTACAAAAGCTGGTGTTGAGCAATTAGTGATAGAAATGGTATTAAAGGGAAGGGCACATTTGGGACAGTGATGTGAGAGAGGTGTCTGGTGACAATGACAGCATGGCAGGATGAGACAGCTGAAAATGGAAAAAGAGGATGGTGGCAATTTAACCAACCTGGAAGGTGGGTGCCAGTTGCTTTTACAGTCATTTCATGGGACAACTCCTTGTGGTCATAAAACAAAGCAGGGAAATTTGGTACCATTTTGTGGCTAGTGCCTCTGTCATCAAATGTGGTTTTGTTCCTGTAAACGTGCTCACGATGTCTAAAATCTCAGGGAACAGAAGTTCCTGAGGCCTGGGACAGATGGTCCTGAGCCATTGGCCCTGGACTCTTCAGAAACTCTATGCCAGGTGTATTGAGGTCTGAAGTTTTTAATTGCACAGAAAAAAGCAGTGATCCTGTCAGGAACCTGGGGACATTAAATGATTGCTCACTGAAGCCCAGGAAACTTTCCTAAAGAGAGTTCTGAGTTTTTTCTTCCAAGTTGCTCATAGACTAAGGCTACCCCCTGAGTGAAGGCAAAGCCTTCAAAGCTCCAGAGACCGTTTTTTTCTTCTGCACTTCCTTGCTGTCTTCCTAAAACACACTGAAAAAGTAGTCACAGCCTCTGCCTGACCCCAGAGAAGATGGGAAATGCAACTGTTCTGGGACAACAGGCATTAACCTCATTTTGTTTCAAACCTCATTTTCAGAACTGGGAATCCAGGAAATATTTCTGGGATTTTCTGTGTCCAGTATTTGAAGGAAACATGTACATTTCTTGAGGCTGCCTCCACTACTTTTAGGTCCCAGTTGCCCTCTCCAAAAAGAGCCAGCAGATGCAGCTGGAAAACCTGAACCAGGGCTGGGGCAGCTCTGCCAGGCAGGGAGCAGGAGCTGGGGAGGAACCAAGTGGGGCAGTGGCCTCTCAGCCCTGAGTACAATCAACCACTGTGTTGGATGTCACCGGGCAGGAGAGATGGGATTTTATGCAGCTTTGCCATCACTCATCTTCATCAGAGTAACCAAGATGGTCTTGGAAGACTCAGAAGATGGATGAGACACAAACACCAACCAGTCTGTATTCCCTTTTCTTACCCAGCTAACTGCTGACTGGGGAATGACAATTTTTGTGTGTTTGTGCATGTGTCTGAATTTGGAATCTGCTTTTAGAACTACAGTCTGGCTTTATAGTCCTGAATGTCCTCAGACCTCTCATTATCTAAAAGGCAAATCTGTGAAGCGACTGGCTGCACGCTGCTGCAGGTTTTCTCACTACGGCACGGCAGCCTCAGTGCTGCTGCTTTTGCAACCATCTTAGCCTGATTACACAAACAGTTTTGTGGGAACATCTACTGATCTCAGACTTTGTTTACGAAGTGCTCCTCAAGACTGGGAAGACTTAAACCCTTAACTGGAGCCAAAAGAACAGATGTTCCTTTTCCTTCCTCAAGGCAATGGTCTATGGGGAAAAAAAAACCTTAAATGGGTTCATGATAGGATATCCTCACTGAGTTTGCTTTCATCTAGGTAAAATGTCGAAACTGTTGAATACAAACTTTAAGAACTATATTAAGATACTCTGAATTCTCAGTGGAGGAGTTACCCATTTTCTCTGGCTTTATTTTTAAACACAAATATAAACAGCAAAGATTGTTCGTGCCTGATTGCATTCGAGAATGATTGTGGTAGGAAGAGACCACATAAGGGTCAATATTGACTTCAGGTTGCTCAGGGTTTTGTTCAAACAAGACAAAGTAGCCTCCAAGGACAGAGACTCTACAACCTCTCTGGGCAATATGATCCAGTGTTTAATTGTTCTAATAATTTCCCCCCCTCCTCCGCCCCTTACATTCAGCAACAATACCCCGTGTTTCAATTTATGACCACAGCCAAAGGACAAAATTGCTTTTCTGATGACTTGTGTCATATCTTGAGTGCCAGGTAGGACTTTCAGCTTCACAGAGCTCATTCAGTAATAGCTCTTCTGGTGGATTTAAGAAAATGGCTGCTGCCTCCATTATGTGTTTCAGCTGCATTTTTATCTAAGCTAGTCCACATTTTTATGAGAATAAATAAACAAGCACAGTGGGAATGAAAGGATAAAAAATGCAACAATGAATCATATTCTGCCATAGCATCATCAGCATAGTTCCATCAATGTCAAGATGTGGCCCTGTATGTTTTTTCCTTAAGATTAAAACATCAGAATTAGGTGGTTCATCACATGCTATTTCTTACTCTTTAAATGTTCTGCTGTTCTAGACATAGTAGTTTTTAAGAAAAGTTCAAGCCACTGGTCTTGGTAATTTTTCACTGAGTCATAGCATAAGGATATTTCTACTGGACTAATTATAATCAAAACAGATTCTGTCACTTAAGTAAAAACTGTTCTGAGTTCATAAAGCCATTTCCATCAAAAAATAGGAAACCATTTCAAGCAGTCAGTCTGCTTAGTGACTGTGTCAATAAGTAACTTGCACCTAATTTTATTGGCAGGGAGTCCTGAGAAAGATTAATACTTTTATCCTTCAAAGAGATGTTCCTGCACTGGTCCTTGTGTGGGATTTACCAGTAAACAAGGGTGCTCTGATGTGCAGTCCAGCCTTCTCCATTGCACAAAGTTTGTCTGTTTGGGCAAGCTCTAGATAGATTTGGAAAAACAAAACCTGCATGAATGTTTCTCTGAAGTGATAGTTTTGAAACACATGTCCAGATGGCTCAGTGGGTGTCCTCAGCTACTGGATGAAGCAGTGAGCACTAGAAAAAAGCGCACTAGAATCCTGCTTATTTTGTCCAACTTAGCAAATGCTCTGCTTGAAAAGAACTGAGTTCATTTGGAGCCAGTTACCTCAGCTATGAATGCCAACAAGTATAAAATTTCCTTATTAATATACAAAGATTATTAGTTGTGACCAGTTCTCTCTTTTGATCTGCAAATTAGCATATTTTCTCTCCTTAAGGAATGATTCATGGTGCTTTTTGGCCTGCCCAGGGCTGATGCTACTTAGGTGACTAGTTTCCTGAGCAGCCCATCTTGCAGGAAAGCAGAATGCTTTATGAGAGGGAAAGCATGTGTGTAGTTGGTACAATAAGACTAAAATGAAAAGAGATTATTTTAATGCACAATTAGTGATATCTTTGCAGCTCTGCACGAAGGATTTTGCACAATGGATAACTCAGAATGTGCCTGCTCACATAATTTGGCCCATAACTCTCAAATTCAGCTCAGCAACCAGGAGGTAATTGCTACTTATATCAAACCAAACAGCAGACAAGTATCTTTTCCCTTGGAGTATCAAGGGGCCAGAATCTTACTGGGTGTAAATTGGTGTTTACAGTAGCCAAGGATGTGGCCTGTATTGTTGGCTTTTCTCCTTTCCATCATGCTTGCCAATTAGCAAATGAAAGTGTAATGAATTAGCAAATGCATTAACCAGGGCTTTCTCTCACAGCCTTTGTGAGTCCTTCCTTGCTCCTGCTGGGGTTGGACTGACTCCTCATTCCAGTCACAGGTATTTTCATGAGAACAGACTGTTTCTGTCATAGGCCACAGCTGGAGCTCTGAGAAGGCTGAGAAGATGAGATTAAAAACTTCTTTAGTCACAGCACAGCAGCAGCAGATGAAACAAAGAAATCACACTATTAAAAACTGCTTTGTGGTTTTGGTTTTTGTTTTGGTTTGGTTTTTAAGTCTATGATAAATTGAAAACCTTTTCAACAACTTACTGACTCACTCTTTGGTCCCTACCTGCTCAAATCTTCAAAACATTTTGGAGATCAGTATGTTTCTCTCTACCCAAGCAGACAAAACAGTTCTGACATCTTGGCTGCTTCCTCCTGTCTCTCCTTTCTAATACTTACATTGCCTGCTTCCCTGCATCCATATGAAATTCAGTGATCTGATTGTTTTCCTTCCTGACTTTTCCTTTATATACCTTCCCAGCTTCCTAACACTGTGCTTAAACGTGCAGCTTTAAGAAACGGGTGAACATCAAGGTGTTTAAGTGAACTCAGTTCACAAATTGAACTCTCAAGTCTCCTCAGCAGAACAGTGTTCTGTTCCTATAGCTGCCCTGGGTCCAGCATTTTAGAAAAGTTTTGCATTTAATTATCAGGAAATTGAAGCTGCTGCATAATGTTTAATTTATGCTGAACAAAAGGTTCTCTTGGAAATATATGAAGCCAGTTTTGCAAGTCTTAGAGAAGGACTTCAAGCACAACAGTTAATTAAACACAGGCATAAACATTCATAAATAGCATTAAGTAACCACCAAGGCTGGGAAATTCACAGTGTAGATTAGCGTGGTGTTTTGAAGTAAGTACTTTTGAGTTTTAGTGCTGCAGCACTGTATTGGGAGGGTCAATGCTATTATTCCTATAGAATAGTTAGAGGAACTGTGTATATGGACATGCCAATGATTTCTTGTGCATAAACAAAGCTATACCCACAGAGCAACTGTAAATAATTTCCCAAATTCAGGATTATGTCCTATACTATCCCAAAATAAGAATAGGAAAGCTAAACCCTTTTCCATTTACCATGACGGAGAGTCCACCATTGGTAGATGTACATTCATGTCTTAGCCTACTTCATTTCTAGTAAATCCTTTTTTCTGTGTTATGGTGAGCAGGGAGGTGAATTATTGGACTTCTGGGAGGTAAAAATTCTCTGAATGAACCTGTAAGGGATGGTGGGAAGCCTTAGAAATGGAAGAAGAAAGAAAAAAAAAGGTGCGCTCCTAAATAATGGAGAAGGTAATTTGAAGATAGATGTAATCTCAATAAGAAAACTGGATTAAGGTTTTAAGAAACATAGTGATGAGACAGGATATTACTGGGGATTTCCTAAATGAGGGAATTATACAGCTGATTAAATTCTATAAAAGTGGTGTAAAGTCCTGGGACCATCCCTTCAAAATTCCTTACCACAATTTCACAGCAATTAAAGACTGTCCACAGCTAATATGTCTTATGGCAAAACCAGGACGTATTAACAAAGTGTTACTAGAGATGAGCCAGTGATGACTATATGCCCATGGTGCAGTGATACGACATGGTGTGACAATCCCACACGTTTTCCAGAGCACATGCACAGGGTCTTCTGCTCGATATAGACTCCTCTCCATCTTTGCAGAAGTGCATAAGCTCTATTAACACTGGGGCTGATGTTCTAGCCCCATCTTGCAAAATGGGCTTTGCTTTTCCCTGAGTATTTCACAGCTTCACTGTGCACGGAATGGACATCTGGCTGAGCTCTGTGAGAGCTCCTGCAACAGCCTCTGCTATTTGATAAACTTTCCCAATTTCATGGCTCAGATAGAGAAAAAAATGTTTCTCTTTTACCTTAATGCAGAGGCATTTGAGGATAATGAGGAGCCTGAATTTCCAGCATTCACCCTCTAATAGTGATAGATTTTAAGGTAATATATGATGGTAGCAATCATTTGACTCCAGCAGTAAGATATGGCTTACTAACTGCCATAATGGCTCAGGCTGCATTAGAAAAAATGTTAGGCTGATCAACTCGTCTCATTTTCCTTTTGACTTTTTTAGTTGTTATATTGCTTCTTGAGATGCCAGACCATGCAGCAGACTATTAGCCTAGTGGGTAGTTGAACTAAGACTGAGAGCTAAGCCTTGTCCTGCACCCTGCACAACAGCTGCTGGCCGTGCCAAGGAAGCTCTCTTTGCCGCACTGCAGAACAGGCCATTGTGCTAAGGTCAGCTGTTTTTCTTAACACAGATGTTGCTGAAAATCTAGGATTTTTAAGGCCTTTTTTTTTGCAGTCTTTGCTAAGGCCAAGCACTACTCAAGGCAAATCCAAGAGCAGGTCTTGATGAGAGCAAGCAGCTATTCTTCATGAATCACAATATCAACCGGGTCCTAAATGAGATATTCATTCAACCTTTCTCATTTGCCTTCTATAAATCACCTTCTCTGTGTTGGCATCTCTTCTCCCTAGAGAAAAGGGCTGAACAAACAGCATTTTTATTACAGTGAGCAGAAGACAACAGTGGGAGTAGAGTCAGGATGCCTTAATGTTGTATTTCAGACATATCATGGAGAATGGTCATTAATAGCCCTGTTTGGTACATGACAGCAGGGAGTCAGGAGGTGACCTTCAGACAGGGCTAATGGTCAATGCATTGCAAATATAGGCAGTTCCTAAGGTAAAGAGGCTCACAGCTCCACATGAAGTTCCCTACTTTAAAGGAGTGATCTGCAACTTCTAAGCAGATGGCAAAGTGCAAAGAAGAGTTTGCAGATTGCTTTTATTCCCTTCTCTAGTTATTTGGTGTTATCATTGCTGAGGCAAGACACTGAGCTGGAGGATTGATACAGCTGTTCTTTTGCTCTTGTAAGATTATCACGATGCTGCTGCATTGTAATGTGCCTTCCTCCGCTGGATGTGTGTCATTGACACAGGCAGAGGGCAAATAGCTGGGAGCCTCTGTGATAGACTTGAGAGGACACCATAGGAGGACTGAATAGCATCACAGCCTCTTCTTTGTAGCTAATCATAGTTTTTCTCTTGAATGACTTTTTTCTTTTCTTTTTGAGATGCCTCTGGTTCAGTTTCTTGGAGTTCCATTGTAGGTATGCTACTCAGTAACCTCTAAATGCAGTTGCTCATATTTTTCAGTACGTCATCTATTGTCCTGTATTAGTAAAAAATAAGAAGTTTGGTATTAACACTATCTGCTGGTGACTTCTCCAAAGCTGGAAAAGATATTCTTGTACTTCCCATGGCTTTCTATTAGATGCAAGTTCTTTTCCAATGTTCTCTCCATCTGAAGCACGTTTTTTTCTGTGCTAAAACAATGTGACTGAATTAGTCTCTGGAGACCCCCTTTGACAGAATTGCCACCTGCAAACAGGCAAAGCTAATGGAAGGGGCAATATCACCAGATAAATCTTTAACTCACAGCATGAAGAGAAGGCAGAGTAGAATTCCTCTGGCATTTTCTCAAGTCCCACTGTTTCTAATGATCCAGTGTTCTCTACTTTATATTACAAACACTTCAGAGCTATTTCTAATTTTCAGTCTAGTGCATAAGCCACTCTGAGGATCTTCAGATGTAATCATATTTGTAGCCAGACATCTGTGAAATTACCATCTATTTTTAAATGAGAAACAGTAAGTGTTTTCTTTGCAGAAATTATGAATTCTGTCCATCAAGTCAAAAAAAAGAGGTGAAGCAGGGATTAATTTGTTTTTTGTATATGTGAAAATATGTTTCACCTGTAATGAAAAGGCTCCTTTGTTGGTTTACATGTTGTAATATTTTTTTATTTTTGGTTTTCTTTAGTAAGTGAGTTGATTTGGCCTGACAAAGCTTCACTTGCCGGTTACTGGCATTTGTTCAATAGCAGTATTAATTAGGTGCAGAACTGGAAGTGGCAGAGCTGTGGAAGACCAGCTCTCCAGACAGGGCATTTGGCTGTGCTCTTGGATTAACATCCGAGCCATAACATCATGTGGTGATACTGTTTCTGTGACCCAAGTTGGTGTCTCTGCATGGATGGTGTGCTGTGCGGACATCAAAGGTGTCTCTGAGTTGGTGTTGCAGTGCGGGGGGTGGTAAATCCTGCCATAGGTTAGCCAAAATGCCTAGTGGATGGACCCAGATCTTCTAAGCCTCAATGTCTTGGTTTTTCCTCAAGACAAATATTTAAATATAAATCTGGTGCTTGCTCATTATTTTCATAATTAATTTTTTGTTATCAAGTATGCTGAGAACAGGCTTCTGGGGAAAGGACAGGTTGTATTTCTCAGAAACACTGTTGGAATGATAAGTGCCTCGCAGAAGTGATCTCCATCACAGCAGTCAGGCACATGCCTCATGCTGGCACAAAAGGGAGCTTGCCAGCAAATCAGTACTGCACACCCTTCACTGTCTGGTGAAATCCTTGAGAATACAAAGTTTTGTCTCACAACTCAAGCCCCAATTCTTGGGCTGTTTGAGAGGATGGATTCCAGAATCCAAAATGCCCCTCATGAGCATGATTTCATCTCAGTCTTCAGAGCAATTCCAGCAACCATTTAGCAACTGTCTCCACACCCCTGCTAACCTAAGGGAGGGTATTAGAGAAGACAAATCAAGACTCTCCTCAAAGGTGCACAATGAAAGAACAAGAGCCAATAGACACAAGTTGCAGCAAGGTGTAGTCCAGGTAGATATAAGGACAACATTCTTTACAGGATGGTTAAACGCTGGAACAGCTTCCCTGGAGACTGTGTAATCTCTGTCCTTGAAGATATTCAAAACTCATCTGGGCAAATCCATAATCATCCTGATCTAGCTTGGAAGTTGGCCTGCTCTCAGCAGAGGCTGGACTGTATGACGTTTGTGAAAGTCCCTTCAGCCGAAGTTGTTTCATGAATATATGATTCTCCACAAACTGTGCATTGATGCGCAGACAACCACAGCTGAATGGGAATGGACACTGAAGAGGAGCCTCTCCCTACATGTGAGACTGTTCCAAGTCAACAGGGGAAGATTTGCAACCTTGTCATGTCCATGTTGTAGTTATGCTGGTGGTACTGAAATCCCCCAGTCTTTCAGCCATCAATGTTCTCTTTTAATACATCCAGTCCTCCAAAAATTTCATTTTTTGTGAAAAGTAATCTGTAGATGATTGGATGAATGCCCCAACATTGGCAAAACAATACAACTTTCCCTCCCAAGTTAGCTTTTTGCACTTCTCATTTTAGTAGAAAAAAGTTACAACACTGCTAGCTGCAATGCAGTTCTTATCTGTATTTAAGGACTATACATCATTGCCACAGAAGCCATGTGCATTTACTTATTGATTTTACTTTCTTTTTTTGGCTGTTATTTTCAGCTGAAATGAACTATTGCCAAATTGTGAGAACAGGAATCTGTCATAGAGGCCAAGTGACTTCTTGATTTTGTAAGAGAAAATGTTTTGCTCTTGACCCTTCTCTGACAGTGTCATTTTACAGTGAGCCTTAGGCACCAGCCAACCAATTGAGAGACTAGAGAGTAGTTGGCCTGTTTTATTTTGATTTCTCTGGATTGTGGAGACATGACTCAGAGCATATACAGGACTAAGAAAGTGGTTTTCCAAGTTGTCAATGAGAAAGAATTGAGGGAACACAGGCTTTCTCATCATCAGGCATTAATTTGGTGTCCTAGGATTTCCATGCACTGTGTGAACTGCTGTGTCCTGTGCAGCCTTCAAGTGCTCTTCATTTCAAAGTCCCACCAGCAATTAGTAAACAGCCCTTAGGGGCAGTCCATTGGGTAGAGATGGGGGAATACCATCCTGATTTAATCACACACTGAGTCACATATTCTTTGAAAGTTTGTCAGATTCTCTGATTTTGATGTTCTGTTTTTCTATACAAAATAATGTCCTGAAAGGAGAAAGGGACAGCCACTGAACGCTGAAGTTTCAGTGGATGGTGTCAGCTTTTGGAGGGATTGTGAATATGAGTTCCAGTGAGTGCAACTGAGTCAACAAGTTCAACCACAAGGCCAAATACTCTCCTGAGATACACCTTGATCTAGGAAAGCATTTAAGCACAGACTTGAATTAAACATCACTGAGATTGTTATATGAACATACTGACTTTTGGTACTATTGCTTATGGGGTTAAGCATGATTAAAATTGGTCAAAACAAGGCATTTCTATTCCACTGGCAATTAAAGGTTTTCAGCACTTTTTTTGTGTGTGTTTCTGATTTGAAAGACAGGCTAGAAGAAACAAATGGGAGATAAATAGCTTAACTTTTAGAGCATCTCCATTTTCTATTAATTCAGTTGAGACTATAAGACCTCAGAGTTTAGCAGATTTTAAGAAAAGGTTCAAAAGCCTTAGCATCTGTCAGTTTTTAAAGCATTTTTCACCTTCTCCACAGTTTGTGAATAAGTGAATATTTCATGAGATCGGAGAACAGAACAAGAAAATTTAAAGAAAGGAGGAAGTGCCACTTTCACTCTAGGAAGTTCCATTCTGTAAATAGATTTGACAAAATACTTCACAGTGGAACAAATGCAGACACTTTCCCTACTTTTTGCTTTGAAACTCATATTCCATAGCGGAACACTTGCATAAATTCCAGACAGAATGGAAATTTAATATCCACAATTAGGAAGACAGAGCACAGCATCCACTGAAAAGAATTTGTTGGTAAATTTGTAGCAGAGAAATTCAATTTAGTTTTTCTTACCTCACTAACTGTCATTGGGAAAGAAGTACTACAGTATTTGGAGCTAAAGAAAACACATACGTTTGCAGAGCGTTCTGTTCTAAACTATGTGGTTTGCATCTAGTAGTGCAAAGAAAACATACTGTTTCTAAAATACTTTTCTTTCTTTCAGTAGTTTATCAGAGCAGTGAAAGGCAGTCTTGCCTTATCCCAGTGAAGATGGTAGTTTAGTTCACTGCTGAATGAGGAACACAGAGGACTTGCCAGAGTGCACCAGATTGCTCAGCCAGCACTTGTAATCACATCCTTCACTCTGCCAATGCTGCACCATGTAGGACAGAGTAATGGAGTGTGAGATTATTTCCCACGCAGTATAAAGCCAGCTGGGGGTGGCAGGACATTATTCACTGCTTCAAACCTTCAAATCAGCAGAGTGCAGTGACAGCAGAGCTCCAACCTGTGTTTCAGCACAGACAACTTTTATGCATGAGTGAAACAGTGACGCTGGCTTCTGACCTCAGTGTGTTTTACCAGGTATGAGCAGTGCTTTCACAGCGGTCACAGTAATAACATGCAGGCAGCATGTATAAGATTTTAATTCCCACTGGTTTAAGTGCATAGATATATTTTTAAATGCATATTTGTTTCATTGTTGCTTTTAATTGTGGTTTGAGGAAAATAAAAGCAGGTTTTAGGGGTGAAGGATGACATTCCCTGTGGCGGAGGAAAGAGGAGTTACTTCTGGTGTGGAAAGTTAGCCTAGAGGTGATCAGGCACTCTGAGATATGGCTGTCCCGTCTCTCCCTGAGGGTGGCTGTGCTGAGCCAAGGTGGGTGATCCACTTCTCTGCAAGCTGATTTCTGCAGCTGTGTAGGAGTGTGCTACATTGAGGAGGTACCCAGCAACATTTCTGGTGACAAGAACAAATATTCTGGCTTTTATCAAAATATTCCAGTATTTTTGAGTTCCTGTAGAGAAATCAATCTTTTTGGTGGGGAAAATGCTAGGCAAAATCTTTTTATTTCTTTACTGTTTTGTAAAGACTTTGAGCGTGATGATTAGCCCTCATTTTCTGAGTGGCTCTGAATATGAGTCATGGCCCACAGGAATCATTTAATAAAGAGAAACTGCGAAGCAGGCCTGATCACGACCCTCTCTGATGTAGATAGATGGTCTGTATTTGTACTGAACCACGGTCTCTGTCCCAGTTGGTGCAATCCCAGCCATTCCAGTCTGATGGTAGGAGGAACTGTAATAACACTAGCAGATCCATGTCACTTGGGCCAGAGCCCTGGGTACAGCTCTTTTTATTTATAGCACATTAATGATGAACAAAAAATTATTCTAACATCATTTGTACAAGATTTTACTTAGTAGAAAAAAAAGTTTTAGTTCTGAGTAAGCCTGGAAAAACTAGAGTTCTGTCTCATTTCTTGGCAGAAAATCACTTCTTTGGTTTTGCTAAACTGTGGTCCTTTGTGTGTGGAGGATGACACAAGAAGACTTTGTGGAACTGGGATTCCACCAAGCAGAAAGTTCCCTGAATGTGAGGTGTTTAGTAACCTGTGGTTGATTAGTGAGAGAGTCAACAGATGCCTTGCAAAAGCGTTTCCTGTAGAGAGGCAAGCTCTGCATGTGTTTGCTGCGAATGAACAGAGCAAATAAATCATACTGTCAGACCAAAATGGCATTTCATAAAACTTTGCAGCAAAATGTTAGTTAACAGCAGGAGAGGAGAGGTTCTGGGGAAGAGGAAGAGTTATTAATGGGCTTAACCAATGTGACTGCAAATTCTTGTTGAAGCTATGAAGAAAGCCATCATTGAAAGCCATGGCTGCATCGAGCTTTATATGTCAGTCCAAAAGATATCTAACTGTATGTCCTGTCCCTCCTGCAAAGGATGGCAAGTGATGGTACATATGTGAATGCTTCCAGGAGTGGCTGCTGCTGGCAAATATGCTCAATGAACACTGTCTCCTGTCATTATCCTCCTTTCATGCCCTTCCTGTCAGTTTGTACTGGTTTAGCCAACTGCTGCCAGTTCCTTCTCCATCTTCTGGCATCAGAGTTTCCATTTCCATCTCTACCTTCCCTTGGTGCTTCTGTCCATCTGTGCTAAGAAGTGTAATCCCTGCCCAGGATATTGCATTTTTTAAAACTTTGTATTTGCTGCTTTGATGCAACTTGTTTCCCTTGCAGGGTGACATCTCTGGAGATTTGCAGTTAGTAAGGAGCTGGTGTTGAGGAAATGAAACAAAGAGGCAGTCAGGCTGCATGGAAAGACATAACAGGTTGCATGTGTTTACAAGAACTCTGCTAGAACTGGTACTGGAGTAATCTTTCTAGGTTAAAGTTACAAAGATAGATAAAATCCCACTTATCACTCCAAGCCTTTATCTGGGCCATTTCTTGGTCATGACAAGAAATGCTTCTCTCCTTTATGATGCAAAAAAGCCCAATAGGGTTTCAGTTTCATGATCCTCCTTGTGCAAACGTGCAAACCTTTCTGAGTAGAGTCTGCACTAAGCTGTGACTGTACAAAGGCTTTAAGACAGCAGATTTGCATAAATATCACTGGCGCCAGTGGCAGAGCAGCTCAAGATCTGCTATTAGGGAAGCATCAAGTGTTAATTATGCTTTCTAAGTGGTATTACCAGCCTTCACTGAAATAGCAATTCCAGACTAACCCCACAAAACAGCAGAGGAAGAAAGGACAGAGTCAACATCCTTGTATGACCCTAAGATGAGGGTAGGGGTTAATGAAGACATGGAAAATGTAGATCACTTTTTACTCCAATGCCCAAAATACACAGACAGCTATTTTCTCAAGTGACTAGGAATAGTATAGGAAATAAAATAGGAAAAGTAGTCTGCATGAGCTTGTGAAGAATAAGGGAACTATTAGGGAAAATGTTGCAGCACATAATGACTGCTGCTAATCACAAATAGGTCACCATAGGGATGGTACAGAATCAGTGTTAGGGCTCTGCCAGGCCACCCTAACTGGATCCAAGAAGAAAGCCATTTCCTGCTATTTTAAGTTTGTCACAATTTCTGTCACTAAAATCCAAGCTGCTTTTGTTGTTTTTGAAGAGGAGTGTGAGTCTGTAAGCCTGTGTATACATGTGAGGAAATTAAAAAATGACAATACGTTTACTCCTTTTGATGCTGACACAAGGAAGATAAAAATAAGCAAGTGAAATGAGCCCAAGGAGAAGGAGCGCAGAGGAATTGCTTATCACCACATCCAATTCTTACAATTTTGCCTTAAAGTAAAATGCAGCTTTTGAGGAAAAAAGATGAACAGAACCAAATCAACTGGAATAAGCAGAAACAGCTTTTCACTGTTTCCTTGGGGGGGATTCAACAGCTCCAAGCAGGTTTTAGATCTTGTGATATGATCATTCATCTTGGGCCTTCCCTTACGCTGCACTGTCAGTTTTGCTGAACTGCACTGCATGAAGACTATTTTTCTCCCTTGGCGTGACACCAGCAGGCGAGAGACATTTCAACAGTTCTGTCCTGTGGGGATAGCAACTGCTGGATTTTACCAATTCATCTGAGATTATTGCTCTAGTCCAGATAATGGAAACTACTTCTTTTCTACTCCAGGTCCC
Organism: Calidris pugnax; assembly: GCF_001431845.1. Classification (NCBI taxonomy): domain Eukaryota; kingdom Metazoa; phylum Chordata; class Aves; order Charadriiformes; family Scolopacidae; genus Calidris; species Calidris pugnax. The sequence continues at coordinate 6,411,704 of NW_015090893.1, forward strand.
TCCCTTTCCTACAGAGCTAGCCGCCAATTCTGAACTAGTTCTCTTTTTATTTTCAAGAAAAGAGAAGAGAGTACGCGACTCGTGGGGAGCTATTTAACCAGATAAGGATTTTCTCTGGGGCTTGTAATGCTTCCTAGGGAAATGGGCCATTGCTTTTTTCTGACAGAGGAATTAATCACTGCGCATTATTAGCGAGTGAGAAAACACACACACTTTCAGATGTCGTCTTCATAGCTTTGTGCATTTATCAAAAGACTAATGACGAAACATTATAGAACTCTGATTCCCTTATACAAGTTCATTTGCATGAAAAAGACATCTAGCCTGGTGGAAATTACTCCCAGGGAATGCCCCAGCACACAATAACTTTCTGCTCATCACAGTAATACCAGAAAATCTTCCCTGCAGCATTTTTTGCTACCCCAGGGTGTTTCGGTGCAGAGACTGAGGCCATGTTTGCCTGGTTTTGCTCAGCTTTATGCTAACTAGAACAGCTTTAAGGCTGCTCTGTCTTAAACAGAACTTGCTCTGTTTTACAGCCACATAAGGAAACATCCTTGCTCCAGAGCAACAAGGACAGAAGAATGGAAAGGAAAAAGACACAGGCTACCACTGAAAAACTTTGTGGGACAATGCAAACACATAAACTGTCATTAAATGAGAGAACCAGTTCTGCATTATTGAAGCCTGATGTTTTAATTGTACCCAAGGGGATTTTGTATTTATTCCCTCTGAAATTCAGACAGGTGGAGCACCATAGGATTCCTTGGTATTCCCAGTGGCAGCACTGAAGATAACTCAAATTGTAGCACTCCACCCCACTGCTGGGACTTCCAAAAATGCAGCAATGGATGTACAGAGAAAAAAAATGGCTGTGATATTTTGGCAGAAATTGGTTTAATCAGAGCATATCTGGAGAGCATGAGGAAGCAAGGCATTCATTCCACCTTTCTAAATCATGGATCACTTACAATTTGACCAAAGAGAGGCTTCCTTCAAAGAGGAAACTGTTATGGAGCAAGTAGCATCATTTTGGATACTCTTTTTCCTCTCTTCTAGATAGTCCTCCGCTCTTGAACATCGCTTCTCTTTCAGAAAGGGTACTTCTGGCAGCAATTCCCTTCCCACCCCAAGAGTCCCTCCTAACATGGGCTCTGCAGAGCACCAAGAAAGCAGTGTAGGTGGGAGGGCATGCTGTGGCTCTGCTGAGGCTGTAGGTTTTTTTCATACTGAGAAACAAGGACAGGTTTCTCTCCAGAATATATTTAGCCAAAGCTACAGCCCTGTGATATAAAGCGCTGAGGATGGACTTGAAGGATCTTGATCTTGACAAATTCTTCCAGAGTTTCACGTTATTCTGACCTAAGAAGCAGGTGCAAAGGCTTAAACGCCTCTTCAACCAAAAAGGGATTTTGAGTATCACCTGAAGGTGCCATACCTGTAGTAAAAAGGGTACATATCTGTCATAGTGAAAAGGAACGGCCTGTCTCTTCAGAGGAAGAACAGGTCCACAAGAATGTGTTCTTCAGCTTAAGCAATCAGTAGTCCAGGAAAAGCCCAGTGAAAAAACAGTAGGAAGGTACCTCCTATGGAGAGGGGATGAAGGTACAAACTTCCATGTGGAAGTGTACCCAGCTCTTGAATAATGTAATGGCCTTTGCTGCTCGGTGGCATGGCCCAAAGCATATGACCAGAGAATAGTGATTTCTCCCTTTCTGTACCCAACATTCACCAACAAGCTTGTCTTTCCTTTTGTGAGAATTATTTAACATCCTTACCCAACTCCCAGTCTTCCAATAGATTATTTTGAAGATTTGGGGGAAAAAATTGCTGGTGAGATCACGCTTTCAAAACAAATGATCCAAATTTCTCCCCAACTGTCTGGTCCCCTTCTAGTTCTAGCGTTTATTACATTTTAGAAATTTACTGTATAAAGTGCAAATAATTAGAGTTTGGCTTATGAAGCTATGGGATGAGGAACAGTCTGCAGAGTTCAAGGGGCTTGTTTGTACTTTGCCATTTGCAGCCGTTGGAGCTGGAGCAGCCTTTGCTGTTAGTCAGGAAGTTAATTGCTCCGACTTGAAACCGAGGTAGCATGTCTTATTGCAGTTCTCCAAGATTACTGAGACACCACTGAGTGGAAGACAGTCTTAATAACAATCCAGCATGGACCATTTCCCCAGACTTTCAATTTCTTGGTGAAGATTTATATTTTTTAATTCTTTTAATGAAGGTTGTCCCAGAGGTCAAGAAATTCCTAATTGACACTGGCAAACAGGATTATACATTAAACAGCGCTTCAGGCGATGTGCTGGCAGAGAAGCTTTTGGGACAGAAGTTCTGCAAACCCCTTGCAGCGCTTTGAGTCCAGGTTTTGTAGAGAGAGGCAACAAGCTCAGAACTGCCCTTTTAAAGTAAACAAAGTCATCAGTTACAGTCCCCAATTTCATCTTTTGACTGAACTTGTTTGAGGAAAGAAATCATATTTTTAGGCTTATTAAGTTGAATTTTCTGCCAGCAGCACTATGTGACTGGATTGCACACATATGGAAATGAGTTCTTATCTGTCCCAACACACTCCTGGTGGAGTTAGCTCTGAAGGACCTAATGGAGCCAGTGCTGGTGTCTGGACAATTTTCTTTATAGCTGCCTAAAGTTCTATTTGTTAAATGTGTGTGGTATGTCTAGCGAAGAGAGGTGTTATACTGGTCCCAGCAAACACATACCAGCCCTAGCCTGGGTTCAGAGGAGGGTAGTTTCCCCAATGTATCACTGTATGAAGCCTATGTGCCTTCATTCCTGCCTCTCTGCCATTCCAAGGGGGAAGGAGGCTGTGGCAGGGAAAGGCTGCTTTACAAATTAGAGACATTCTTTTCCCACATAAGTCCTGAAGCCTCTTCTCCCACACTTAGGCACGTGATAGTGAAAAGAGATTCCTAGAAAAGCACCTTCTCTCCAGCACATTTATCCTCTTGCTCCAACAGCAACCCCGGGCTGCTTCCCCCAGCCCAGGACTGCGCAGCTCAGGGAGTGAATGAAGCATTTTGTGGGAAAGCTCAGGCTCTGACTTCAGTGACAGGAGCTCATGACAGAGTTCCTGCTTCTCACTGTTCCCTGTCATCAGATCTCCTTGCGTGGCTTTAGCCTCTGGCCCTGGAGACATCTGGGGCAGCTGTGGGAAGGCCATGGGGTAGCAGTGGCTATACCTCCCCTGCAGTAGTGGAGGAGCCATTCCCTCCCATGGGGTGAAGCTTCATGACCCATTCACAGCTTTAATGCCATCAGCATTTCTCTTGTTTTTCTTCTAAAATGATTAAGTGATCCTAGGAATAGATACTGTCTGAAGCCATTTCTGAGCATTTAATTTGTCCAGACTTCAATGCTGCAGGCTACGAGTTCCTTTGAATAAACAAAGCCTGTCTGCCAGGAAACCTGACTAGTAGGGACTCTTAAAGAGTAGGAATACAGCACAGAGCGTTTGCAGGCTGGGGGATAAATTTTATTAAGTGTGAGTATGTGCAGGGAACTCACAACTTACTTTTACTTGCTGAGGACTAAACTACGCAGAATGTGACACGGCAGAGATCTATGGGGCTGAAACTACACTGGTGGGAAGACTAAAATTTACTATCTGGAAAGTGGATATTCAGGGAAATACTGACCTTAAGCAGCTGTCCACAGGGATGTTCAGAGCTTTAAAGAAACTACTTTCTTACCACCTTAGTAGTAGCGTGCGTTCTTATCCAGAGAAATGGATGCTGTCCAGAGAGAAGCATACCCCAAAGCATCATACCATCCATTCACTGCCTGTCAGAGACTTGTCAAAGGGCACGGTGTGAGCATTTCCTGGCACTCATTGAATCCCTGATCATTTAAAGGTCTTTAAAACTTTCCAGTTATTCTGAGCATGTGGCAATTGCTTATGTCAGCGTCTCAAAATACCAGCTTCCTTCCCCTTCTGATTGTATTAGTCATGGTGTGAGCTGCAGCAGGTGGCTTCGGGACAGCTGTGATTTGATCTCCCAGGGTCTCAGGATGGGACTGAGCATCATTCACAGCACCAAGATTAGAGTTTCCATCAGGACTGAGAGTAAGGGAGAGCTGAAATTGTGGGTACTGGGGGTGCAGTCCTGGGGGTGCTGTGGGTGAAAAAGCTACTTCAGAGCTCCCCCTCGAGTGCCAAGTGTTCCTCAGCCCCCGTGACTGCTGCAGCAACTGGGGACACCAGCTCAGCTCCCTCGCTGAGTACAGAACCACTCACAATTTCAGGGATTGTTCTTCTGACAAAGCTTGGAAAGACAGCAATGTAGGAAGCAGGCACTTCAGAAGTGAACAGTATTACTGGTAATTACAATAAGCCACCAACCTCAAATTTTAACAACCCAAGAGCGAAATAGTGGAAATTACATCTGAAAAAGGCTTAATCGTGCAGAAATGGCACATAGATTGGCATCATGAAAAAAGGAGAATTGAGAAAGCTGCATATTTCCAAGGTAGTGAAAAATGTCACATATCTAATTCAGCGCAATTGAACAATCACTGGTTACAGACTCCTAGAGCAAAATAAATGTCAAAGCAAAAGCAAGCTCATCTGCTGCAAGAAAGAACACCTCCCAGTCAAAACATTCAGTTGCACTGATGATATTTCCATTAACTTAGCAGTATATTGCTTTTTTGAAATGATATGAAGTGTACATGAAAGCCGTAGACTAAAGGAAGCGTGTGCTGACTGGGTGGACATGCTGTGTTTCAATTACATCTTTGTTAATCATAGTTAGAGGTGTTACCACAATAAAGTGGCATTATCTCCTCCTTAACTGAATGGCTGGCAAATGCATTTATCAGCAGAAAATTGAAGCCAAACAAGTGCAAGATGCCTGAATAATTCCACTGAACTTTCTAGGGAGACAGCCCCACCACTCACAACAGCTTTCTCTCTCTTCTTTTCTACTGAAATTCATTGAATAGAGGTACAAGTGGGAAATAATTTTAGGTGCTGAAGATGCCTCTGGGATGAGATAAGCAATTTCTGTTCAATGTAATTTCTTACAAATCCAAATATTCAAGACCACCACAAAGTAAAGCCATGGAGATAACTGTGTCAGTTGATGACAGGCCAGACCCACCACGAGTCACAGCTGAGAGGACTCAAACAGAGCACTGAACCAGCAATGATTCAGATCACGATTTGATGGCAAGATGGTTATTGCTTATGAATGCCTACAAGAATAATTCTTGATGTGTACTTATCCAGGCTGGGTAGGTCTGAGGGACACTGCCAAGCCATCTCCTGGGGTACAGCAAGGGAACTGCCCTGCTTTTCAGTCAAGAAGTGAAAAGCTGAAGGACAGTAGGGATCAGACAGAAATCTAGGCTGAACGTAGTCACTGCTTATAACTAAATCAGTCATATCAGCAATATGGGCACCTGCAGGAGAATATGCCTAATTCTGCAAACAGATACATGGTACCCATTTAATGAACATACCTACTTCCTCTCTTAGTCTGTAGGTAGTGATATTGCTTTGCTAATTGCCATGATAAAAACAAGAAGGTTGGAACTATGGGAAATGAGACCGATGATCCGTCTGCTAGAGAGAGGACTTGGGGAGTAGCTGTTCCGGGTACAACAAAAGGACGTTGCAGACTCATGAGGGAATTTCTTTCCATGCTCTAAGCTGTTATGCTTTGTCCAATCCAGAATGAGGAGCTGGAGTTGCTCCTGTCTCAGGAAGAAAATGAACGTAGTTAAGTGGCAGAAATGGGAGAGAGAAGCAGGGAAGAAATGAGAGCATGGGAGAGGAGAGATGGTTTGGGGAAAATGGAACTTTATGGGCAAAATTAGACAGAAAAACTTCATTTCTCATCATTAGATGAGACAACCTGTCAACTACATTTGCTTACAAACCCTTCACTGCCAAAAGCAGCTTGCTATGGTCAGAAACGGAATCACTGCTGTTGCTGACAGAGAAAGGAAGGCCTCCCCATATGCTCGCTTTGTATTATTAGCTCCAGCATATGAATGTGACAGGTCTGCGAGGGAACAGAGTAAACACAATGAACTTCAAAGGTCCTGGAATGATGGCATTTAGGGATTGTAGCAGCCAGCATAAAACTGATGTTCCTCTATGGCTGGTAGATATTGGAATTCAAATTAGACCCAAACCAGTTTTCCAAAAAGGGGAGTTGGAGAAATAGCTAATAGCCTCCCCCCAGCAGCTGTAATAAGCATATACAGAAGATATCATGCTGAAAAAATATAAAAATAACATTTTTGTGGCTTCTAAAATACATCTTTTGCAATCTCCTAGTGCAAGATTGGTGAATCATCATGTCATGCTGTCATTTGTGGAAGTGCAACAGATGGAGAAACAGTCATCAATGATCCATCAGAAGCCATCTCAGGGCTGAAACTGGTGTCATGGGGCACCCTCAGAGAGACAACTGTGATGGAAGACAGCCTCTGGAGACAGCCTGCAGGAACCCTGAATCACAGCGTTCGTGATGGGTGCGTATATTTTATATGAAACTACAGGAAGCAGTGTTACGAGATCATTCACAGAGGTGTCAAAAGCAAGGCAATACCACAGCTACTATTTTCTGCTGAACATTAAATCAGCCATCTAACGTTTATGCATTACAATACAATCCTTAATTACTTGATTGCATGCTATGTTGACGGAGGACCTGGCTCAACCACTGCCCAGGGTGAACTGTGTGAGATAAATCAGCTGTTGAGTGCAAGACTCTGCTTTCTTGTTGGAGGGGCTGAAAGTCATGGACCGAGTGAGTCACTGATCTGCCTGAAGGGACAGAAGCGATAGCTGCTGAGCAAGTCACCTGGAATGAAATTCCCCAGGGGCTGTTTCTAATTGTGTCACTAATTTTGCGGTAGCTGTGATATTCTAGCGTAGGGCACCCAGGCATGATTTGTGGCAGTGCTGGCAAAGTACAACTGCAGTGAATGCTGATGAGTGTTATGCGTGAACAAATGAAGTGTTATTGATACAGTGGTGACTATGGGAGAAAATTGTGCTGAAGGCATTCCAAAAATGTGCATCCTAATCAGCACTAGCTTTCTTGGTTTTTTGTCTGAGCAGCAGGAATCGTGCCAAATTCAGCTGGAAGGCTAATATGCAAATAACCACCAGTGATGTGAAGCTCCCAGATTAGTATCATTAGTGACGTAAAAAAAAAGTTATTAAAAGCTACATATTATATTTATTAAATCATACTGCAGAGAGGAAAAAAATCCCATAGAGTTTGATTTAGTGTTGTCCCTCCTATTTGAATAGCTGGGAAAAGGCCACCCTATTTGTTGTGTTTATTATAAAGCCATACAGAACAGGTATTACATTTCGCTGCCATCCTGAAGGAGCCAAACCAGTAGCATAATTTGGACCTAAACTTCTCCAGTTACTTCTTCTGCCCTACAAAGATGGGGAGAGTAAGCGAAGTGGCCAGTGAGGAGGCTGAACATTTTCTGCTATGTCTAGAGGTAGCAGGAGGTGGGACTCTGCAACGTGCCTGACACAGAAAGGACGTACCGGGCGTGTATCCCAGTTCACCAGGAGACTTGTTCCTAATAAGTAATTCTGGCCGTGCAAAGGACCCTGCAGTCATGAAAGCACAAGTGGAAATCCACATGCTGCTATCAGGGGATGGGATTGCCCCACATCTCTACGCCTGACTGTGCTGACCCCGTGGAGCACGGGGCTTGCACTGGTCCTTGTGGTTCTCCAGCCTCGTGTGCCCTGTCTCCCTTCTCCAGGGTGACCTCCACGCTGCCAAGTCTAGTAAGAAATAAGAGGTCTTTGATTTTCAAATGCAGAAGTATTTTGGTAAGTCAGCTCTCCCGTGACTGAAGATCCTGCTTCTTTCTTTAATTTTCAAGTATCTGCAAGGATCTGAGCACGAGAGCACATCGTGTATTTGATTTCATTTTTATTATGGTTTCTCCTAAAAAAACCGGTATGACTAACAGGACTCCATTGAATTTGTGAAATAAATGGAAAGACAATACCTTTGATTTGCAGGTACTAGTAAAATCAAGACAAGACAGACTTGGAAAAGCCAGTTCAAAACTGTAAATAGGGAAGAAAGGAAAAGGTAGAGGGAAAGAGATAGTATAGTCAGAGCAATTTGTTTTTAAATTTTGCTTTTTTTTAGTGGAGAAAGAGAAAGGACTTGTATTACATTAGTCTTGCCAAATCCTGATAAGACTTAAAATTGTTGCAGAGATGGTTAGACTGGTAAAAGCAAAACCTTTTTGAGGATCTAATAAGTTAATTTTCTTGGCAGAATTAGGAAATAATCAGCTGAAAAGAACCAGTGGAGACAGAAAATCACAACAGAGAAGGGGGGAAAATCTGTTCAGTGACATGTCTGGCCCACAATTTAGGGCTTAATCAAAAGGGACAAGTAGTGTAGTTGCCTGGCTCTCAGTTTAACAAGGCACTTAACTATATGCTTAAACTTAGGTATGTAAACTGATTTAATAACTTAGTAGATGACCTCAGCAGCTCCTTTCTATGTTATTCTGTAATTAATCTCAGCAATATTCAGTTGTGGATGTTTAAGGACACATTTGTGCTAACTATGTAACTAAACCAAAGCAGCAGACAATTGTTTATTTTCAGTGCTTATGAAAGGAAAAATAGCTAGGCCTCAAAGAGTTAATACATCTATTTTGCTTCTTGCTTGCACTGCAAATGAGATCAGCAGTATGTTTATTAAGTTTCCTAAATCATCCCAGACAGACAGCAACAACCTTTTGCAAGAAGTTTTCTAGCTGGCTGCTTGAGGACAAGTTAACTCCTACCTCAATTCTGTTACCTTTGAGGATATTTTCCCTGAAATGACTTTGATGTTTAGTGAACAAAGCAGAGTGGAAACAGGGGAAAATTTAAAAAAATATATCCTTTTCACCTGCACTGCTTGATGCTGCTGTGATATAATGTAACTTATTTTTTAACAAATATTTTGGGAAATCCATACAATCTAACATGAGTCTGAGCTACGAATTATGAAGTTGTCTCAGCTTCCCTGTACTAAGTGCAAGACATATTCAGCCCATCCTAAAATAGACCCAGAACGTAGAATAAATTTTTCTTCCCCTCTGTTTACCCTGTAACTGTCTGCTTTCTCGATAAGTAACATCAGAGAATATGTAGTTGACTTTCTGACAAGGAAGGGCCTTTTTGTTTTGCTCTGCTGTTGTTGCCATTTTCTGTTTAAAAGAACCCCACCGATATTCCAGAGCTTTAAATTGTTTCCTTTTATTTGATTAAAGTTTAGCTGACGAGTTGCAATTTCTTTAATATTGCCCTAGGTCATTGTTTCTGAAGAGTAATGGATGTAGGGTGTCTTTGAGATATTCTACAGAAACCCATTTTCTGTAGCAACGTGATTTTCAGCAGCTTATAGCCATGAAAGGGATGTGCTGGTTCTCCTCGTGAGGCAAAGCTGTCCCTGGGGTCTACACTTCTGCAGAGAAACCATGGCAGAGTTTGTTCCAGTGCTGCCCACTTAATAAACATGAAATCTAAGAGAAAGTTTAATGGGAGTTAGATAAAGCAATGAAAGATTTACTTCTTTGCTTGTCTCTGGGTTTGATGGCTCTTTGGAACAGAAAATACCAGTTCCATAATTCACACGCCCCTTAAGCACAAGAAGTTTTTTTCCCTAATCTTAAAAAACTGAGGGGAGGGAGGATTTTGTTGCCTGGTTTTCAGTTTTGAGGTTTTTGATTTAGAAATGTCTTGCCTTTTTTTGAAAAGTTTGTGGGTAAGGAAGTTGAAATGAGTATTTACAAGAGCTTGGTACGGTAGTTGGCTTGTCGCTGCTTCTCCCACCCCTGCCCTCACAAAGACTGCAGCCTTGTGGCTCTACAGTGTTTTCAGATCTTTACAGCCCTCGTCCTGTCCCTGACTAGTTTATCAGGATTTTAGCATTTTGCATTCCCAAAGGCAGGGTGCAAAGTTCCTTGTCCATCTCAATACCACAATTCCCACAAGGGGACATGAGAAACCTGCTCTGCTGTTACTTATGGAGAAAAACTATTTGAATAGTCAGGACATAGCTGCTTCCTTTGTGAACACATTCATAATCCTAAAGGCTATTAAAATACAAGCATAAATATAAAAATACCTGCACTAGGCGGTCCCTATTCATGGCATGGTGCTTGTCATTCTTGACTTTGAAAGCTTTAGGTGGCAGTTCAGTGAGCAGCATTTATCCCGTGTGATTTGATAATAATGAACAGCCAATACTGAAAAACCCAATAACAGAAATTTGTCCTCCAAAACGTCTCAGTTAAACCCCAAAATACTATCCTTTTGCTTGAAGCACCCCAAAATGGGATGAAATAAAAGGATAAATTGAAAAAAAAATTTATTGTTATAAACCATAGACTACAATTTAATAAAATAATTCCAAATAATACTTGATCAAAGGCTTAAAAATGCTTTAGCCTACTGCTTATGCTGACCATAGTTTTCTTAGCTTGAATAGTAAAAGAAAGCTTTCCTTCCCAGTTATAAAGAGATTTTCAGTAGTAATTAAAGTGATATAGATGCAGATAATGTGGACAGAGAGTTTTACAACTAAGTGCCTTTGAAAATCTCAGAAGACATTGATCTTCTGGTGTATTTCAAATTCTCATTTCTATTTTTAAGTTAGTTTTATTGAAGAGTTTGTATGTGGTGAATCAACGCTGAAGGGTGTGGAGCCGGCTGGCATTGGGATAACACATACTTACTAAACTTACAAACTCTGAGTACACTTCTAGATATATTTTAATATGATGAAGGTAATATGGTCTTACGCAAATTCTCATTTCTATTTTTAAGTTAGTTTTATTGAAGAGTTTGTATGTGGTGAATCAACGCTGAAGGGTGTGAGCTGTGACTACCACAGGAGAATGCATACTTACTAAACTTACAAACTCTGAGTACACTTCTAGATATATTTTAATATGATGAAGGTAATATGGTCTTACGTGCTAAAGTCTACATTTGGGAGTGATTTGACTTGACCAAACTACTTTAAACGAGTGGAGCAGATCAGAATCTACATGCGCTAAGACCATATTTGGGAGTGATTTGGCTTGACCAAACTACTTTAAACGAGTGGAGCAGATCAGAATCTACATGCTTTGAGCACACACTTCTTACCAAAGTGTGATTCCACACTTTTTCAGAGTATCTCATACATATGCTCTATCAGCCCATAATTTTCCCAAAAGAGGAACAGCTTGTTATTAATTTGTGTCTATTTCCTCACAGGAAATCTTCTAGGATTTTACCACGGAAGGAGCCATATGATCGATGGAGTAAAGTGTCAGGAGCTGTTAGACAAAATATCTCTGGCTGTATACAGCAGCTTTACTGCAGAATCTTGGACATCTTTCACACAGCAGACTCTGGAGGCCCAAACTGTGGAATTTTCCTTGGATCTCAAGGGATGACAAGGTAAGGCAATGTGTAGAGCTTGAGGCATGGAGGCCATCAGTGGGATCTGGTGAGTGCCTTCCAGTCTGGAATAAAAAACTGTGTGCCAAATTTCAGAGTGAAAATGGCGATAGAATAAAAGGGAAAGTTCAAAGCAAGCATCAGATTTGGCTGCACCTGGAGCAGACTCTCCCACTCTCACTTTGCTGCCTGTCTACACCCCAAGGAGGGATTAACCTGTTTGGGTCCTAGAGACAGGCCATGTGAAATATCTTCCTCTCCCTGTGTTCACACCCCTTCCCCTCCTCACCACAAAGCCATCACCCGATAGGACACAGACCTTTCTTGTGCATGAGGAGTAGTTCAGAGACTCCAAGGGACGAAAAGCAAATCTGTGGATGACAAGCTTAGATTAGTTAAAAGGTCTGCTTTCTCCAGACACTGGCTTGCTTATACATGCAGCAAAGTTCACTGCATATGCTCTTGCAATTACTTTCTGTCAGAAAAAAAGCAAAGGTAACTTATCTGTAATTTTGATCTCATCATTTATTTTCATAATGTCTTAACGTATTGCTACAATGCATGGATCTCTTTTCTTGCTGTTCCAATACAGGTCAGTCAGGTGTGGTATTTATAGATATTTTTGATGAGCTCACAGCTTTCAGTACTGAAGCTGGTGACATAAGCTGTATCTGTAAATTTGTTTACACTGGAAAAACGAAAAGAAGGAGAAGTTGGGGAAATTAAATCCCAGCAAAATCAAACAGCTTGCACAGTGTACTGCCTAGAACATTTTGTATTGGCCTTGTGCATGAAGGTTTGAGAATATAACAGCTATTGCATGTCATTCAGCAATTTCCTCTATGAGTCAGTGCAGAGGCATTTAACCCCAAGGAACTTGCGGAAACCTTTATTCTTAACTCACTTGAAAGTAAAGAGTACGATGCACTTCAGATTATAAACTCTGTAAGTAAGCTCTGTGGTGTGGTCTGTAGCCCTGGCCTAGTCTTTGATGTCTGGGAAGTGTTCACTGGCTCTTCCATCCAGCCTGTAAAGGTCACTGAAAAGTTCCCAGGGCTTTTATTTGCATTCACTTAGGCCCAAATATGATGGTTTTTTTCTAACTTTACTTTTGGTGATTCCATTAGAAAACCTCATTTCTCATTCATAAGGCCAAATTTCCATTAGGCCAAATTTCACTTTCACTTCGGAAAAATCACAGCCTCAGGAGGATTTGGGTTCACCTGCCTGAGGGCGACACTGAAATTAACTTTCAGCAGTTGTCTTCAAGGCTTCCACATTCATTAGAGTTTATAAAGCATTTCTTTTGTCGGTGTAGCTTTTTAAATAGAGAAACTGCCAGATCATACTTCTTCTCCCAAATGCACCTCCTTTTGTACAAGTGTGTCTTTGTCCTTAGCTGTGGCTCTTTTGTGTCATCTTAGTGTGGGCAGCAACAGCTCTTTACTCTGCCCAGGCAGTCTCAGAAAATAACTGAAAAAACTTTGTCACTGAAATCTGAACGTTTTCTAAGTTGTGGAAACAAGGCATAGCCTGTTGGAGGGCGTTAGGTTCCCTTTTTCCTTATCTTTTATTACCCTCTAGTGGCTGAGTCTTTGAGCATCAGCATCTGAAGTAAAGCAGTTAGCTGAAGGTTTTCATGCATTGGTCTTTAACTGACCATACATGACCTCTACATTTCCAGTAAGTTTTACCTTTTTTAAAAAAATGCTTTTGGCAAAATAATAAAAAACTTTAAAAAAACCCAATCCCAATCAGTTTATCTTTGAAGGAAATGAATGTGAGAAACAGTATCTTCCTGCCAAAGCAGAAAAAATGGTCTTCAACACTGAATGATAGAGAACCACAGTTGGAAGATAAAAATAGGCCCTAAAAATGGATAAAGGCCTATTTTTATCTTCTCTGACATCTGTCTGGACTAGGTAAGGAATGGGAAAGGCAATGAATTTAAATATTAAATACTTAGGGAAGGATGAGTATATTAAAAACTTCCATTTTTACTCGTGGTTGTCATGGAGGAACAATCGTTCAAGGTTCCTAGGGAATAAAACTTTTACATTTCAGGTTCTATTTGTAATTTTAAATTCTTTAAGGGTTCAGAGGGATTTATGTAACATAAATTGATCAATATGTTTATCTCAAGGGATTTGCCAATGTAATCACTAAAATGCCTTGCATTGTTCAGTTTGTTCATTCTCATTTATCATTCTAAATTTCTCAAAGAGTCAGAACAGTGTGTCTGTTATTACTAACAAATTAACAGACTTTCATTCTCTTAATTCCTGTTAAAGCAATAAAATACATCTGAGGGCAATCAGGTCACTTTTAACACTTTTATAACTTAAAAAGGAGTAGAGAGATTCAGATGTGTATTTCCTTCAGAACAATTACGTTAGATTTCATTTTCTCTGACTTTGGGAACATTAGAAATGTTCGGTCAGTGCTTGTGATGAGCTGTTTGCACTGTCATGGTAATGAGTTGTGTGATATTAGCTCTGTTCTGGCAGAATACATAAATAACCACCGTGGTTCTAGTTATGAATATGAGAACAGAACATTCAATTTGAAATTACATGGTTTCAGTGTGATTCTATTGTTTGTTGGAACTAACAGAAACAATTCAATTAAATTTGCATAACTGCCCAATAGTTAGACCTTCCATGTGATATATTTAATGGCGCTGTTTTCATCTAGCAAATCTTTCCATAAGAATTATACAGCAAAGCAAACTCAGCATGCATTCTTAATGAAGACTTTTCAAATAAATCTATCATATTATTAGAAATTAATTCAGGAGCTGGTGGAGCTTGGACTTCCAACCATATGAATATTTATGAATCACAAAAGAGTCCCCAAAATATGATCAGATCAACCTTTGTTTGTAACTGGAACAAAATGTACGGAGTTTTTCCCCCCACCACTCAGGCCTAGTATATGCAGCAGTCCTAAGGACCAAGTTGTTGGATTTCTTTTTTGCTGCTCTCAAAATGAGCGGAGCTGCCCAAAAGAGCATCCTCTCTGTCCATGGAACTTCACTGCAGTAAAATTCAAGTATTGCTGGGGATGTTTCATGGCTTGCAATCCCAAACAGCTGGGTCCAAAATACCATGTCCAAATACCAGCACAGCACAAACGTACTGGGGTTTTTTGCCCCAGTGGGTTTGCTCTCTGCAAACATCAGACCAGCTGCATCCCGTGCCCTGAGCGTGGAAAGGGTGTGTTTATTCTGTGCCACAGGCCCCCTCCCCTGTGGAGATGTGGGGTTTCCCTGCGTTCCCACTGCAGTGCTGCCCCTCGCTTCCCTCTGGGCCGTGGGGCGGATGGGGCAGGGACACACACTGCAGACCCCCGTCCCTGAGGAAAACAAGGTGCAACACATGTTCCTCAGGCAAGAACTGTGCTCTCTTGTTTCTGCCCACCTGGAAATGCACTCGTGCCATGGTAATGCACCCTTTGGTTTCCCCAGATGGATTATCTTTGTCCACCTACACATTTTTCTAGTCAAACATCAGAATTCTGGCTATTTATCCAGTTTCAAAGAATAAGTGATACATCGTGCACTCATTTATTTCATCTGAGCAATCCTAGGTACCAGTATAGAACTTCCAGATGAGCTGGATCTGGCAGTAATGCATCACTTGTGCTAACCGTGGTGATATTATTCATGGCCTTGTAACTATTAAGGAGGAAATGGTGATATTCATGGCCTTGTAACTATTAAGGAGGAACTTCTCTTGTTCATTCCATCCTTGACAGAGACCAGTCTGTGGGAGGTTGTTGTGTCTCTGCCCGCTCCCCAAAGCCAGTGCTTTTGCTAAGGTGTTTCTGGAGCTGGGACAGGGAATAGCAAAACCTGCTCTGTATGACAGAGTGCAGTGGTCTGGAACCAGAAGGGGAATTTCCAGTCCCCTCTGTTATACAACAGCAGTTCTTCTACCTCCATTTTCAAGTGTCCTGTTATTGTTAGTACTTTTAAAGTCCTTTGTCAGTTTTTACTTCCGATTCCCCTACAATCTAATGTACCCTAATGACCACTGAGTTTAGATTCTGATTATGAGACCATTTTCATCCCCTTCATGCTACTTCAGTGAAAAGTAATATTTCTTGGAAACTTGGTTTTTTTAGTAAAATCATTCTCTTTTAATCTCATTGTATCCTATCTTGCCTTACTTCGTCTTGTATGAAGACTCTGCTTCACTATCCTCCTCCTGCTCTTCAGAGATAACAGAACACAGGTGCTCACAGCTAATTCCTACTTGAAACACCTTCCTAAACACACCCTTTTGATTGGAAGGTATAAATTACCGTGGTGCCCAGCTTTTCAGGTCAAAGATAAACCTGGAGAGGATGAAAAGAGGTTGTTTTTTTGGTTGTAGGGCTCTACTGGGACTCTTGGATGTGCATGGACAGACCCATGTGTATTTTTGCTTTGATGCTCTCTGGTAAGACAGGAATATGAGGAATTCCTTGGATTCATATTCAAAGCTACTTCTTTCTAACTAGAGCTTTCTGCTTCATTCTCTTTGTAGTCTGTGAGTGCTTATGCAGTAGGAACCTCCAAAAATACAGCAATTAAATAAGCTGAGGTATCAGATCTAAAAAGCTGTATTTTCTTGGGATAGAAATCCTTGGAGGAAGTGCTTTCTCATGATTCTTTCAACTTTGAAACTAAAGTCACATTTGACATAAAGAGAGAATTACCTTTCTTTCAGTACGTTGCTGCCTTGCTTTTGCAAGGGGCTCATGGATTAGGAGGAGAGGAAAGTTGCGGACTAATTAGTTAAAGTGAATTTAACAAATGTTATATAAGCCTCAGTAATATCCACATGAATTTGGTTCTGGCTGAGGTACTGGTAGTAGTTCCTACATCTGTATAGAAAATTTCCTTGTTTTCACAGAATATTATTCCTCAACACACCACACTTTTATAGTGTGAAGTTATTATACTTCCCTTTAATTTTCTAAGCTAATTAAAGAAATAGGTGTTTGTTTCTTGGCAATCTACCTTCTTTTGCAACCTCTAGTGTGTATATTCATATATATAACTAAGGTTATCACTCTACCAAATTAAAAATTCATAAGTAAAAGATTGCTATTTGAGCCTAGAAATAATTAGAGTTGGGAAATTTCTATTTCCTTGAAAATGTTCCTATGAGGTCTCAATTCTGTAATCTTTAATTACAAATACCCATGGATTTCAAAGGCAAAATCTGAATAATTAGAAACTCCAGAATTTAGTCAAAGATAAGGGGAGGGGAATCCTTTGGGATCCTAAGGCGAATCATGTGGATGTTCTGGTCTGTTTCCTATGGTGTTACAGTGTCATTAAGACACAAATTCCTGTTTTTTGGTCCCAGCACTCAACTGAGTGCTGCAAAGTGTCCCTTAGCTCAGAGCTGGTAAGGAGCAAGAGGGGGGCTGTTTTGGAAACCCTGTTTCTAGGCTCCTATGTCCTTAGAAGGCTGTGTGGACTGTTCATGTCAGCAAGGTAGCACCAAAGCGAGTGGGTCTTCCTACAACTGAGCGTGTAACTAAGTCTTCCTGTCGGACCTAATCTTCGTTGTTTTCCTGAAGAAAGTCCCCTGTTTGACCACTACCCTGCATTTCTTAGAATCTATCTATATGTGAAAAAAGGAAACTGAATTTCTCAAATGGGCTACATTGCTGAAATGAATGTTTCTTAATGAATTGCACAAAATGTATAAAGAAAATAATCCAGGGAAGCCCTGGGCTGGTGGCTCAGCTGTTCCCATGCAGCAAGGAGTTTCTATCGGTGCAGAACACTTGTGTTGGTCTAACTGTGTCCGCACTAGAAAGGCTGAGATCCTGCCAGCCCTACAGCTGCTGCTGCTGACAAGGGTCTCATTCTGACACCGTCTTGCTCAGACCTGATGTCTGCGGGTGGCTGGCAACATGCTCTATTCACTGAATGTCAGGTGGGTTCTGCAGGTCTTCTCCTTCGCTAAATACAACATAGAAATTGTTGGTGGATGTTAAGCCAGCCAAGAAAGATAAACTGGACCGGGGTCAGGAATGAAAAGTTTGGGCTTTCTGACTCTCATGTATTGATATGAAGTCTAAAAATCTTTAGAATGTAGCCATTGGATGGTGGGACAAGATATTATTTCTCACAGGAAAGACAGGGCCTGAATTTCAAAAAGGTGGGTACTGTAAGAGTATTTATTATTTCATTTTGGGGCACAAAGGCATTTACCCAACAGAATATGGATGATATTTTCTTGCTGCTTAGTAGCTTCAAAACCACCAGTGTCTGAAGACAATCAGAAAGTCAGATTCAAGCATCCACACCTGCCTGACACCTTGATCAAAATTCAGTGCTTGTATGAGCTGCAGAGATTCTCCTGTGCCAGCTGCTGTATGTGAGTGCCTAATGAGATATAACCACGCTACAAATCCTTCTAGAGTTGAGTCCTTAACAGCATTTTAGTAAGAAAAAAATTCAGTCCTTCTAGCCCAGTTGCTGGTTGGGCAGATTTGGAGTTACCTGTGATAATGTTGAATGTGATACTCTGATTTCTGCCTAAGACAATTTTGGACTAAATTGTTAGAGCTACAATGAAAAATACAGGAATGAAAGGTATTGCCTAGAAATGGGATATCCCTCAACCCTTTGAGAAATCCTCATGAAACAGAGGCCATAGCAGGGGTTGTTTCTTTCATGGATTTGTTCAGCCCTTGGAAAACGTACCAGTTTGATTTTTGGGCTGTAGTTCCAAACTGGGTACATGCAAAGGGATAAGCCTGGCTGGATTTAAACATGGTAAGAAGCAAGAGAGGATTTAAAGGAGCAGATTTACACACTGGCAATGCTCCCTTCCTTCCCTTGTCTGCTTCATGACAAGATAGTCATGCCAATAATGTGAAGGAAACTAAGCTTTATGAAAATATCCTGTTAATTAAACAATTTGGGTATTTTAAGGCTCCTTTGGGTCATTATATCTACTAATCAAAGGATGCTGGGGGCAGGGAGGATGCATAATGCCAGTGTCTGAGCCCTGTGGGACCCACAAAGAAAGTAATATTGAGACTGAAGACAGTGGTTCAGGACACACTGTGCATTGGAGAATCATCTAAGGTGGGAAATTTTATGGCACAAAATCTGACTTCCGAGGGCTAAGAAGCTGAGAGCTTATTTCGCTATGTGTATTTGAAACATATCTTGACAAAAATGAAGAAGCCTTTTTCAATGAAAAGGGTATCTTTCTCATAACACACAAAAGAAAATATGGAATTTTTGTTCACCTCAAGAAGATGATACCATTCCTCAATTCTAAATACGGGTTTGCATGTATGTGTTTGTGGTTTGTTGTTTTTTTTTCTCAAACCACACTGATGTTGTCAAAACTGTCTGACTCTCAAAGACTACAGAGAAAATATTGCAGAACTGAGAATCTGATTTGGGAACGCGCTGTCAGTGGTGTTCTGACAGTGTTTAAACAAGGGGATCCACAAAACAGCTCTCTTCTAGCAGCAGTGAAACCTCTAGGGAAACTTGTGGGTATGTGTTTGCCAAGATGAGAGATAAAGGTTGAGATTCATGGTAAAAAGACTGTAGAGTTTGTAATATGCTTGTGGTATGTTTGTTTGTGATACACTGCTCTTGTTCCTTGGGTGACTAAAAAGAACAAACAACTTCTAACACAGTGGTTTGGAAAGCAGGTAAGGGCGGATTTTTTGTTTTGGATTTTTTTTTAGCCAAAGGGATAAATTGTGAACTCATAGCAGAGATGTAGGGAGACACACCCCCCCTCCCCTGCCCCTGAGGTATTTGAGCATTTTCAGAACAAGCCCTCACAGATGAAAAACAGCAAAATCTAAGATTATGGGAAGACTTTTTATTCACTGGACATGGTTTCATGTCAGGATGACCACCACTGAGATGTAACTCAAAGGTCTGAGGCTGCGATATTTTTACCCAGGCCCTGAGCTCCTTGAGGGCACATCTGACCTGCCTTGGAGCAGTCTTCTAGCCAACACACCCAGCTGCTCACACCTCCCTGGGGGCAGCCACACACAGCCACCAGCACACAGGGTGCCTCAACCAGTTTACGTCTGAGATCAAAATGCCCATCCTGCTTCCAACCACCCCAGCCCGGCCCCAAAGCTCTGTTTTGGGGAGAGAATATAGTACTTGTTCTGTCCATGTACCATCCCAGTTAATGGGGAAAGTCTCTGGAAGAACAAGGAGATGCTGGTTTTGCGTAACCGTTTGATTTATTCCCTATAAGCCACAATTTAGAGAAACTAAGTTAAGAATATATTTTGCTCACATATTTGCTGTTAAGCCAATTAATGGGGTGAGGATGAGAGAACTTTTCAGTGAGATTCAGTAAAGGACTTTGAGAGTTTCTTTTGCCTTTTTCTGGCAGCGAGAGATGTGGTCCTTTTAGCAGGTGTTTCGTCTCAGAAATTCCCTGGAAGTGGAGGGACTCATTACAGTCATTATCCTCAGTATAATGTCCTTGGTCTTTCCTGCTGTGTTACTGTGAGACACTGGGTTTGTAACCTTCATTGTTCAAGGTATTTAGAGGAGAATTTCATGGCTTGGGAAGGGGCTGTTCAGAGGATGCTTTGGAGTAAACATTTCTTGTGTAGTTGTGATGATACGGAATTGATCTTGGTGATCTAGGTGACTCTTCCAATTTCTTTTTTTTTCTTAATAGGCATTTCTTTTTAAAGAAAAGATGTTTCATAAAGAGATGTCTCAAAGGGGATAAATTTCTTTGTGATTTTTTTTTTTGTTCTTCCTCAGGGCAAAAAATATGGGCACATGAACTCTTTGACCGTACTGAAACACGTGGTCTTTCTTTTTAAACTTGAATCTACTGATTTAGGGCATTATATTCACACATGTGGAAAATGAAAGAGGAAGAAAATTGCCCCAGTGAGTTTCCCCATTTCATACCCCTATTAGTCTTGTACGAGGTCTCTTGATGTCATGGGAATGAAGCTATCAGGGACATTTTCCACCCACCCATGAGATAGAAAGTCTAGTGTAAAAGAACTATGTTGCTTTCCTAAATACTCCGTTCTTCAATTACTTTATGATTTTGTTCGTATTGAAGCGAGGGGTTTGAATGCTTGTGAAGACAGACAACCAGCACAGAATAAAAGGTCACAGGAGAAGCTATGGCATTTCACATGGCTGTGTGCCCTCAAACACTGTGCTTTCCCTGTGCCTATGAGGAGAGGAGCTCCGTAGTTATTCTGCCATCAGCTTCAGCCCTGCAAACTCTGCTGAGACACAGGAGTAGGCTGAAGAGCACCAGAGAGGCCCTAAGACTTGGAGTGGAAGGTCTCCTCCACCGTGGAGCCAGAGCCACCTCTGTAGCAGAATGGCTGTGAGGAATGTGGATGGCTGCAAGTGGTTTCCAATCCAGGCTCTGATGCAGCTGCATTGGCTCCTGCAGCCTTAGGGTGACTTTGCTGCCAGGTGAGCTGAAGCAATCTCACACACTGCTGCAAAACCAAGCAGTCCTGCTTCTTTCCGTGTTTGCTACTAGTTCCCAACCACACACTCTTGGTGCTGGGCACGGGGCTCATCAGGAGCTGGCTGATGAGCAAGGAGGAGCAATATTTCCAGCAGCCAGGACTTGTAAGTACACCTGGAGAGACACAAAGTCTCTCTCATGTTTTGGCTCTGGGCCCGGCCCAGGAAGCCCTTTGACTCTGGGCAAGTGTCCCTGGGTGGCAGCGCAGCTGATCAGCGGTGTCTGAATCAGCCAAAACCCATGAACTGGGTATAGGGAGAAAATAAGAGGGAAGTAGACTGGAGAAAAGAATTGACTGTACCTTTTTTTAGGAATCTTTTTGGAGTTCATTAATTCTGAGATGAATTATGAGCATTAGTCTTGCAAATGACATCACCCTTGATATGAGTCTTTAAGGGGGATTTATCTATCAGAAAGTGGACTTAATCTACTCAAACTTTCTATGAAGCTGCTCATTAAAGATTAGTGGCTTTCAGTCACTGTAGGTTAAGGCTGGAAGTGAATGTCTGATTCATAGGTAAAAGACTCATTGTCACCCTCTATGTTGGAAATTCTTTATACATTTTCTTTCCCATTTTTAAGTCATTTGCCTAAACAGAGATGAAGACTGACCGTGTGATTAAAGCACAGGGCAGAAGCAAATCAGGTGCTTCTGTGTTACCTTAGGCAGGTAACCTAATCTTTCAGAGTATCAATTTCTCAGTATCAAGCACCATGGTAATCACACGGTCAGTCCATCACACGTTGTCTCTGCCCCCCCCCTCCTCAGGGGAAGGACTCCTCACACTCCTCCCCTGCTCCAGCCGGGGGTCCCTCCCACAGGAGACAGGCTTCCATGAACTTCTCCAATGGCAGTCACTGCTGGGCTCAGCCTTTACCAGCAGCGAGTCCGTCTTGGAGCCGGCTGGCATTGGCTCTATTGACATGGGGGAAGCTTCTAGCAGCTTCTCACAGAAGCCGCTCCTGTTGCCCCCTGGTACCAACACCTTGCCCACAAGCCCCGTACACTGACAGGTAGCATTATGTCTCTGAGGAGGAGGAGAAAAAGCAGCGTGATCAGAGCCCAGCATAACTCTCAGTACAGACTACTGTGTGCCCTTTGCAGGGCTCTCCACAGCAAATTCACTCATTCAGGACAGGTTCCTGATTTTGTTATACCAGTTCAATTTGCATTAGTTCTCTTGTTCTGAAGCTGGCAAAGCTTTCAGCTTGAACAATTTTTCATTTCCCGTAATGAGATCTTTTTGCAAAAACCATTGGCAAGATTTGGTTTTGATATCATCTTATGTCATTGCATACTTGCATTGGTCATACGGACTTTGTTGGCACACCAGAAGTGAGACTTGCAGTCACACTGGAAAATACACTAATTGCCCAATTTGAATGTCACAAATACATTTGAAGTTTCTGATTCCAGAAGTCTGATGCCAGCAGTGGTCTCAAAAATGTTAATGAGGTCTGAGTTTAGTGAAAATGTTCACAAAATTCAAATAAACTGCAGTTTCTGTTGGGCTTTTTTGAAAATCCCTAAGCTTTGAGAATTTGGGATCTGGTTTAAACACTGTAGATGACTCCTTAATAAAAAAGTGCATGAAGACAATGCTAGAATTAAACACTAGGAAAGGTTAAAGTTTGATATGAAATGCAAACTGGAATGTATAAACTCGAGTCAACATACGTGATTCAAGTCAAGCATTTCATTCAACTTTATTTTTATTATCTTCAAGCAGAAGAGGTTGTGCTGAAATGCACTTGAGGCAAGGGAGCATGAAGGGAATAATAAGGGATAAGAGTCGATGTGGCTGGGAATTTTGGAAATTCAGCACTAAGTCTGGAGAATGAAGCTGCGTGTCTGTGACCCTACTGGCACAGATGATGGCCCTCCCTGGCTCTCACTAAGTCCGTCTTCATCTCGTTTGTGGGTATCCAGAGGCTCCTGATGACCTGTACAGTGACAACACCATATGACACAGTGGGAATTCTCTATGTCCAGTTTGGTTTTGTTTTTTGTAAGTACTGAAAAGTACTGAGAGAGTAGCCACAAAAAATTACTGAAATCGCAAGTCAATTACTAAGATCTGTGTAAAAGCCCAAAGGAACAACTTCTATTAAAAGGGTGGTGGTGTGGATATGGGAGGGGATGAAAGCAAACACCCTACGGCTGATGTAAGTGCTGCATAAGAAACTTGTATCAGAGCATCTGTGCTCTTTTGTCAAATCAGAAATTCTATTGAAAAAACAATCTTCATAGTTTATTCCAACATTTTATTTTGCCAACAGCAAAGCACTGATCAGTATTTTTGAGATGTGTCCATTTAGCTTTTCTTCTTATTTGGCAGCACCTGGACTATGAAATTAAAATCCTCCTTGTTTGTATTTAATCTCCACTGAGCAATCAGACATTCTTTAATTCCCACTGCCATTTGACAAGTCACATCTGTAAATACCAGCAGTGAGATCCTGACCCAGTGAAATTAACACAATTTTTTTCATTCTGAGTTAAATATTCTGTTATTTAAATGGAGCAGAGATACAACTTCAATTCTTAAGCACCTAGAAATCATGAGCCAAAGCCTGACTCCAAAAAAGTCAGTGTAAAGTCACTGGTCATAGTTACAGGACTATGTATTGACATGAAAAATATGTGACACATTAATTGGTTGTGGTAGGACTTTATGTCAAAGAAAAGCATTAGAAATTGGTATTTGAAAAGTTCTCCTCAGAAAATGAAGAAAATCAGCTTCTTTATAATTATTTGTAATGATAACACTGATTTTTCACAGTGTGAGAGATTTTTCGATGTAGAATATGGTAATTAAAACTCTAAAGAACAACTGACCAGATGGTCAGCAGGACAGGATATGCACCAAATATTGGTATTGCTAAAGAGAATTAGCACATGTTCTGTGCTTCAAGGATGCTATCTCTGTCAATCTATTTACATTGTCAGGAGGAGCCTGGGTTACAGTGTTGTTTTTAAATAATACATAGAGGTTTTTTTCTTATGTAATGTTTACTTTTTCTGCTGGATTTTGATTTTGGCCTTCAGACCTGTCAAAAAAAATACAAATCAGAGTCCACACAACCCTATTCCACTGTCAGGAGCTAATGACAACACGGTAGCACTGCTGAGTTTCAGCACGTGACTTTGCATCAGAACTTCCAGGTGCTTTCCCTGAGGTACGGAGAAATGAAGTTTGCAGAGCTGTGCTTACAGAGACAGGTAAAATCCTTCTGCACCAACTTGTGGACAGGCACACTTCCCTGTCAGGTGACTTCTGAAGATACAAATCACTGAAATCACAGGTTTTCTGGTTTTATATTTCACTGGATCAAATTACCTTCCTGTCCCCAGGAAATGTGTTTTCTTCCCTTTATTCACTGGGTCTAAAGGTCTTGAAATGTCTTTCTTTCTCTCCATCCTCCAGGTGGATGGATCTCCCATGTGGAGATACCCTTCACTCCATCAGATGGCCCACTGTGACAGCAGTATCCGTGGCTCAGGTTTCCTGCTCCTGGGATATGATCATTTGGAAGTAGAAAGACCGTTGACTCAAGTAAGAAAACCTGGCAATTTTCTCATACTTTCTCCCATATAACGGAGTCTCTGTGAGAGAGACGAGGCAGGAACATCAGAGGAGGGACAGTTCAGGGTGAGAATTTCCAAGTTTCTTTGAGCTCTTCCTTTAGCTTGGAGTTTGCATTGCATGAACTCTATCAGAGATATTGGAAGGGAGCGGAAACTCTGAGTGCCACACGTGTGTGTGTGTGTGTGTGTGTGTGTGTGTGAACCCCCGGCTCTGCTGCCCGGTGTAAGGATGGTGCCTCTCTTGCTACTCATATGACTGCCACGACAGCTCCCCTTCCGGTGACAGTACGGGGCCGGTTTCAGCCTCCTGGGTTTTGAGGTCAAGTGAGATCTTACAGACAGTTCTGGGGGAAGTACTACAGTGAATACAGACTTACGTTTTCTTTGAAAGGCTTACTATTTTATTACATAATAAAGAGACCTCCGCTTCTGACTCATCGTATTGTTTTATTTCCCCTAATATGTAAATGAAACCGCAGAGTTGTTTTGACTGGAGCTTGTTATTACATCCCTAGATAACCAGCCAGCAATTGGAAGCTTTGCTAAAGCCGGGGAGGCTATGCAAATTAGTGACTGCGTACTCCACCTCTGGCTGCTCTCAGAAGGAAAGAGCAAAGTTTTTAACATAACAAAACTGTCTTAGTATTTCAAAACTGAAAATGAGAACTGTTGAGGGGGGAGAAATTGTGACTGCATGAGGAAAAAGTCACTATTTTGAAATAACACCCAGTACGTTGCAATGACTTCAAACACCACATGGGTAGTCCTGAATGACCAGGTTTAATTTGAAGCTTTTTTATCTTGTCGGCCATGAGAAGGTGGGCATGAGCAGCACAGACCTATACTGTGCTCCTGGAGGAGTTTGCAGTGACTGCTCACAGTGGCCTCACTGGACAGAGATGCAATGTACAGAATGTTATTTCAAAATAGTGGCTTTTTTGGTCATGCTGTGAAGGAGGCAGCTGTGGCCCCCACACATTAGCTGGAGCATAGGAAGGGTACCACCAGAGCAGTGGGGTTGTCCTGCACCATGCACATGGGACACCCACATCCAGCCAGCATTTCTATCTGTTCCTGCACTGAGAACCTCCTTAGATTTGTTCTCTCTGTTGTGTTTTGGGGTTGTTTGGGTTTATTTTCCCTTTGACACGCTTCAGCTTTGTTGGGGTTGATAGAACTCTGTAAGGAAATTATTTCCTTTACTTTCTGAGGCAGAGAAATTACTTTCAGCCAAAATGGCCAACTTCTTGTGAGAAGATAAAATGAATCTGTGGAACTGGCATTTCACTCTCTTGTTATGTGGCTGTTTTCATATAGACTCTTTTTTCACTGAAGAGTGTAGAATACTCTGCACTGTGAAAATGGCCAGTAAATGAGAAAAACCATGTCAAAAAAGGAAAGTCTTAGGGCTTCTTCTTGGCATTCATTAAAAATCCATCAGGCAAAGTCATTGTTAGCCTATGCAGAGAGATCAGGAAAAAAGTTAAAATCTGTGCTTGCTCTGACTAAACCAGTGGGTCTGAGGAGACAGAAGCAGTGGCTGCTCCCAAACTATTGTCTTGATGTTTCTTGCCAAGAAATCCCAAAGCCCTTCTTTGATCTGTAGCCATACAAATGGGAAGACAAACCTTGGCCTTTATGTGACTGCAACTGTGCTGGGGACTCTTGGACGTTCTGCACCGAGAGATTGGGAACCGGGAGGAGAGACTCTTGCTGGTGCGATGTGAGCGAGTGCCCAGGAGCGTGGTGCTGATGAGGGGGTCTCACACAAACAAATCCAGGCCACTGTGCACCATAGACCCCACACAGGTCCCTCATGGTGGCCAGGGCCAATGGGGCCATCACTCGCCCACGCTTCAGTCCCACCCTCCAGCCTTTGGGCAGCAACATGCATTTATTACTGCCATCTTTTACACTTCCAAGCCATAGACATCTCTCAGCTATTTGCTACTAAGAAAATGTTGGAGTTACCTGGGAAATGTCCTGCTCCTTTCCCTCTATGGTTTCACCACAATACTTACATCTTTAACAGGTGTGTATCTCTGCATGGCCATTTCAGCTTCCGTAAAGCTGATCAGACCTAAACTGTCTTGAACAAATTTTAGCACCTTTTCCCTTTTTGCACAGCACAAACATTTATAAAGAACAGCTTTCTCACAGATACTACTAGTACATCCCCCCTGCTGATACGGAAGGTTGCTAGAAACTTGCAAAACACAACAGCTTGAGCATCACTAGGAAGTTTAAACTATTGAATGGGATATTACCTATTCTTCTGCCCTGTCCATGTGCTCCAGCCAGTGAGCAATACCAGTGAAATCCTACAGGGATTTCAGGCCAGGTTCTCAGCCCAAGAGACCACGCTGGTGCAGCTCTACAGTGCCACTGTGCCCATTCAACTCATGTAAGATTCTGGTCTTTCGTTTCCATTTCTGCAAGTGGCAGTTTCTGCCAGCTGAGCTGAGATGGGAGGAAGAGTCTTTGATTCATGCCAGCCAAGCAGCTCCATCAGAGAGCGGCAGTAGCACCAGCTGGGATGGCTTTCGTCATGGCTGAGGTCAACAGGAACTTGAACTTTTATGCCAAGCAGTAGTAAAGGTCAAGGGCTGCTAAAGCTGCTGGCAGCGCCTTGCACCATCCCGGGGTTCCTGTTATATCTCAAATGCAGGAACCCTCCCACACGGTCATGGGGCAGGTCTAAGCCTCCAAACAACAGACTGTAACAGGGAAAGGGAGCTGCCAGATGTTCTGACTTCATACTGAGTGATGTAAACCCTTTCTTCTCCTATAGAGAGGATCTTTTATGACAATTTGCTAAGTTGAGGCGAAGGGGATTTTTTTGCTTTAACTTTGATCTTCAAACTGAAAAAATTGGTTCTCTTAAGAGGAGTGGCTCTAAATTTTCTTTCCCAAACACGGATAAGCTGAAGTTGTTTGTAAGGAATATTAAACTTATTTGCATTCTGCTGGATTTCAGCACTAGTGATGCTTTTTTATATAAAATGAGAAATGGAGGTAAAGAGTCTCTAGGACAAACCCTCATGGCCAAGTGTTTGAACAATGAACAGTAATATCAGACATAAGCTACACACAATGATAATCACTTGTCCACACCAGATGGTTTTATATGTGCTCTTAATGGAAATGTGCTTCTGTCTTTTCTACCACATTTCATAGCAAAACCCTGAGTGCTACTAAACACGTCCTTTCTCAACAAAGATGCCTCTGGCTCACCTGTGAACGCAGACACAACCTCCAGCAGCGGTGCAGGGTGAGATAACGTAACCGTCACTGTCTTGACAAATATCAGGTGATTCAGTAGAATCTGGGTTTCTCTCCCCATCTTTCCTTTTCCGTAGATTTGTTATATGTAAATAAAGCTGCAGCGCAAGCGAATGAAGTTCGATCTCACCAGCTGAGACATTTTTTGCATAAGATAGTATCATGTTTCTGGGGTTCTTTTCTCCTCACTTCTATTTCTTCCTGTTCATGAACAATTAACTGTAAGGAAAGGGAAATGCAAATGTAGTCCCTTATAATGAAATGGTAATTATAGTATTGTCACAATGGAAATTCATGGCTGCCAGGGATTTTAGCTCTGATGACTCTGTCCTCAAAGCCTTGGCTGTGCCCAGTCACCTCCCATATGGCAGCTGTGAATAAACTTTGCCCTCAGTTATTTATAGCTCTGCTGCAGATTGGCAGGTTCCTGTTTTCTTAAAACACCACACAGAGTTGACTCCTGTGGAAGGCTGTGGTGAGGGCAGAACATGGCTCTCCTCACACCACATCCTGTGCCCGTGGTGTTGCTGCCAGCTGGCTGGTGGAGCGGTGCCAGGCTCCTGACGCTGACCACAGCCCGCAACGGGACTGGCCCCTTCGGCCAACGGGAAGGTCCCTGCAGATCTGGATGGAAGTGTCCTTCCATGAGGATGCTCACAGCAGTAAAGTAGTATGTTCACAGTATGTTCATTAAATTCAGCTGGTTGAAAAAAAAAACACAAAAAAAGCAAAAGGTAGCCGTTAAGATAAGAAGGATACTATTTGATATCTATTGTTCTACTGCAAAATTTCTATTGCACCCAATCTGTCTGATCTTAAAGAACTGAACTGAATTCACTGAACTGCATTCTGTGGTAAAAGCACTTTTCTGCTGAACTCTCTAGATGTGATTGACATCCTGTTTGCTTTGGCCAAACAACAGCTCCTTTGACAAAGAGATTTATTGTTACAATTGTCAGAATAAAGCTCTCTGAATTGATTCTTACTCTTGGGTGTTAATTATAGGTGGAGGGAATTGAAACAGAACATCTAAAACTGATATTATTATTATTATTATATATACAAACAAGCGTTGCATAGGAATATTAATGTTTAACTTCTGAGGTAGGCAGGTGTGTGCATATGGAAGAGATTCCACAACTCAGGGCTGTCGTCTGCTGTTTCTCACTTGCCTTAGAAATTCCATAACTAATTGAAAGATAGTACAGCTTTGCCTCACGACATTAGAGGAATTTACATTGTGAAAAGTCATAAATGCAAACAAACTCTTTGCTGAGTTGACAGAAGTCAGAGAAATAAACATTGGATATTGGGTGTGCTGTTTTCATATGGTGTTCCTTGTAGTAGCTATTACCACGGAAAGGAAGTAATGTCATTTGTGGCTGGAACCCACATTTGATTGACTTTCTAGTGCCGGGGAAAGGTTTGGTGGAGGTAGGAAGAAACTCCATGGTGGATTCATTACGTCAATACTTATTGGGTAACTTCATTTAGCTTTGCACAGAGGAATTGAATTTTTGAGTACTCTGAGGGGTGTCATAGGGGATTTTGCCTATAGAAAGAGTATTGAAAGTCCACTTACAACTCTGAAGAGCCCTGTGTATCGAATCACCGAAAAAAAAGGCACTGGATTACATTTTTTGGCAAAAATCAACCCTAAGTACAAATCCATGAACATTTTAAGCACGAAGCATTTCCTTTTCTTTTTTTTTTTTTTTTTTTCTGTCTCCTCAGACAAATTTAAACAAGATCTCGTTCCTGCTCAAGTCAAGGAATTTACTGACATTGGTGAACAACTTCATCTATGTGGCAGACGTTTTTTCTAAGGACCTGTTGTGGTACATTTACTCAGGGTGATGTCAGAGCCAAGGGAGGAGCAAGAGAGCACAATTCCCAATATGAGCAACTACAGGCACATCCTCATACTCCATGTCATGATGGTAAGCAGAAACAAATGTGTTCACTTCATGCAAGCAGTTTCATCATTCTTTTGGGAAAGTACTAGTGGAAGTTCCCTCATGCAAGGCTTTCTCCTCACTTTGACACCTAAATTGTTTGCTGAATTACAGTTATTGACCAACCAGTAACCTCCACTGAATAAGGAACAGTAGGTAGGTTCACACCCAAAATCTCAAAAGACACCCCATAGTGACATGAAAAGCTGCGTGTCTGCTTTTGCCTTGCTCAAAAAGAAATGCAAGCAGTCACCTCCTTTCCTGTTTTGCTTCCTCTGTGCCCCCATCCAGTCACGCTGGTAGCAGGCACTGAGAACTGAAGGCTCTGTTCCTCACCCTTCTGCATCTGTGCAGCTCAGGCAGCACAGACCTGCTCCCTGGATGAAGCAGCTTCATCTTAATGTCTCTGCATTAAGACTTGTCTTAATGTAGGGGTGACCCTGCTCTCTCCCTTGCAGCTGAACACGGGGGCCGCACCAGCTGGCTCCATGTTCACCGTCTTACCCGGTTGGTTGATGTTGTATCCCCTAAAAGTAGCTTTCTTAGGAAACTGCAGAACAACAGCAGTAACAGCAACACTGTAGGATGTGCCCCGTTCCTGCGCAGTCCTGAGACAAGGCATTGCAATGTGCTTTGATGTGTCCTGTGCCACACCGTGTCACAAAGACACAGGACACTGCAGAGGAACTATCCTCTTGATTTTTCCCCTGCCAGAGAGTTTGGGGTCAGGTAGATATTTAGATCTTTCAGGGTTAAAATCCGAAATAAACCCCAGGAGTTCTCAGATTTTTTAGAAGCAATACTTAAAAAAACCCACAAAAAAATTACATTCTTTTGTTTCTTTGTTTCCAGTCCCATTTCTGTCATTCTGGCATCTGTGTATGTAACACTGTGGAGTATGATTCTGGGCAGCGTGCGGGTCAGTCAGCAGCTCAATATGAAAAATGCTTGCTTTAGGTACCAGCGTCTGCTTGGTCTTAACTAACCTAAAAGTCTGTTCTCTGCTACTGCTTGGGACAGGATATTGAGCTCAACTGGTCTTTGGCCTGATCTGGAGCATACATTCTTATTCTTTGCTTCCTGTTTTACTTTTTTTTCCTTAGTTAGAAACCTAGAACAGATTTGTGAAATGTTAAAAAATGTTAGAAATGTTAAATTGTTTAAAATGTTGCATGATACAACAAAACCTATCAGCAAAAGAGAAAATACTACAGGATCCGAAACTGAGCCAGAGATGCAGACTCTGTGTGTGTCCATGTGGGCTCAAAAACCCTGGGCAGATGAGGTAGTGAATTTTTGTGCCCAAAGTGAAACAAAAGCCACAGGCCATACAATAGGCAGAGCAGGGGGCTACAACCAGCTGCTGGCTTGCACCAGTACAAACTGCCCGTCAGTTGGTTCGAACAGAAGCAGTGTATTCCAGTCGGGAATGGAGGTGGCAAACACTGGGAAAGCTGAGGACAGCGACCATACAGAGAGGCAACTTCAGATTGTCATCGTTGTTCCATCCTTCCAGCTGGCACATCAGCAGCTGCACCCACCCTGTGTCTTAACCAAGAAGCCTTCTGCAAAGATTTCATTCAGAAATGTGTGGTGGTGGGAACTGGAGTTGCTGTGGTTAAGTATGAAACAATCTAATTCCCATTAATCTTGTAACAGTCTTTATGTCAACGCAGCTGGGAATGAGACAGACAAAATATAGTTAAAAAACAAAGACTGTTTAGTACGTCTCTCTCCTCTGTCTGTTTAATTACTTTTGGCTGCAGAGACAACATAATAGTGGTAAAAGAAATTTTTTAAAGACTTCCCCCTGTCAAATAAAAACAAGATAAATTCAGTTAACTGACTCGTGTCATAAACATTGTGACAACAAGGGCTGTTCAGCAGTTTAAAAATTGATGAAGAAAGCTGATACCGTTGAGAAGAGAGGGAAGAAACGCGACTCCTTTTTTATGGCTACAATTAATAACTCTGTAATACAAAGGACATTTTTTCAGGGACAATAATTTTAAAAAGTAGAAAAATATAAAATTACAGCACAATGCAGTACTACAGAAAGTGTGCTTTTGCACTGAAAGAAGTGACACTGTAAAAATACCTTTTTGGGTTTTCATTTTTTCAATTTACAAAGAAATACATGAGAAATTATTGAAATATTTGTTGCTCCCTATTAGAGGCCAGATCTAGTCTGAACACCTTTTTCATGGACAAAGTTAAGAAACGTGAATTCTATTGCACACTTCCAACTTAAACTCCTGTGTTGCTGGTCTCCCTAGTGGTTTGCTGCATGATACTGAAAACCTGTGTTTCACATTTCTTCAAATTTTCCAGTGGAATTTCAAATATTTGTTGAGAGTTTTAGGCTACTGTGGTGACCTTACTCTTTTAAAAACTCATTTCTAAGCATCTTGGACAAGGCTGTAGGCCAGTTTGTAAAGCCCTGTTGGACAGAATATATTAAAGCATAAGATGTGTGTTCATTCCCTAGATAAGCCAGGTCTCGGTGCCCCCTTGGAGCGGGCAGGCGGCGCGCTTCAGGGCTGAGCACCATCCAGTTAAAAACAGTGGAAGTTTTTCCTGTCCTCGAGCTCAGTGGTTCCAGGTTGTTTCAGCCACAGGCCACACACACGGGGTGACATTTCTGCTCAGATCCAGAGAAGTCTGAGATAAGTTTTCCTGTGTAAGGATTGTAGCTTCAGTACCCAAGAGGGTTTTTGGTCAACACTGGCACAGAAGCTGTTTTCACTGATGTCTACACCGAAACACCCACTATATTAGCGGGAGAAGGATTAAGCCTGTGCTGTTTTCTCTTTAAACATGAAACATTCCTTTGTCCGCTGTACAAACTCTGTATAAATTCACATTAATCCAAATTTGTCTTCAATCAGGAATAGAAAACAAAAACTAAAAAAAAAGGGCTTTTCTTTCAGCTTTCTTTTAAGACCATGCTGCAAAGTTCTAGAAACTGCTCACAGATTACTTACCTTTTGCAGTTTATTAACATAAAAGCTATATCAAATTTTGAATTGTGTAGTTTTAATTAGTCCTAGACAGTACCAAGCAACCTTATTATTTCTCTAATTATAGTATTAATAACTTTCATAATTTTACAGGGACTCATGTTTTCTTAACATGACAGTTAATCTTAAGGCTCAGATTTACATGATAACACATGAGATAGAATTCTCAGCTTACATTTTTTTACTAAAATCAGCTTCTAGCTATTGTAGTTGCAAATAACAGCCAACAAGTACAACTTGGCTCCACCCTAAATCCTAAATACAATAGCAGCAGAAGACAGAAATACTGTTTAAAAAGTAAGTCCCTGAAGCAGATACTATCTGGGAGTGTGGAAGGCTGGCAGGGCTCTAGCCCATCCAGGGCACATCTCTTCCAAATGTTATCTGGTAACAGCAGGGAGGACCTGCCAGCCCACAGTCCCTCTCTTTTCCCCATTCTACTGTGGTTGCTAGAAACCATCACATGTCAAAGCTCCTGAATTCTTAGCACTCGGGGTTGGTAATACTGTAGTCCCACTTATTACAACATGACTTAGCAGAGCTAACGTTCACAGAAGTTACAGAAGCAAATGTCATATCACAAAGCAACCACTGGAGTCATTTCAGAAATTTCCTTTGACTTTCAGAAGTTGAGGGATGCTTCAAGTGGTTCATTTGTGAAACATCTTTGCTTTCCAAATAGGCCTTGTATGACCTCATTCATTAACAGTCATAGGAGATGCTAAGGCTCTTATTACATAATTTAAAATATCTTTTCACCACCTCCAGGAACCTGGAATTTTCTGACAGATAAAAAGTGATGCAACAAGATGCCTAAATCATGACTGGGCACTGAATCTTACTATGAACTCCTGGTATCCCTTATAAGATGAGGTCCCATTTTCAGTTTAAGCCTCTAGGCTTTAGAATAAAATAAATATAAACAAATTAATAAATAGAAAATAGGAAGTTGTCATGACTTCCATTTTCTCCCAGGTATATCCCCAAGTACTTCATGTCCATCTTCCCCTTCAAAATAGTAATAACAGCAGATAAGAGAAGTATTTCTCATAATGATTACACTTTGTACTGACATACCCGCACGAAGAGTACACCTGGAATTCTGTCAGTGCAGTATTTCCTGCACAGGTGTCAGCTTCTCAGCTGGGATCCTGAGCTCGGCCAGCAGTTGCACAGCAGTGCCCAGCCTGAAGAAAGCCTCTTCAGAAAGGTTCAAACCCGCTTGTGAAATGCCATGTGAATGTGGACTTAGTGGAGCTACGAGCAAGAGTAACTCCTTTGCTCTGCTCTACTTGGCTCTCCTCGCATTAATGCCATGGTAACAGCCTGGTACCCCAGCAACATGCATGTACACACCACGGATTGTTTGTTTTCCCCAGAGGAGGAAGTGTGCGCAGATTAGAAGGGCAAGAAGGAGTGTTTGTTTTTTCTTTATAGACACATTGAGGCAGGGTAAAAGAAAAGGTGCATTTGCAGTGGAAGGCAATGATGGTTTCTGACTTCCTGGAATGTTTCATTCAGAAGTCTTGGGCCATTTCTGGAGAGAGACCTGTTTTCCTCCCTTCTTCTCTCCTAAAGAAGTATTACCTTTATGTCCAGATTTCTTACTATTAAAAAAGGTGAGAATTTTTAACCCCTATCATCCTTTTAACACTCCAGGTGTTGTTTTAGAATTCTGGAGCCCAGCTCTGGTGCAACTGGAAAAGAATGGCCATGAGGGTCCCAGATAAATCTGGCAACTTATGTGAGTTTTTGCAATATACTACCAAAAGGCTGGAGTGGTTAAAAATGTTTTTCAGTGCCTTTGATAATTTTTCCTTCTCCTCCCAAATGGGAAGAAACAAAAGGCACCTTCCCCCCCATCTCATCCCCTCACCAAAGCTGCAGATCACTCAGCATGGGCTACACTAACCAGCACAAAGACAGGAGTCCTTCACCTCTGGTTCATGAGCAGCCTGTTCCTCAAAAGGCCCTTTGATATTGCATGTATCCATAGGGATGTAACAAGCTCATACTGCATTAAAGAAGAACAATATCTCATGTTACCAACAGCTTGTTGTTTGTTTCACCTCTGAGACATCAAAGGCACATCTGAGACTGCAAACCAGTGCCAAAACAAATTCTTATGGTTGCTAAAACAGAATAATTTTTAAAAAGTAAACTGTCCTTCAAATACTGTGCTATTAAGTGATAGGTGAGTGGTTAAAAATAGATTATTCCATTCAATTCCACAAAAATTATAACACAATGACCCCTGAAATACAAAACATCTGCAAAAGGTGCTGTTATAACCAGTTGTCTCTGAGGTATGCGTAACCTTTGCCATTCTTTTTCACTCTGCTTCTGTTTCGCTTAAAGTCACTCACTGGACACTGTCTCAAGAGCATGTCACTTGCTGTACAAAACTGACATGTTTCACAAAGCTGATTCCCACCTATCAACAAATATAATTAGTAATGGTATCTAATCAAATAGATGTACTTACGCGAGAAAATCCTTTAATGTCTGAGAAAAGTATTTGATTAATTTTAGGTGCTTAATACAATTCCAAAACCTGAGAGTAATTTCTTAATAACTTCTTCTCTAGCTGAATGTTAGTGTAGATGTTTTTCCTTCTCTTCAGTGTCATGCTATAGTTCTCCACTTTGTCTTACTCCTGATTGGTCTTGCTTCAACTGTGGCCAAGGAATAACTGAAGAGCAGTATGAGAGCATCAAAGCATTTTCCAGACCATACAATAGATGCTTTCTAGTAATTTTCCACAATGAAATGATGTTCCTACATTGCCTGATCCTATCACTGACAGAGAAGTCTTAACTGGCTTTTAGTAAAGAAAATACAGATTTTTCCAGGGATGTTTTTATGGCTTAAAGCACCATGATGGACTACATTGGCTGTTGCCTCCTTTGACACCTTCAAGTTTATGTTGAAAGACCACTGTTGTTTCCTGCAGACTTGTTGATCCCAATCCAATAGTGTGATTCTGGGTTTTAAAAGACTGTCTGACCCCATCACGCATCCATTGCAAACAGTCACTGGCTCTAAAAACTGTGACCAAGTTATGTACATACCTGCTTACCTGCCTACATACCTTTCCCTGTTATGTCTTAAGTCAGCTGAAATTCCTATTAGGGTGATATAAATGACAAGTATGTCATCAGGTTCTCTGCACAGATACTCAGCTACTGAATCGATTGCCCAAGGATTTTATCCTTGCCTATTACTAACTGATTGTGAATACCTGAAAAAAATGCTATATGCATTTTAGAACTGCAAAGAAATCAAATGTCCGGCCTCCTTTGTATAGAAGTTGCCTGACAAACAAGAAAATGCTGCTTGACTTCAAGTCAATAAGTTATTACTGGGTTTTTCCCTTTACTTTCAGTTTGATATGTTATTTCCCCCACCCCCAGCACTATATCCTGGCCTAAGTAATGGTGGCAGTGGATTTCAAATAGTTGCAATGTCACACTCAAGAAATGAGTGGACATGACGTAAAGTGAGCAACTTGCATCTAAATCCTACAGCTGAGCGTAGTGTATCGGATTTATTGAATGTAAGCAACAGATTTATGATGGAAACAGCAGACTGATGTAATGGGAAGAATTCCATTGCATTGCACTTTAAAAAAGAAATGAACCATCTCCTTATGCACACTCTAGGGGAGGAACTTCTGTGCTTCCCATGTTAAAGAGGACTGGTAGCTCTATAGTTCTGCAATGAATCTTACAGAGACACCAGTTTCTTTTGTTTCTCTGCCCCGTATTTTGTGAGTGCCTATCAAGATTTGCAAAAGCATATCATAGACTTAGGTACCCAAATCCCATTGACTCTCTGGAGTCATTTACTGTAGAAATTATGATTTGGTTCTTAAAACCCTTTTGAAATGCCGTACCTCTTTTTGGTTTTTTCTATCCTTACGCAGGACAGAGTAGAGAGGAGGACTAAAAGATGAAAAACCCTTCTTTCCACTTCTCTTATTTAGCTGCAGTTTGTACTCTGCATCTGCATGTATTTGATCTCTGCAGTCAGCCCTACACTGAACAACAGTTAGCTGTAATCTGAAAGTTGAGTAGCTACATTAGCGTGATACTGGCTAATTAATGATGTCAGGCCATAGTAATACTATTGTGCAATTTCTACTCCTGAGGTAGTGGATGTTCGACAAGCTTGGTGTACAAATGAGGTAACCATCTTACTGTCCTCTCCATCCAAGGAGAGATACCTGAAGTCCCCATCTTGGGTGGCTGCTCTAGTTGTATCATAATGCAAATGAATCATTGTTGTATAAAGCTTTTTATTTTATTTTATTTTATTTTTAATAGAAGTGGGATGTATTTTTCCCCTCTGTTTGCATTTCTCTCAAGGTTTGGTCTTGGTTCAGTGATTCCACGTGGTAGCTGGCAACTGGAATTTTTTAGGAAAGTTCATTAATATGCTAATATTACACAGTATTTCCTGATAAAATCACATATATCACTGTTTTGTGAATTACATATAAAGAACAGAGTTCCCTTCTCACTACTACTGCATTAATAATAACACTTGATCATTGGCATTAATCTCCAAATCGACATTTATGCAAAACTAGCCAGATGCTGAAGAAAATTCCATGTGGAGAAATCATACTGATTATACAGTTTATATAGTTTTTCCTTTTAGTAATATTATGCAGGTTTTTTCATGGATTGTGGTGAAATAACTGTGTTATTCCACAAAGCAAAAATCATCTGTCCTTCAAAAGAAAGAAAAACCATTTTCAAAAGGGTCATTTCTGCCAAAAAGGCAGAAAATTAGAGGAAAGCAAGAGGAAGCATTCCTTTGTTACATTAGAGGAAAGCAAAACATGGACATAGAGTTTCCACCATTCTCTTTCAGTGTCATAGGGGAAGTAGGATAAAATGATGGGAGAGAAGCTGCTCTCCTCCAAATTTCCCCTTAAGAATATATGAGCTCATAATGGAAAATCAGACTGTCATCAAGAGATATTTTCACAATCTCTATGTTTTAATATTTAAAAATTCCTCTGATGGATCATAGCAAACTATCCCATCATGGAAGTTCCAACAGAAAGGTCTGTGATCCATAACGGGCATCTTGACATAACGCTTGGGTACATTGGGCATTACTCTTATTTGTCCTGTAACAATAACTGAGCTAAGGCAATTATGTTTTATACATGTGTGTGCAAGCATACACCCTGAAAATGTGTATTTATTTATATTAATCATTAACCGTTCATGTTTCAGAGCTAAGCAGGCATTTAAAGACTACCAACAGGTTGATCAGATGTTTAACTATGCCTTAGTGACAGCACAGTCAAAAAAGAAAAGCTGTAGTAGATGGCTGACCTAAGCAAACAGGCGAGCTAAGGTGGGTTGAGAACGGAGTAGGCACCATGTATGTAAAGTTACCTGTGCCCTTATATCCCTGCTCAGGGACTGAGTGCAGCTCTCAAGTGTTCCTGGTCATTACTGGCTCACTGTTAAACTTGGGTGTTACCACAGAAATGAATTTTGGAAGTTGTCTTAAATGGGAACAAATTGTTGCCTAACCTTGATTCAGCCTGTGCTCTGTCTCATTTGTGAGAGGAGAGCTGCCCTGAGCGCTTCCCGGAGGCTGCAATTAGAACAGGCTGAGGCTGCCGGGGAAAGGGGTGTCACTGCTCCTTGAGGCTTCCTCCCTGCCCTTGTGACAAGGTTTCCCCTGGGAGGAGAAGCAGATTAATGGGAATATGGTTATTAATGGCCCAGGCTCCTGCTGACGTGCATTTCAAAGGCAGTCAGGGACCAGGATCAAGAGACAATTTTGTCACCTGGAACAGTTTTAATACCTTTCACTTGCCTGTGTACCAGCTGCTTCTGCCACATCTTTCTCAACAGGCTTTCTTAGACTGCCAGTCTCCCTGTCTGAACGGTGAAACAACAGCAGCAGCAGCAGTGTCAGCGTCTGCATGTCCCACCGCTGGCAAAATGGCCTGGATAATGACAGCTGTTAAGACAGGAGCAGGAATAGTAACAGTATATGTGAATGGAGGACCCAAAAGTGCCTGAGAAGACATTTGTCCCAAATGATCATGTAAGAGAGGAAGACAAGCATCAGCCAGATGCACAGACAGTACATGTGCTTGTGGCCCACATGTCCTCTCAATGTGAGTGTGTGTGGGAGGGGGAGATTAGAGCTTTTTGGGTTAAGTGGGGAGTGAACATGTATAGGTATTAATTAACATTTTGGAAGTTCCAGCTCATCTGTTATATTATCGATATGGATCTCAAATGAATAGTTCACTGATGGGTGGTCAATTCTGTGTCAGGAATAAATCAATAAAGCCCTTTGCTCCAGATTCAGAACACAGTGGGTGAAGGGAGCAGTTTTTCCCTGTGACAGAGCTGCCCTTTCAAACCTGCTTCAAAAGCCACCGTGCCAGCCTGCAGCCCCCTCTGCTCTGGCTGACAGCTCGAGCAATGGCCAGGCTGGGGCTGGCGACTGAGTGCCAGGCCGGGCACACTGGGCTCAGCAGGGAAGCTGTTGGGCCCATCTGAGATTGAAATGCTCTAGTTTTGTGTTTTGTCAGAGGGAAGGGAGTTAAAGCTCAGCTGCCAAAGGTCTATGTGATCCTACTCAAGCAGTGTTCCTTGGAAGAGGATGGCTAATGAGAGAAAAGGATTCCACTGCACATTTGGGTAAAGCTTTCAGCACAGTTAATCCAGAAACCTGAAACTACCCTCTTTCAAATAAGAGTGTGCCACCCTCCCTGCTTTTTGCCTCCCAGATGTGCGACGTTAAACAGGAACCCCATGCACTGGGAACTGCTGGGGTTCATATTAAGTTTATATCACTGCTAAATTGGGTTGTTCCTCCTTTTTTTTATGTTGTTACCATATTTGGGGGCACCAAATATGCAACATGTTGCAGATACTTGGGTGGTTTCATCTGTGTGAAGGACTTTTGAAAGGGACAGGCACCATCTTTTCACTGCTGATTACTGT
Source organism: Calidris pugnax (assembly GCF_001431845.1). Lineage (NCBI taxonomy): Eukaryota > Metazoa > Chordata > Aves > Charadriiformes > Scolopacidae > Calidris > Calidris pugnax. The sequence goes on from NW_015090893.1 coordinate 6,451,521, forward strand.
GCTGGAGCTTTGAGCTGGGCTGAGGGAATACTCCTGGCGTTAGGAAGCCCACAGGATGGAGTTGTGCCCCTTAATAATCCCTAAAGCATGTCAGGTCCAGTTTCAAATCATTTCTTTTGCTTTTATAAGCAATGTATTTCTTCTTGCTTATAACTTTTCAGTCATCTTATTCAGGTTTGGAACAGGGTTAGAAGAACAACTCGGTTTTGATTTGCCTGACAAAGGGAATTGTTTTCTATTATTTCACAAATAATAAAAAATCAGTAGAAACTTTCTCCCTATTTTTAAAGTATATGTTATGGTTGGGCCTTTTCTTGTGCTTGAATACAAGTCTAATAGGAACATCAGTTTATAAAGAAAAAACAGTAGGTTATATTTTAAAACTGCAACATAAAATATTGTGACAATCTCACTTTTTTATCTCTGAGGCATAACTGATTGTTTATTTTTTTGGTTGGCCTAAGTCTCAATTTTTAGAATAAACACAATTCTAAAACAGCAATTAGAAATGAATTTTCCCTCAGCTTTACTTCTGATTGATGTAGTAGCTGGGATTTTATTACATATAATTATCTCTTTCATGCTTACCAGGTAGAAATAGACTTAGTTTATTTAACTTTCTCTTTCTGTCTTCATAATATATTTCCCATCATACAGTTTTGGAAGTTTATTTAGTCTGTATTTACTCTTCCTCAGATGATGAACAGGGAATATGAGAGAGACAGAAAATCAGGAAGGAAAAGAAATGCCTCTAGCATACCATAAAGGTCATTGTAACAATCTCATAATCTCATTTCCTCTTTAAAGTTTACCTGGGAGTCCCAAACTTTTTTTTTTTTGCTCTAGCTCTGCCACTGCAAAAAAGGAATTCAAGCCACGTGTTGCAATTCTGTGGTATTGCGGTGAAACGGAGCATCCCTTTCCTTTCAGAGTTTAGAAGTATTTATAAGGGAGCCAGCGCTTTGCTTCCTTCAGATCACAAACCCAACCTGCCTGACAACTTCAGCTAACAGGCATCGCAGGAAAAGGTGAGAATTCCTTTCTTCTCTAACACTGGGGTGACACGAGTGCAGTACCAGCTGCTTCAGATGAAACTAATGAGAACTTTAAATTATTTATTATATCTAAAAGTGTATTTAAAAAGTTGTTTTTCTCGGGACAGTATTTATATTTATATGTGTGCCTGAAGTTAAGCACACACTGTATGTATGTATATCACTCATAGAATTTATCTAACTAACAGATCAGCTAATGTTATAAGGAATAATCTTTTGTATTTAACCAATATTCGTGTTGCTGGGGTGTGTGCATCAACAAATAGGTATTTATGGTCATACTGTTCTCTGTTTTAAAAAACATGGAGCATGATTGACTTGGCTCTGCCTTAAGTGGGACTGGTCCAGATGATGTCCAGCGGTCCTTTCTTCCTTTCTGATGAAAGTTATTCTTTCATCCTCAGTGAAGGAGTTTGTGTTGATTTACAGCAGCTCATGCTCCAGATCACAGGAAACATAGGATGTTGGTACACCCTCCTCATCTGTGAAGTTCTTGGGCAACTGCACTGATTAGTGATGTTCAGAACCTGATTTTATTTCTGATTAATTTTTCAATAAAATTTTGAGAAAGGGGGATGTGTTGTTCTCCCTCCATCTCAAAAGTGGAATAATTTTCCATTAAATTTTTTTTAGTTTTTTTCATCCAAAACCTGAATCGTGAGGTTTCTCCCTAAAACCAGGAGAAAGTTTTCTCTTTTCAATTTTTCAATTTTGATGAAAAGTTGATATGGAAAAGAGGAGATGTTTTAGAACCTTCTCTTGAGTTTTAGTTGGCATTTCAGATACTGGATTTACGAAGCATAGTGATGACAATGTTATCATGTACAACGTTACAACGTTACATGACATTATCAATGTTGTAACAACCATGTTACAACGAAAGAAACGAGCATCTTTCAGAAAATCGCAGAACTTATTTTTCTTTCACAAATTACAGATAATCCTGCCTGTGGTAGAAAATCATCAGGATCTAAGAATGTTTGCCTTTTAATGAGGCAATATATTGCTGATAGGCTGCCTGATAGTATCTGGCTTTTCACTGAGGCTCCTGCCTCTCTCCGAGTGCAATGTGAGCTGGTTCCTCTCTGAGATACTCTCTCCAGATACTGTACGTGTAGCTTCTGGTCCCATTAATAGCTGTGCCATGTGGTGTACAAAATCAGATGGCATTTCCTTGGCATTGGTCCAGAGACAGTTGACTTCTGATCAAGATTAAGCACTGCTAGTAACAGCAGGAGCTGCCAGTGAGTAAGAGATTTGGTGCACGTAGAAATATGAACATACTCTTCCTCCATAAACCCAAATGAAAATGTTTCATAGCACATGAGAAGAAATCAGGAGGACTACCCCCATTTCACTGAAGAAGACTGGTTTGGGAGGAAAAAAACCCATAATTTTGTGTTTTTCATGTTCATTCAGACTCCCACTGTAGTCAGAATAGACATTGAAAGATATATTCACCAATCTCTTTTTCTAAGTCATACTCCTATTCATTTGTCTTCATCTCCAGTTGAAAAAGGTCTGAAAATGTATCTAAATAACAGTCACTAAAATTTTTTATGCACTCGGTGGTTACTACAATATTTGGCAAATATGTTTTGTGTTTCATGAAGAAACTAGCTTTATGTTGAATTCAGGACAGATATACATTTATTTATTTATTTATTTTATATACAGCTATATACTTACATATTCTCAAGTGAGATATACATAAATGTCTCAAGTGAACACAGCAACAATGCTATACATATCCAGCTATTTCTGCAAACATAGCTGTGGCACTGAATCAAGTAGTAGCCTGAAATTGCTTGCAAAATTAATTAGACTATGCAACCTTGGGTGGATGGTAGAACCTAGTACCAGATAGGCAAGTGTCAGTATTGGCGCCAGCTCTACACTGCATTATTGGCACTGCTGTCACTCCTTCTCACAGAGATGGTGAGGACTATAGTTCAGCAAAACACTGCAGCAGCTCCTTCCTTTTATTCACAATCCTTTGTTTTAATTGGACTATTGACATGCTTAAACCAAGGAATATACTTATAAGCTTTGTGTATCTGGAATTTAATGTCCATTGATCCTTTAGTCCAATGCCTTGTTCATCGACTAAGCCTCACTGGCATCAGCAGGACTTTTCTTGCACAAGGAGTATTTAACTGAGGGACCTGGGAATGCTTCTGAGCTCCTGACCATGTAAGACCTTATGCACACAATAAGTTCATTGATTTCTTCTGTAAACTGGTTTGTGGTGTGAATAACAAGAGAATCAAAATCTTGGTTTAAGCTCCAGTACAAACCTGAGATTCAATTTTTATGTAGTCTATGAGTTCTCAGAGTGGGAGAATGTTTCTTAGTTCACTGGAACTGGCTCTGTCTTCTATTATCCTGTCCAGCACTGAGCTGGATTTCAGTACACACTTAACAATCCTCAATGAAGTTTAGTAATTATTTTTTTTTTCCCTACAGATGTCTCACTTACTATTTGCCTTACTTTCATTATTTTCCTTTGCTGCCCTTCTGGAAGCGCAGTGGAAACTGAGGGAAAATGGTAAGCAGTTTTCAGCTACTGAGACCTACAGCTGACTGGAGGACACAAGGGTATTTCAGAATTATACCTGTGTCCACAAGCACAGAATTTGTTAACTCTAGTATCTTAGGCCAAGGTTCTTCCTTCTTTGTTTGTGAGTAACTAGCCAACTAATTGGTATTAATGGAAGAAATTAAATATTTGCATTAGAAACTTATTTCCTATTCTCCATTCTCCTGTTTCAGTTATGCAGTCTGGAAGCAGAGACAGTATTTTGTGACTTAGGTAACAGCCCACAAACAAACAAGTGTAGAATTAATTGCCGAAAAGAGTATTTCACAGTAAAACCTAAAACCTAGAAATAGTTTATCCAACTTTTCTGGTGAATAACTTAAATGTAAATACATTCATAAAAATAGAGGGTCGGTAATAGACAAACAAATCTTTTGAATAACTTACCAGAAAATTGGGCTGAATTCAGGTAATCAAATTTGCTGTTCTTATTCACCCAGTATAGCTCCACAGTCCAGGCTGTCTTCAGAGCAATTACCCAAAAAGAAGGACCCTAATGAACACGAGAAAAGCATTCTCAATTTGATTGTGTTTTATTTGTATAAAGTAATTCAATTACTTGTCCCCATATCTTTACATTAAAAAATTATTTATCCTGTGGGTTCCCTGGGCAATACTATGGTGCTGAAAACTGCAAATATGTTTGTCAGTATTAAGAATAATCTTTGTGTTTGAAGTCTGTAAGGCTTACTTTGCCTGAACTTCAAATTTGCACGAGTAGTTTGATAAGCTTCCTAGCTTCCTGAAGTTGCATGTTTTCTGCCATTTTAGATTGAGTGTTTGACATCTATTTCTTGGTGTTTCTTCTTAGTGGTAAAGTCTTAAAGGTCTCATTCTGGTATTGAAATGCTCTAGTGAAAAGGCCTTTGAGCTCATTGGAACTCTGATTTCCTGAGCTGAGTGCCTGCTGTGGTGTTGGCACACTAAGAAACAGATTTTTGCCACTTCCTGCATGTAGAAGAGTCTCTGAGGGCACTGAACATGGCTGGGGAGCCTGTGAGGGCAGTAGTATATCTGAGCAATGACTGTTGAATTTGAGAACTATTGCCACACAGAAGTGTAGGTGAAGTTCTTCAGCCAACTACAGCAAAGAGACAAGAGAAGATAATGCCTTTTTAATGGAATTGTTCCAAGTTATTTTGTTGTGTGGTGTGTCTTCTAATTTGGAAAGGCCAGCAGGACACTTCAGAGTTATGAGATGGCATTTAGAAGAGTACACCTCCCTGTTGCAGTCTGCTTAGCTCTGCTGTAACTCAGCGATCTCCCATCTCCTGGCAATTGCTCCACTGGACCAGGGTGATGGGAGTACAGATTGTCCCCTGCAGAAAACAGAAAACAGCATCAGCTACTGGCAAATACAAACCACTTACCGAGAGCTCCCGACCTTCCCATTGCTCACTCACAGGCCTTTGGTGCTGAAGAGGCCACAATGTCACAGCTTTGCACCACAGCAAAGCACCATTGTACTGACTGGTTTTACAGGCCGTGTGCCGTGGGCTCAGTGTGTCTTGGCATCCTCACCTTTAAAACAAAGGTACCTACTTACTTCCCATGGTTATGAACTACTGTAAGATTCTCTAGGAACATGGAAAAAAATCACTTCTTCCATTAAAATGCCATCCCCATTGATCAGCATGTTGTAGATACACTGCAAAATTTCTAAATAGAACCTTTTCTTGTAGAAAAGATTTCCAAGTGATGGTAAGGCCTTGGGCAAGAGAGCCAGAGATTTGGTAGCAGTTTACCTGGAGAGTAGAGCTAAAGAAAAGGGCTCAGTTCAATCTTCACGCTGTTAAGTACACATCTCTGCTAACATGTCTTTCTCTGCAATGTCCAGTGTACGTCATAGAATCAGAGTGGGATGATGAGACACCAGCTAAAAGAGTGGAGCTCACCTGTAACACCCCTGACGAAGCGCTGCCAGTTTACTGGAAAAAGGGCACCGAACTGAAAGGAACTGGAAAGACTCTGATTGCTGAAGTGAAAGAGTTCCCAGATGCTGGCAACTACACCTGTCTGACAGCTAATACCCATGAAATTGTCAGCTATAATTTCTTCCTCATAACTAAAATAGACTCCAACGGGCAAATGATAAGGTCAATTCTGAAAAGTTTTAAAGGTACGGTCATAAGATGATATGATGCATCTTGCTCAGCTTTGTGCATTGGAGCTTTGTGAGGACCAGAAGGCCCTTCACCTCTGGAGAACTGCATAAGAAATAACCACTTTAAAATGGGTCCTCTTCAAATGTTTTACTGATTACTTTTGTGGGTCTGTTTATGGTGCAGCTGATGAGCAGCATAGGAATCAGTTGCCATGGGGTTAATTTAGGATTTTCTAGGCCTATAGGATGGAGTGATGGCAGGAATGATCAGATACAGGATAACATCAATACCACACCCCTGCTTTTCTGGTGGGGGAGAAATTGACTTGCTTTGCTTCCATCTCACAGAGCCAGCATTCAGGAGAGGGTTTGCAAAACCAGGGCTACATGATTTGACAGAACCAGGGACTGACCTAGTTTTTAAGTGCTGTCTCTTGGGCTTCTCCATTCACAATTAACCCACTGGGACAAGCCTGTGATGTTCTGCATTTTCTGCATGAACCTCACTCATCTCTCTCATATTGCAGTCTCTCACTGTAGTGCCAGGAACTTATGAATTTCTAAGGCTTTTTTTCCCTGGCTCCTGGACCCACCTATCCAGTGCCATAGGCCGGTCTGTCCATCAGCTACATCCAGGGTCTGTTATAGAGTTGTTTAGAGTCTGCGGTGCTGGGCTGTGGAAACAAACCACACACCCATACTGAGGCCTCATTAACTGCTCACACTGGAGACATTCCCACCAGGTACCCCACTGTGTGAAGACGTGAGATTATCCACTGTGTGCACTCTCATGTGCACACGTGAACAAACAAACAGAGGGAAACAAACACAGAGGTTTGCCAATGGAGAGCTGCGATGTTTCTTTGTGAAAGGAACAAGGGATTGTCTATATTTACCTCTTACTGACAGCTGTCTGCAGCAGCTTGGGTGTGCTCTAGCTCCTGTCAATAGCCACGCAGACGTGGTTAAGGTGGTGCCATGTAAACCTGCCTTCAGCCACTAACTGTGGTTACACGGCTTTTGAACTTCAGGGGGCTGCTGCAGGGGCAGTGTAAGAGTGTCTGCCTCTGGACCCACCACCTGCCAAAGCAGGAGGTAGTCGATTGAATTACTGTTTTCTCTCCGCTTTGACCTCTTTGGCAAAAAAAGTAAATAAATCATGTTTTCTTTCTTTTTCCATCTAGAGCCAATAAGGACATTTTTAAAATGTGAAGCAAAGAACTACTCTGGAATTTTCACATGTTCATGGATGACAGAAAATGAGAGTCCAAATGTGAAGTTCACAATCAGAAGTCTAGAAGGGTAAGAGCTTGTACTTTCCTTAACAATCTCATAGTAAGGCCAGAAGAGCCCTTTGTGTTACTTTGTGTAGGAGATCCTGGGGTTTAAGCTATTGAGGACATTTAGAGGGCAAGGAATCCCACTTCCAGAGTCTGAACATCTGTAAAATGTTTTGAGCCATCACTGGGACTAACTTAACTAATAAGGGCATGGAAGTTGCTCAGAAATTAATAAAGACTTGAAAATGGAACAACCCCCACTGGACTGTTACAGCTGCTACAGAACAGCAACAGAATAACTTAAGCAATAGCAAAAAACATTCACGCAGGGGAGAGAGAGGAAGTTGAGCCAAAAGCAGAAACAATCATAGCACTGAGTCCCTTCGCAGCCAGGCCAGCGAAATTAAGGGAGTGGGAGGCTGCACCCACGGCAAAAGCCACATGTCCACTGACAAGTCTCTGTTGAGGAACGCTGCAGAAACCTGCGAGGGAAATATGTGAGGGGAACCTTGTGGGGATTTCCTACCTTCCACTACTCTTGGGGGTTTCTCCAAAACATGGAGTGCTTAAGCAAAGGTCACTTCACTTTGTTAAAGAAGAAACAACTGCAAAGTGTTTTATTTTGCTGAAAGCAAAAATAGACCCAGATAGTACTCTAGAGATGGCTTTTGTTATTTATTTCCCAGTGGATGCATTTTAACCTTCCCTTATTTCTTCCAGCAAGGTTTTGGAAGGGACTAAGGAATAAAGTAAGATACTAGAGCTTGTCATGGGACAGTGGTAATAAGAAATGAGATATCCTGGCTGAGGTCTAAACACTAGTTCCTTCCGCTAAGGCAGGGGCACTTTTGTGTTTTTACAATAATATGTACACAGCACTGAGAATATAAGAACACCCGCTGAACTGTTTCTGAAGCTGTACAAGTGCAGCTGTAAAATGATACAGGCAACATTAAAACATTACGTTACCAACTACGTGTTATCATTATGGCAACAAATTCTCAGAACAAACCAACATTTCCAAGTACTTTTCTCTGTTCTGTGTTCAGCTCTCAAGGAGACATAACCTGCAGCAGCCCCGTAGCTCACACTGACAAATCAGTGACTGAATACACTGTCCAGTGCCAGAAAGAAAACTATTGTCCATTTGCTGAAGAGCACCAGCCAATTGAGATGTTCCTGGAGGTCATTGACGAGGTGGAATATGAGAACTACACTAGCAGCTTCTTCATCAGAGATATCGGTGAGTAGACCAGGAATCATGATTAATTCTTAGCTTTATTCTTGCTGCCGATAGTGGAACTAACAACAGTAGCTGATCAAACCAAGTTTGGGAATCCCTGCCCTATTCTACTGTAAATCTGTATCAAGCCCCCAGTTACTGGAACACGGGAAAACAAATCATATCAGCAGTCTGCAAGAGGATGAGGAAGTGAAGAAGCAACATCTCCCTAGCTTGTGACCTCCAACCCTCTCACCCCCACATGTTCCAGAAGTTTCTGTAGCCTTCTCTATTAGATGGACATGTTTGGAAGGGGTATGTGGGAGAAGTCAGAGAATAACCAATAACCCAGCAGGCTCTTCTCTGAGAACTGCAGATTTAAATAAGTAATGGTTAACACTATGTATGCTTCCCTTCTGATCCATTCTTACAGATGGGCACCCAGGGCAGGTTAATAGAAACTGACAGGAAATAAGAGGACCAGTTGTGACCATGATGCCACAGGAAAATGAAGCAGCATCATAAAGAAACAGATGTTTTGCTGAATACCCTAATGGTCAGCAGGGCTTAAAGATATTCTTCTGTCCAACAGAGCCCTCTGTAACCTTCCCAGAAAAAAAAAAACAAAAACAAAAACAAAAAACCAGAAGGATCTTACCCAGAGAAAAACTCTGGTAGTGTGCTTAATTTTTCTTAAGAAGCATACAAAGCAGCTCTTACACATTGTGCCTACTCCTCTCTTAATCTCCTGTAGGATCCCAAAGCAGATACTTATAAATCTATCAACAGTAGTACACCAACATCTTATATTATGCTGCTAATGTGAATTAATTCTTTCTATATTTTCTCTTGCAGTAAAACCTGACCCACCCCAATGTCAGTACGTGGCCAAAAATGCAACAGTGACCTGGACATATCCCAGAACATGGAGCACACCAAAGTCCTACTTCCCTTTGACTTTCAGGGTCAAAGTTGAAAGTACAAAGAAACACAAAATCCAGGTAGAGATACAACATGTCAAACACAAAATTTTCTTGCTTGAAAAATATAATCATATATGAAATAATATAGAATAATATAAGCTTAGTATGCAAGAATCATGGACTAAAATTAAAAAAAATTTAAAAAAGGATGCTGATACCCAAATGCAGTAAGGTTCTGTCTTGGCAGAATAAGACCTCCTTCCCAGTCCTATTCCTATGAGCAATAAGATCCAAGCAACACACTCTAGGGTGGATGCAACTCTGATGTAACTGGGGAGATGAAATCCTGCCCAGCATTGCATAGCCGTGCTAGCGTGAGAAATGTATTTACTAACTCATTAGTAGGCTGTGTGGGTCCTAATGTGGGAAAATCCCAATTTCCAAATCAAGAAGTCTAGGATCTCTTGCACTGATTTCCTTGTATGTTGTTTGTACCTGGGGACCTCAGACTTTATAGGTGAATTGGCAAATAAGGAATCAGTGACTCATTTGGTAGCATTTCTGTAGAGACTGGAGAAGGCTACAGTCTTTGCCACTCACTTTCCAGTTACTGGTTAATTGTTAACCGAACATTGCTACTCTTTATTACTTTTAAATCACAAAATGGTTTTGCTTCTTTTGCTAATGCTAATGGATGCACTACAGGGTACACAACAGTAGTATTGTGATTTGCCCAGTTTGCCAAAGAAATAAACAGCAGAACTGGAAAGAAATACACAAACCAGTTGACCACAGTGAAGGTCCCTTGCTGCAGTGCTGTTCTTCTCGGGTCCAACAATCAGAAAAGCAAACAAATGTAATGATCATCTGTTTGTCAACTGCTAAAACCAAAGACACTAAAGGATGTCTTTTGCTATGTGAAAAAAATAAGCAAGCCCGTAACCAGCAGATGGGGCCATTCCCCTAGTGCTGACTCCTTGATCCAGCAGAGTTGTCTTGTGCAGTCCATTGGGTAGAGAAACTGAGTCTACTGAGCGCTTCTTGTATCAGCCACAAGTCCGCGGTGGAAATTTCAATGATACTGAAAAGCAGCAACTTCTGCCTTTTAGGGTTCCCGCTCTGGGAGAAGAAGAAAAAAGAGAAAAACCCAGACAAACAAATAACCCCTTTGTTTCAATGACTGTTTCAGTCTGGGGTTTGGATCACTTTACAACACCAACTTCAGTGGAAAGTGGGATTTTCAGTTTGTTTCTACTGAGGCTCAAGTTCTCATAAGTCCTCATGACTTTGGTATCTGTGGGTGAAGACTGGTGCCTGAAACAACAGACTAGGAGTGGGATTTTTGAGTTACATGTGCTTGTTGCAATCTCTCTGGCACTTTATTGTATGTTGTGCTTGACCTTTCCAATCCGCTGATGGAGCTGTGCCCTGTTCACAGGTCTACGATGCTGAGGAGCAGTCTATTCAGATTCCAACAACCAGCCCAAAAGACAAGATCTCTGTGCAGGCCAGGGATCGCTATTACAACTCAGCCTGGAGCGACTGGTCTTCACGGTGCAGGTAGGACTTAAAGAACTTTCTACCGGAGGAGCAGGGATGATTCCTTACTCAGGAGAGCAAGGAGTTTCTTGTGCTTCTTAAATACTCATTTATTTCATATTTCCTCATAACCATTTTTGTCTCCTGAACATTTTTTCATGAAATATCTGTAAGAGAATAAACATGTAAATGTATTGGGCTGCCTAAACAATAATTCTTCTTAAAAAATAAAAATAAAAATAAGGAAGCAATTAGAATCCATTTAAGTCAGAGAGGAAACAATGGATGCAGGTTCATGGACATAAGTAGGGTTCTACTTAACTAGGAAATTATAAAATATTCTTTAAAAAATATATGAGCTGGTATAACCCATGCTGATTTTTATCCTTTCTGTTCATTGAGAGCTTATGAATCAGTGTTGAGCATCCAAATACAGGAGACAATCCATGCACAGCCAGGTTTTACCAGTAAAATGAGAAAGGGAGTGAGAGAGAGAGAAAGGAGAGATTTGCTATTACAAAGAAAAGTTATTGGCAGCTTCTACCAGTCTTAAGGGTGGTTGTTTTCTTACTCTGTGAATTGATTAGTGTTCTCTGACAGCTCTAAATTAATCTTAGCCCAGCTTTCCAGGTCACAACAGATTTTTAAATATGGAAACAGCCTCTTTCAGATCAACACCAAAAAGAATTATGCAGATTTTTTTATCTTCTTCCTCTCTTCTGTTTTGTAATTTTGGGTGTAGATGCAAATCTCTCTGACCTCCAAGTTTCCCGAGTCACACTGTGGAAAAGTTATAAACTTGTAGCCCAACTGAAACACCAGAAATGAGATCACACTGTTCTGTGGAGCCAGTCTGCATTGGTACAGGGGCACTGATTATTTACTAGTGGGAACTGAAGGAAATTTGAGACAGGGCTGTAGCTGGAGGGGTGCCTCGCTCTCATCAGTTGAAGCTGAATCCCTAATCTCCATCAGACACAGGAACTTCTGAGCCTTGCATTATCTGATCCCAAGTCCTCTAGAGAAATTGAATGGTGGCATTTCATAGATGGCTCAGACCAGCAAAGCTTCATTGAGAAATGGGCTAAAAATCTAGGTCTGAGAAAAATAAAGATAATTCTTATGTAAATTTCCTTTCTCTTATTTTACAGATAACCAGTAAGAGATTCTAGGAGGATGGCACGATGCTCCTAAAGAAAGCAAAGAATGAATTAGCACAAGAACATAAGTATAATTAGAAGAAAAATATGCATTTGAGATTATTAAGAAGCCATACTGTATCTTTTTTTGTAATAGATTAATATGGTTCAGATTTTAGCAGCTCTTTTAAATTCCCCCAATTTAAGTGACACCTTTAGCATACATCATGTTATATTAACATGTACAGTATTTTGATACCTTGCTGCCAGCCATTATTGTAGGTTCGGCATATTATTGTATTGCTTTTATTTATTTGCTTATTTATTTATTTATTTATTTACTAGTATTTATTAACTTGACCTGACTTGCAATACCAGATGATGGCAATTGCCAACTTTTTCATGTAGTAATTTATTTGGAAAGTAACTTACTGAAAGAACTGTTTTAGTTCTGTTTTAGTTCTGTTTAGTAACTGTTATTTAACTGGTTATTTATTTATTTATTTATTTATTTTTATTTTGTTGAAATGTATCAGCCTAGAAAGCCTTGGCTGCATGAGGCAGCTACATACCATGTATCAAGGGCCACCCTCATTGTTCAATCTGATTGCAGATGTTTTAGTAAAAGAAGGAATTGCGAGTTCCGAGTCTTAGAAGTGTCAGCTGCTGCATTCTGGCAGCTCTCTGTGCTTACATCATGTTGATGCCCGGCTGGTGAACCCTGCAAATGGTTATTGCATGAGAGTTCAACCACTCTCAAAGCCCTACGGCTGCAGCTGGACCCGAGCTGCAGTGGGAGCAATGGGAGCGCTGGCACGGAGGCAGCTTTGAGGTGCTGCGGTTACAAGATTCCTGTTGCCACCTCTCATGAACATGAAAGGAAACGGGAGCCAACAGAGGAATATAACACCTCCTAAACACAACTCCCTCTCTTTCAGGCCTATGATCATTAGCAACCCTTCATTCAGAGACACACTGCATCTCTTGCAGTGGAGTTTTCTGACAATAAAATCAATTCAGACCTGCCGTGCCACAGGCAAAACCACAGGGTACAACTAGTCAGGAATCTGCAACTGAAACCAAGACAGCTTAAATTACTTAAAATTTGATCGGTGTGTATCTGATATTTCAGAGAGTAATTGGTAACTGGTTTTATATATGGATGTTAAGCATCTAATTAAAGCTAGAGTTTTAGAATACAGATTTTTATAGTTAATTTTGAAAGAATTTCCCTAGTATTGCAACATGTGCTAGGTGTTTTCACAGAACCTTAGGAAAAAACCCTCAAGTCCTGGTTCTGAACTGCTTACAGTGTAAGTCCCCAGGTCTGGAAAGAAGCAGAAGCATCTGTTGAACCCTGAACATTTTTGTCAAATCACCTAAGTCCTGACTTTCAAGAGGGCAAAGTACATTGAAATATCTTTGAGGATTTAGGCCTCATGACACAGGGTCATTGAAATTAAAGAATGATTTCCATGGTGACCATGCTTCCTTCTTTTCCAGTCTTAGAAATGGGTGGTGATTTAAGATATTTAAATATTGAAATGTGGGAAGTATCTGATATTTCAGAAAACTGTTGATAATCTAGCTATAAGTGCTGTTAGTATTTATTAAGTGTACACATTTTTGCTATAAATGCAATTTACTGTACTTGTTTTACAAAGGAGCTAATAATAAATATGTCTGGAAAAAGAAAATTTTGTCTACTTGTGATCTTTTAAGAAGAATGGTTAATACCATTCTTCACTTTCCTACCAGAATATTATGTACTACTTCTGAGGCAACGTCTGTAGGGAGAAGTAATCTTACTGATTAATGCTACCAAATTTGTGGCCTGTAAAACTGTACAGGAAACACAGAAAAGTGATGCCTGTTAGTCAGCAATCTCTTCTAAATCCTCTTCTGCAGGTTAAGAAGTTAGTGTTTCTTTTGAAGTCTTAAGAGTACATTGAAGTTCACTGGCCTTTGTGGTCAGGTTTGCAACTGAAACCAGGCTGACATCTATCTTGAGGTCTTTGAGGTTTCTCTCTAACATTGTTGGTACAGTGTTCAGGATTAGTAGGACCTTCCTGTTCTTCAGCTATCTGGGTTGAAACCTTGGCACCATTGAAACCAATCACTGAAACCTCTCATTAACTTTGATTCGGCCTCGTTTTCGCTCTCAGAAGTACTGAGACTAAATTTACCAGTATCCTGACAAAGACTATACTGATCTATTACCTGTAGAGGAATATGCCTTTCTGTGCCATGTTCCCATAAGGTGAATTAAACCTCCCTACAGGAAGCTTTCCTGGCATAGATCATGAGGTAATGAGGAGCCAGTAGCGAATAAAGTCATCACCTAAGATTCTTGCGAAAAATAACAAAGCACAGCCTGATAATGCGCCTTCTTTTCTGAAGAAATCAAGTTGATTGCAAGATGGCTGCTCTCTAAGACATAAGGCTGGCTTCAGTCTTTGATTATGCATTTCCAGGGGCTTATATGGATCCAGTGCCTCTGAATATCTGCTCCAGAAATTGTCAGACAGTCTTTTATATCTGAGGAACTCTCTTGATTGTACCAAAAGGTGTTAATAACACAGCACAAATATAATAGGGTGGCTCCATAGAGTGGAGATCATTTCCTAACATACTCCATCCAGTCAAGTAAATAATAGTTGATTTGACAGTTAATCCCTGCACTTCTCTTTCTTAATTCCTCTCCTTGTTGCACCGCAAAAAATCTGGAAACCTTCTTATAAATGTCACAATGTATACACTCGCTCAAACTGCACAATGTACAAAATTGCCCCTAAAAAAAGTTGGATTGCAAAATCAAAGCTTCTGAAATAAAATAATGATAGAACTAAGTTTATTCCTGAGGTTCTGATGGCATGACAGTCATTAATTGCATAGTCACATAACAGGTCTTCTACTGGTCCCCTGTCTTACTCATTGACCCACCATTCTCCAGGAAGGGGCAGATCCTCCAGCTTTCTATTCACACGCATCACTCAGCTTGTGGATTTAAGTTTTGCCAACCACACCTCCCTAAATCTGCACTGAACACAGACTGACTAATTCCCTCCAGGGCTTTTTGTGGGTGCTCCTCACCCTAAAGAATGCTTTACAAATAGTTGGTGTACTTAATGAGGAACTAATAGGTTGCAGAGGGAGCTTGCTATCCTCTAAGTGCTTCAGCTATTAGAGCTGGGTAAGCAGGCACCTGCTAACAGCAAAAGGAAAAAAAAAAAAGACTTAATTAGGGGTTCTGTGAGAGAATAATAGATTTGGGTATTATTAGGTTTCGGGTCCAAATGCTTCATATCCACCCCTCCTTCCATGTTGACCTTCATCTTCTCTTCTTACAACTTCTTCATAAGTTGTAGCTTCTTTTTTATAAAAGTCATAATATTTTTAATATTATGTATGTCCTCTAACCTTGTTCTGAGACATGAAAAAAAAACACGAAACCTTTCATGAAATGTTTCAGTTTGACTGACTTCAGTGTGACAGAACTTCAAAGTGCTAAACACCTGGAAATTACATCTTAAAATACAAAATAGAAGGCAATTTAAAGTAAGTCCTATTCAATGCTCACTGTGCAATTCATTCACTTCTACAAGCTAAGCTGTTAATGCCCGTTTTGCAGATATGTGTGAAGTCATTCAGAAACATCAATGGTATGACACTAAGTAACTCAAAGGATTCACAATCTAGTTGCAGGACAGTAGGTATCACAGCCTTGTCATTTAGCTTTAAGAGATCAGAAGATACAAAGAAAAATAATAGAGAGCAGCTTCAGCCTCTACAGAGTCATGGTGTTGGTGGGTTTTTTTACTTTCTAAAATAAGCTCTGAGACCTTCAGCTGGGATTTGTCCCAGCTTGATACCTGCAATTCTAAAGAAAGGCTCCTTTGATCTTTCTTAAGGTGTGGAAAATGGGAAACTCACCTTCCTTCAGGCAAATACCCAAATATTTTGGCACAGTTTGATGCCTTAAGAAATACATCACTTGGTTCTCAAATCTACCATTGAGCAAGACTTTAAAAGTCTGATCTGTTAATTGCACATGGGTGGACAACCCTAACCACCCACACACCATAGAATTGATGGAGTCTGTGTACTGGGTTCCAAATAAACACGCACTGGAATCACTAAGAGGTCTGAATTCCCACTTGTGACCATATCAATATCCACCTTGGCTTGTACATTCTTCCCAGGTACACATGGTGCATGAGAATATGTTCTTTAGCTGTTCCATGCACCATTTTTTCAGCACTGTTGATGTCCTCAATGTGAGACGTTCCATCATATGAAAGGGAACAAGTTACTGTGCATCAGTGCTTTCTGAAATGCAGCCAGAGAGCATCCTCCTGTGCAGAATAAAGCACAACAAACGCTTAACAAATGACGTGTTGCAGCAGCATATTTGGGATCACATTTGTGCTCCATTCAGGGCTCCAAAAATAAAAGTAACATATCAATAATTGTGACAAATGTTCTCACTCTCAGAAAAATATGCACTAATATTTTATCAGATGTAACGGGCCCATTGAAGTGTATAAATATTTGTTCACCAATTTCTTCTTCAAAATAACAACTTGGAGAGGGAAGACGTCAGGAAAAGACGAGATACAATGATAAAAGTAGGAAACTATCAGAGTCCCACAGTTAACATCCATGTATTAAAACAGTACTTCCCAGTTCAATGGAAACCAGTACGAGTCTGCTGATGAGGCCAAAACTTCACTCATCATTTTTCAATCCAAACAGAGTATTTGCCATAAATTTCAGAATTAGTTTTAGGCTTTACTTCACCAACTCAGGGAAGCAGCTATTACTAAACAGATCTGAACACTTGTTTTCCAAGAAACAACCTTTTTTTTTGAATAGCTAAAATCAATGCAATGTGCTGCTCTATTGTCTGTGTTTGCTTTGTCAAATCCAGAAATGTTAACTCATAAGGACATATATGCCACAAAGTCCCTAAACAGCTGACTGCCAGCAACAGTTGACATCCACCTATGAGAATCACAGAATCAGTTCAGGTTGGAATGGACCGCTGGAGGTCACCTGGTTCCCCATATCCTCACCCCACCACAAGACCATGGCCAGTTTAGAAGACACTATTTTTTTAATATCTCCAAGGATGGAATTTCCATAATCTCTCTGGGTAACCTCTTCCAACGCTTGACTACTCTCATTGTGAAACTGGTTCTCCTCACCTCTAATTGGAATTTCTCTTGCTGCAATTTGCATTATTCTCTCTCTTCCTTTCACTGTGCACCTCCAAGAAGAGCCTGGCTCTTGTCTTCTCTGTACGCCCCCATAAAGTAGCTGAAGACAACAATGAGACTTTGCCTTCTTTCCTAGCATGACGTGCTCTGAACATCTTGGTGGTCCTTCACTGGATTTGCTCCAGTATTTCAGTATGTGTCTTGTGCTGGGCACCCCAGAACTGTACACAGAAGACAGATGCAGCCTCGTAAGTGCTGAACAGAGGAAAACAACGATTGTTTTGACTTGATAATTGCATTCTTACTGATACAGCCCACTACACAGAGTTGGACTTGTTCACTGTTGGGTCAAACCATTGACTTATGGTCAACTTGTCCACCATGAGAAGCTCTAGCGTCCTCTCAGTCTGCCACTGAATGCTCTTGAAGACAACTCTAACCTAATGAACCTTTGGCCTACCTGAGGATGACAGGTCTCAGGTTGTCAGACCAGCTCTGTATGACGACTACCAGGGCAAACAACAAGCCTCTGCAAGTCTGGGCAGAAAGATGCCTCAGATTAAGCATTTTTTCAGATGAACAGTGACTATTTTCTCTAGTTGGCTAATGTGAATTCTGCTCATTCTTGAAGCTAGGCATATAGATACTGAGATACTTCAGCAGCCTTTTAAACTGGAGTTGCAGTAAGTGCTTTGTGGCATTACTTTTTACCAAGTTTCCTTTTGAGATTTTGCATATGAGTGTTACCTCACTGCAGAAAGTGAAACAGACTGTTGCTTTCTGCGTATGGCACTTTTCTTCTCACGACAGCACTGATATTTCAAAACGCAAAATCTTCAGAACTTCAGCAGACCCTCTGCTGTGCCCTGTCCATAGTGAGCTGTTATTCGCACACCCTACAATACGTTCCATCTCATCAGAACTGTATCCCTCCTACCTTAGTTGTCTGGGAAAGCCCTACAAAGCTTAAAGTCCACTGCTCAAAAATAATCTTAATTTGATTCAAAACCCCTAATCAAAGCTCCTAAACATTATCAGAAAGAAAACATTCACACCAAAGTTTTCCTGCTATGGAGCACAGAATAAATATCAGGAATCCTTTCAATAGCAAGATAATCTTCAAATGCTAAGAAAAATCTGATCCAAAAATCCGCTTCCTTCATTAGCTCCCTCCCCCCTTCAAAAGTCTTCTTTTCCTTTTTACATTAGTCCTCAGAAAATCCTCCTACATCAACTCAGACAACTGCAAAGAGATGTATATATTCTCCTGCTAGAGTGATAGGATGGATACTGAGGTTGCATCAGATAGTACAATCTGTGGCACCATATTAGGCAAGACAGTGTAACCAAAGTGACAGATTTCCTCATACCAGTGTCAAGGAACCTGTGTGTTGTGTCAAGCTGCAGTTTTACAGTTTCAAGATATCTTCAAGAATCCTGTTTGCTCAAAGCTATTCAGACTAGGAGTACCTTCTGGGTTGTTTTGGGTTTTGCTTTTACTGTCTAATGTTGGTAATTGTTCACCAACCAACGAACATATGCTGAATATTCTCTATGAGTTTATACATGCTCATGGAACTTCAGAAAAGTTTTGAGCTTTCCAGAACAAAAAATTCACTGACATTCCACATATTTTTTTTGTCCCATTATGTAATGAGAAATTAACCATTTATTCATTACCTACATTTTTTAGACACAAGATGATCCGTATCCCTCATTTCCACATGAGCTAGTGAAGACCAAGGTCTGCTTGACCCACTACAACCTTTTCTGTAAGAATTTCAGTCCCTCTGTCTTAGTGAAATTACCACATATATATACCATATGTATATATATATACACACCATATACATATATATATACCTAACTCCTGCATGGGGAAAAAGCCCCAGGCTATCTTGCAAGGTCACCACTGAAATACTACAAATTGCAATAGTGCACAGGGATCTTTTATATTGAGACAATTTGCAGATCTACTACACTACTTTAGTGATTGCAAATCACTAAAGACAAGGATATTATGGAAGGGTGGGTTCAAACTGAACTATAGGCTAAAAGCTCCACATTACTTTGAACTTTATGATAATTAAGACTCAGATCTGAGTTTCCTGTTGAGACTGTACATCTGGTCTGTATTACAAATATCAGAAAATTACGCCTATTGGTTAAGTCACTAACACACTGCTGTGTTGGATTTGTTTAAAGAATCCCATGTGATATGACACCTATTGAGCTGGAAATAGCAACAAAGATGGGCAGGCAGAGGATCTTCTCCATACCTCCATGACAGCAAACTAGGCAGTAACTCAGGAGGATGCACGATGGCTGAGAACTCATCACCTCTGCTAGGCAGTGCAATGCGGTATCTTTGCCCCTCCTGCCACAAAGCATTGTATCTGATCTCTGAACTGGTCAAACTTTAAAGGTAGAAGAATGCTGAAAAGACTGGGGGATCTTCCGGGCCGTGTGTGAAGGTGGGGATATCCACATGAAACATAGACTTTTCCAAGCAGCAACTACGATCACAGAGCAGTCTGAAAGAGCTCAGTGCATGGCCATACTCACCAGCATCACCTCTATCCACAGGTAGTGACAAGGGTCTCCAGAATTTCAAGAGAATAGGAATTAAGCATTTCAGCTCTACCAGTATGAATCTTTTGGAATGCACCCAGTAAGAATTTTTTCCGTGGGAATTATGTTCAGCTCTAAGGGTCAATATGGCAATAACAGAACAGCAATAAGTCACCACCTTACTGAGTCACTCCTTGAACTCGCTAATGGATATGGAACAGTTAATTAGGCAAGGGGATTAGAAAAGTACAATACATCTCCTTTATCAACACAATCCATGCTGTGACGCTCATCTTTGCCCTGTACGTATGACCTTCATGTTTTACAGAAGACATTCTTATTGACACTACCCATGGGCAACACCTTCTTCTAATTATCTTCTTTACAAGGGGATTTCATCATCAGGCCGCCTGCTCTTTGTGTGAGCGTATATATATATCTCTGCTCTCACAGATACACAAATACACATTTAAGCTAAGTGTACTGGAATACTGAGAGCACAGATTGGCTGTGAAACAGGTCAAGAACCCATGTCTGCCATGAAGATAACAGGCGTTGTTGTGCTCCTCACCTTGGCAGTTCTTTGCTTAGCAAGTAAGTGACCTTTTTTAATTCCTGCTATATTATAGTTCTAACGTTCATACAGTGGAAGCTTCTCAGTCTACTGAGACAGTAAGCAATGGCTGCTGGGCTTGGGTGGCAGAAAGCAAGGGAAATTTTATGCTTGTGCACTATTTAGCACACAGCATTGCACCAGCTTTACAGTTGCCAACTTGAGTAGATGAAAGCTACTCCTTGGTGGTGGTGTGAATCAGTGCTGCATTCTGCATTATAACTAAAAAGTGACCTCTAAAGCCTGAGAACAGCAGGGTTTTACCTAGTTATTTTTATATTTCCATCTCAACAGGGAGGTTGGAGCTGATAACATCCTTCTCCTGCCAAACTGAGCAAGCAAGAGACAGTTGATTATGCACGGGACACATAATATGGCTGTGAATAACCTCTTTATGGTGTTAGTTTGCCAGGCTGGAGAGCACTTTGAGCCACAAGTTGCTCTATGATAAAATAGGGAGATGGAAGGAATTTCTTGAGCCTTCACTAGGTAATTTATTTTTTATTAACAAAAACTGCAATATAAAAAGAAAGATATAGAAAAGTAAGTACATTTAGAATAACTGAAAAAGGAGAGTCTAAATCTTCTCTGCTAGTAGAGTGGCTGTTCAATAGTATTATGAATGTTAAAGAAGCAAAACAACGAACGTGTTAAAACAAATCCAGAATTACAAAACAAAATAATCATTTTCCATTTTGACTAGCCGTGAAAAGTTTGCTTTGAAAATTGTCTCAAAATCAAAATTTCTATGAAAAACGTGAATTTCAATGAGATGGCATGCTTTTAATAGCAACTGTTCTTTCAAATGGCATTTCAGTAACTGCAGATAAAAATAATAAATACTGCTTTCATAAGAATTCCAGCAGATCCTTCCCTTGAACTTTCTAGTTTATCTTGCCTGCATTAAAACTCTAAGGTTCAATACTTTTTGAGCCACATCTGTTTTGCATTCACTCTCAAATACATAGTAGATATTAAAAGGTTATGAGAAAAAAAATAACATCTTAACGTTTTTGTGGAAGTGGGTTAAATCTCATCTAGTTCCAGAATAATGAAAACTCAGTAAAACTTCTGGTGACACAGTCTGAAATTTGACATGGAGCACTATATATGCCGGTTTTCTTTACCTGGGACAACTTTATTTGATGAGAAGATGTAAGCAGCTCCATGAAAGGAAGTTTCAGTGGAACACTTGATGGCTTTAGAGATCAAAAAAAGCTACAAAGCTACATTTAGTCAGAAGGACAAGTGCTAGAGCTGTATTGCCTTTTATATCATAATGTATTTTCTTCCTGCTCCTTCTGTACAGAAGCCTCTGCCGAATAACTTTTATCTTTTGGAAGCTACAGAACGACAATTACAGGACAGAAGAACAAAATACATTCCTAAAGAAAGTAACAAATGTGTCACCATAATGGAGACATGCCAATGCTACTTGATTACTTTATGGGAGGTATAATTATCATTGTTTTGAAGGAGCTTTTTGAAGCTCCACCTGAGAACAGGGCTCCATTATATTAGATGCCATGTGTATACAAAATAAGAGCCAATCCTTCCACAAAACAGTTTAGAATCCATATCAACCAGCAAGGGGAAACACTTTTTAAAGTGGTATTATGATCCAAATTGCACTACCATTACTATATATATTTAGTATTATTTTTCAATGAAAATATCATCCTTATTATTGACAGAAAGAAACAAAGTTTAAAGGGACCATGTGATTTGCCTACTGCCACATACTTTTTTTTTTTTTAAATATATTTGGGATTTAATACCCAGTCATGCTCCACAACTAGTTCATACTAAAAAGACTGGCCATTAAACATAATATTGACTCCTGGGTCTTCAATCTTTCTGTGGTGAAAAGGGGAATAACAGCCTCTATCCCCTCTGACAACAAAGGCTTTTCTAGCTGCTGACACTGATTTCTAAGGTAAACAATACAACAAGGTCCACTTGTTTAATAGGTCCTGACACCTGTATCTTATTAAACACTGAAAAACTATGTCCGTATTTACTTTCAAGGAGGTGAGAGACTTGGTGCTGCTGGAAGGGCTGGTACTAATGAAATTATCCCAGTGCAAACTGAATGTTCGTTAACAATGTTTTTTACTTTATCTTTTTTGATTCTGTTTATATTGCAGATGCTGCCAAAGAGGATGAGGTGAGTAATTTTTTCCTTTATTTCTAGATAGAAAATATATAATTTGTAACAACATGAGGTCAGAAAAAAACCAACTTGCTAGACATTAATTAAATTATGCCAAAGTATTGAGATTTCAGAGAGCAATTCTTGAGTTTCAGAGATTTGGTCTCCATACAAGTGTCCTGGCAACTTCCATATGTTTTTACCTGTAATGCAGTCTGGGCGACAAATTGGACAAGGCCAAATTTAAAGTCAGAGACATTGAGATTTTTTAAAATATTTATCGGGTGATAACACTATAAGGCTTTCTTGGTGAATTTCAGATCAGAAACCACGTACCAATCTTAATTTCATGCTGGCTATGCTGGAGTGCCCATTCTGGGATCAGCCTCTCAAAGAAATGTGAGACCAAGCAATAAAAATCCTGATTCAGATGAGCAGAGACAAGCCCTTTGGGAGTCCAGTGGACAGTAGCAGGGAGTATACACCCACACACACACAGATCTGGTCCCATACTAGCACAATACGTACAGCTTCTGATGTCTAAAACTACGCCGAGACATACAGACCCTTCCAGGAAGCGCCTGTCCCACTCTCTGCATCAAATTAAGTATTTTCCCCATTTCACCAGCTGTTACACACACATACACATATATAGAACATATATATATATATATACACCTAGGGTAAATTCACCTAGTTTCTAGCTTTTATATTAACTGGCTCTCACAAGTTCATGGTTTTCCAGTTTTAAAATGATGTTACAAGCTACAGAGATTCCCTTCCATGCTGCTGCCTCTGCTGGGTTATGTTGTGGAAACCTGTCAGATATGTCAGGTTTCTGATCCGCTTTTTCAACTGGGACTATGTGTGCTGCCTCCTGCTTTCCAGACACTGGATTTAAACCCAGAATACTGAAAAGAGCAATTGGCTAATGACTCCTTTTGCCAGTGGAGACCCCTCAGTCTGTGCTGAGCCATGGGGGCTCAGGGGCTGGGCTGCTGCAGGGGCTGACCACACACATTTCCTCATCTCACCCACCAGCAGATCCTGGGCAATGGCTGCCATAAAACCAATCATATAATCTGTAATGAATTCCAGTAACACTCCTGTCCACTAAGAGTTGGAATGAAGGGAAAACATCAGGCCATAACAAGAGAACAGCAGGGTTGGGTTCTGTTTTAAATATATACATTTATAATACATATTTCGGCTAGATCATCAGAAAGGAAGCCCTAGACTTTTGAGGATGACAAACGGCACATTAAACAGACTATGTGCACTGCACAAGGAACTCATTACTTATCAAATACTTGGAATAACATTCACTTGACAGGAGAAGATTGAGCTTCAAAGCCAGGACAGGAGCATTTTCAGTCATTTCTTTTATTAGTTTACACTCCCATTTGCATATATAAGTCTGTAATGAATACAGTTCCACTATCAGATGGGGGTCTTTCAATGATTTCTTGAATGCTAATTTTAAATAGGACGTTACTTGATCCATTTGTCAGTGTAAGAAGCATCAAGAGCTGATACTTGTGTAATAAGGAGACCGAAACCCTTCACATCTTTGAGAATTAATCTCACCTGAATTTACTGAATTTACTGACAATTGCACTCAGATAGAAAAAAAAATATTAAGGCTCAACTTTTCTGTAGATAGAAAGGGGGGGTTTATTTCTTTCCAGTGACTGTATTCTTATTTAGACAGACAGCAAAGTCCCTGAAGGTGCTCAGTACCTGACATGGGTAGCATCACACGCATCTCTGTCAGAATGAATGTTTCTCTTTTGAGGCTTAGGCTCAGCTAATATAGATGGTGAAGCCCCACTGACTGTGCTGCTTTAGAGCAGCTGACAAGCTTGTCCAAAAAATTAGTATATTCATTATTTCTGTAGGTGAATGGAGAATGTGAGAAATCATTTTCCTTTGAATCCATCTATTGTAATTGTAGGTAGACTGCAGTGAATACAAGAGGTTAGAGAGAGGAAGACCTATTTACTGTGAAAGACTCTATCAACCTTTCTGCGGCTCCGATGGGAAAACATACAACAACAAATGTTCTTTCTGTAAAGCAGTCCTGTAAGTACAATACTACGCAATTACTCCTGAATAAGCCAAAATCTGAGATTAGCTAAATTATCTGGTATCATCTCCATTCCACCTACATGCCCTCATTTCTTCAGGGTCTCTACTCTTACTTCTCTGTGTAATTTTTATAGACTAATTGCTTCTCCCACCAATAAGGTCCAATTGATCTAAACAAATGACCTTGATATTTGTGTGAGCAACTTCCTATTCCAGCAGAAACTGTACAAGTTGGACAGTAAAGAGAAGAGTCCAGTGAGCAACACAGGGCTAACAAAGCACTTGAATCCAAATCAGGTCATACAAGAATTCAAAAGTGGTACCAGAAATATCTTGCTTTTTATAGATAAAATACATGTTTTTTTAAAAGAAAACTGTTTACAGATCAGTGCCTTCTTGTTTCCTACAAATTTTTATAGTGTATTCTCTGTTATCAAGTTTTTGGCTGAAGACTTCAGAGAGATTTTAGTTCATAAGATTAAGCTTAATATCTGCAATGTCTATTTCCTTTCCTTTCCTTTGCAGAAGAAGTAGAGGTGCCTTACGTATGAAGCAAGCAGGGGCATGCTGAATGAATTCTGCGTGACGGAGAAGAGTGCTGAGAACAGCTGTACACTGCCTTATCACAATCTTTTAAATAATTTCATTCATCCTGCCTGTTCTGATGATGGTGAATAAAGCACAAAATAGGCTTTTCATCGCAGCTCTATCCTTTGCTGCTTCTCTCTGCTGCAGAGTGTTGGGATCAACACTTCTGTCCTCTCTGCAAAGCACTTTCTCGGGATTCTCAGGAGGATTCCTATTTTGTAGCAAATTGGTTTCACATGAGCCCTTCTTTATATATTTGTCTCCATGGTTAAAGTTCAAATCTTCTGACAATGCCACCTGATTTTAGTGGACACAAGTCAGTGCAGGCATTGACTCTGCTTTCCTTGTTCGTGAAGTGTTTTCTTTCATTTACCCAGAAATTTTTGCAGATACTTCTTTTCAAAGGCTTCTGCTTTCCTAGGCAGTGCTTTGAGTCTTCCAGTTTTGTAGCTAAATTTTAAGTTCTCATTTTTCTTCTAAGTTTGTACAATTCTGATCTGTATATGTTGTTTACCTACTTAGACTGCATGGTTATTAAAATAAACATTGAATCTTTTTTTTTTGTCCACAGTGACTTTTCTAGACAATAAGTTTATTGTATTCATTATTCACAAATGAGATATTTCCCAAGTTACAGAAAATAATCACAGAGCAGGAGCTAGGGTCAGAGGTGAAAAGACAAAGCCTGGAACAGAAGTTGTAACACTGATAACATGCACTAGATGGCCTCATGTTACTGGAATTTACCCTATAATAAGGCTCTTTTTTTCCTTCAAATTATAAAAAATCTGGTGAATTGTAAGACTGTATAAGCTTTAAATTCTGTCATCTAAATGCGATAATCAATAATTCTGTTCAATTCTGATAAATTGGCTACTTTCAGACCTGAAGATATTTTTATTCTGCTCTTACAACCTTATTTTCTTCATTATTAAGCTAGTTTATATCTTTTGCACTTTAATAGACAGTCAAGAGAACACAGACTTTCCCAGAATTAAAAATTATGAATGAATAACTTTACTGGGCTTGCACATGAAGAAAATTTTGGAACTGGAATCTGGTTATCATTTCTGATCATTTCTGTCTGGTACTCTAGTTGGGCTGGAGTAAGACTCATACTTCAAAAGAATGGAAAACGCAGAAAGCAGCTCATGCGCTTGCCTTTGAAGGCGAGACACCAAAAAGCCTGGCCATCCCACTGCTGGCTGAATGGCACTGGAGGATCAGGCAGGCTGCAGCCTGTCATGGAAGGACCAAGAGGGTTTGTTGGTTCGTGGTGTTAGTACGTGCTCTTTCTCCTGGCAGAGTTAAGAACATCACCCTCACTCCCTGTAGAGAAGAGGCTGTTGGACTTTATGTGATGCTGATTAACCACCAACGAGAGAGACTGAGAGATTAATGAAATGCTAGATTAAGTATGCAAATGAAGTGCTATTTTCCAACCAAGTAAACTTCATAAAAGTAAATACTCTGCATTTCTGTGTTAAATAATACAAAATGATGACTGTATTTAACAAGGGACTTTCTTCTACAGACTGTATAGTTCCCTAATGCATTGCATTTCTGAGCAAAATAGCAGTAGCTACCAAATGTTATGTAAGTCTTGGCCAGATGGATTTCTTAATGTTATTATATGCTGTTCCCAGTTGCTGGTGTGTCCTACGAAACCACAGGGCAGCAGAACAGGAGCCTAGGGACTGTTTTTGAGATGGAGCAGGATTTATTCCCCACAGCGGGAGGCTTAAGACCCCTTTTTAAGTGACAGTGGTGCTCTTAATGCCTTAAAAACCTACTCAACACTCTGGATCATTCAAAGGTCGCTAAAACTGATGGGAGGCTACCTATGATCTTGTGTCCTGGTTTGGGGTGAAGCTTGGGGTGGGAGTTGGACTAGATGATCTCTATGGTCCCTTCCAACTCTAAAAACTCAGTAAATTCAGTGAAAGCCAACTTTTTGTTCAGTGAGATAGGTACTTGCTTATATTTGTTGCTGTAGCAACCAGGATCAGCTGACTTGTTTGTTTACCCTGTGGAGGTTGCACCTGTGGGGAGGAGTGGACAGGCCAGATGACCCAAACTGACCAATGGGGTATTCCATCCCATCTGCCATGCTCAGTATAAAAGCTGAGGGATCAAAGGAGTCCCGTTGGCTCCTCTCCAGTGGTTCTTTTTTGTTAGTGACTGATGTCTGAGGAGGGCCCTGTCAGTTCATCTACCTTTGATGCCAACCTGCGGGTTCTTAGGGATCAAGATCTAGAATACAGTTCCTATTCATCACCGAGTCCAGTCTGGAACTTCCCCAGTGCCTGCTGGTGACGTATCCCTGGGAGCTTGATACGGTTTTGTACATATTTGTATGTTAGTCTATTTTGTTATTTCCTCTTTTATTTTATTATTAGTATTTCATTAAAGTAGTTTAGTTCTTTCTAAACTCATAAATCTCTTTATCTCTCTTCTTCCTCTCCTTGGAGCAAGAGGTGGGGGACAGCATCTGTTGTCTTGTTATTGGTAAATCTGGCCCAAAACACAACACCTTGGCTTTAACTCTCATCTTTCAGAAAAGGGGTATATTATTTTCTATGTGATGCATAAGGAAAAGAGACTCACTTTGATTTTCTATTGAGGTTATCAGTTTAGAACAACAGTCTTAGCCAAGTGTGAGGATAAAATTGGAAATTTAAACATTTTGACTAATGAAGATGGAATAAGAGCTTCTGCATAGACCACAGTCCCCTTCTCTTTGTAACTTAAGTCAGGATTAATTAGCATCTTCATGTGTCAAAGGATGGACTACTGCTCTAAATGCTGGATCACACAAGCATGTGAGGAGTGTGAAGTTCCTAGACCAAGAAGTGTGGTCACTCTCTTCATGGTACCTCCCAGACTGTGTTTCTGCTGCTATATTTCTCTCATAGAATCAGATTTTGTGGTGTGGGTGGGGAGAAGAAGTGGAAGGGATCATCTTCGGGGCCGTGCTCTCCATGAAACAGAAAGCAGAGTTCATGAAGAGCAAGCTATCATTACCTACACTGCCAGCTTATCGAAGTTATTCCAGAAAAGCTCCCAGAAAAAAATCATATTTTTCACCTTTGCACTCTGCTAATAAAGGCCTAGTTAATAAAGGCCATTTCCATGAAACCAAATGTTCATTTCACAGATAAAAAAGAGCCTCAACAGACAGCATGTTTCTATTGCATATATTTATTTAGTCCCTCCATCATTAGTATTTTCTGATTGTAGGAAGTTTATGTTGCTATGAACTATGTTCTCATGGATATATTTTAAATTATTTTTTCATGAGACTGTCCTAACTGCTGAAGCAAGTTATCACAATGACACATTTTCAAATGTAATTTATATTCATGGTTGTTTCAGAAAGCAGGCCTTCCTTCTGCATTAGTGAAGAATGGATGCAACAAATCACAGATGATGGGACTTGGCAAGTTCAAGCGTTTTCAGACAGTGGCAATGACAGCACCATGGACAGATGGGTGAATATCAAGCAGAACCAATGGGCAATTTTAACTTGATAGAGGAATCTACCAAACAGAGATCAACACTGTTATAGACTAGAGTTTAACATCCCATAAGGTTTCTTGAACTTTGTTCATCTCTTCCCCTCCCCTTCACTAGAATGTAGTGAAGTTGCCGTGTCTTGAAGTTGCAAGTAAGACATCTGACTAGAAAAGCAATGCCATAAAAATTCTCCATTGGGTAACCAGACTATTCAGGTACTTTCAATGCATTTTTTCTTTCTTCTTTAGCTAGACTGCTCACATTTGTACCTTCAGCATTGATTAGATATGTTGCTCATAAAGAGATGAATTGTAAATTTGTTCTAAGGTAATAAGAAACTGCTGGTTAGAGCTGCAAGTGCTCATGGCACAAGAACAGCAAGACGTAAGGGCTGTGTGCATGGACTGAAAGAGGCTAGTCAGATGGCTCTGATTTAGCTCTTGGATTAGGACATGTATAAAGCATGAGGATGTAGGCTGATACTGAAACTAAAAATAAGTCAGCAGCAGCAAAAAATCTGTCAGTATGAAATATTATTGCTCATCAGCTAGAGTTGTTTCCTGTTAAGAGAGTTAAGCTAAGAAAGGTAAGGAACCTAATTCTTTTAGTATTGAATGAGAGGAATTAATGGAGGATGTTGGCAGAAAATTCTTCTCTGTCCTAGGACCCAGACTACAGGCACCACCATCATGAATTCTGTTTATCTGGAAACAAGGTCCCGGCAATTAGGCAACAGGAACGTAAACAAGCAAAGTAATATTGTAAAAGTTCCTCACAGCTCAAAGGCTTGTGGCTCTGGACAGTCAACCTAGAAAGATTCTCACAAAAGGTCGTCTCACCTGAATGTATCTTGACTGAGAAAGATCAAATGAGGGAGGGCCTCTTTATCAGGGAGTGTAGTGATATGATGAGGGGTAATAGTATTAAACTGAAAGAGGGGCAATTTACATTAGATATTAAGAAGAAATTCTTTACTGTGAGGGTGGCAAGGCACTGGAACAGGTTGCCCAGAAAAACAGTGGATGCCCCTTCCCTAGAAGTGATCAAGGCCAGGCTTGATGGAGCTTTGAGCAACCTGGTCTTGTGGAAGGTGTCCCTGCCCATGGCAGGGGGGTTGGAACTTGATGATCTTCAAGGTCCCTTCCAACCCGAACCATTCTATGATTCTATGAAACTGAGAAAACAAAGCCAAACTCTGATGTTTCATCATGATGTCAGAAAATCCAGCAGACAATTTCAGGATATTTTCTGCCTTCTAGCTTGGCTTGTTATAGCCTAAGTGGATATTCATACCATTTGCTTTAGTATATTGAGATATTTAACTGACTGTGTTTGTGAACCTAAACCACTAAGTTTCCTATGGAGACAATGCACACCCACAAGGGTGATTCAGAGCCCTGTAAGTTAGAGGTCTAAAATGGTCCACCACAGACCCCTGCATCTGCCACAGACCCCTGGGACTCTAATTTGTTCCTGATTATTTCTGACATGAAACAGACTTTTTTTTTTTATTGCAGCTGGAAAGCAATACTTTCTAACATGGAGGGCATGTGCTATTTATCAGTTCCTCCTAGCATTATGGACTGGCCTGTAGCTGCAGATAAGGCTGAGAAGCATACCAGCTTTTGCCACATACCAGAGCAAAGAACATGATTTGCAAATTGCTGTAAATAACATCTGAAGAAAATGCTGAAGCGGCCGGACAATCTGGACAGTCAAGTTTGTGTGATGGAGCAACGACATAGAAATATGGGGAAGGAAAAATGTATGTAGCTTTAGTGAGCTGATGAAACATGCTCAGATCCTGTTTGTTAGATCACAAAATAAAATAGAGGTAGCCAGATACTGGCATTGAATGCAAAAATGGAACAGATCTCCCTGCACTCATTAAGGATTAGAGTTTTCAAAACTCCACACTGAAAAGTTACTCATATATCATTGATGCATCTGTTTATATGTGGAGAAGAAGGAAAGGCTTTCTCAGTAAGGTTTTACAACATCATCTTTTTCACTTCTATGACAAAAGGTAATGAAATACAGGCCTGAAAATCAGATGGGGTGGATTCCCCAAAAAAGAAAATGCCAGTACAATACAGCTACTTCATGGTCTGTAAAGCCTGCATTGTATTTTCTGATATTGTTGTTACTGTAATTTTCTGATGCTGTTGTTACTGCCTTTATTTTAGTATGTAAGTACAGGAGATGAAGAACACTGGATGTTCCATGAGTTCAATATAAGAGATGGACCCTGCCCCTAAGATCTCAGAGATTGACCTGGAAAGCAAACTGCTGAGAGGGAATGAAGCCACTTTGATCAAAGCCTCTTATATATCAGAAATGTATGGGTGACCCAGAACCAACATCCAGGTCTCCTGACTCCTACACTAGCAATTACCTTCTTAAAGACATCAAGGGCAAGATGAAAAATTGCCAGCTGTGCTCTCCAGTTGCTATTGCATAAATCATTCTTCAGATCAGACCAGAATCCCATGTCTCTGGATTGAAAATAATACCAGGTAATTGACTGGTGAAGTATAATGGAATATAATTCATATTCAGCTGGTTTCATTATGGTGTATCAGTGCCTAGTCAGCCTGGAGAGCCGTGTTCTAACCCTGCTCTAAAACCAGTGTGATACTGCTCAGGCTGTTTACATTAAATAGCTCAAAGGTTATCTCATGCTTGTTGAGTGTTTCTAGTTACTACAGTTTTTTAGTGTTTCTGAATCTTTAATACTAAGTATTTAGAAAAAAAATGGGCCCTTAGTGTCACAACCTAGAGAATGTAAGCAGAAGACATTTTCAACTATTTGATCTTAAGATCATAAGATCTTACTCTATAAGACTCTGCAACTTGTGGTTGCAAAGAGAACTGCTGAAAAAAAATGTAACCACTAAAATACTGGTGAAGTTCTAACACTCTTTATTTCAGCCATGTGCCAAGAAGGAGACATCTTAAAAGTTTAAGTTTTTACTGAAATTGCATTTTCATGGTGATCTCTTGCTTTGGAACATTCTTCAGCTAATTCCAATATATAAAAAAAAATAATAGATGGGAGAGGTTTAAAAGTAAGTCTTGAGCTAAGAGAATGGGTAAACAACCAGCATATGGAGCAAAATTAACTTTGATCATATTAGTATATAAGCTTAGGGAAAGACAGAAAAAATACTTTTTTCTACCAGATTTCACACCTTTAACAGTAAAAAATATTGAAATGCTATCCTGTTACTTTTGCACAAAACATGCAGATTCCCACACACTCTGTTTAAACAGAAAATTTGCCCTCTCTCCCCAAAGCTTTAAAAATTACAATGCAGAACACAAGAGTACCAAAGCTTTCAAAGTATTTCAATAATAAGCAATAATCAACACACATACAGTGTATTAACCAAGATGCAGGAAAAAGAAACTGGTGTCTGAGGAAATACAGATTTATTTTTAGGAAAAAATAATTATAGGATTCTACTTATGCACTTACAAGAGAGAGGGTCCTCTTCCGAGTTTAACAAGCCACATGGAGAAAAATACTTATCTGTCATGAAAAACAAGACAAAACAAAAAGTCTTGATGATCATCAAGAAATGGGAGACAGACAGACTTGCCTAGGAATCTTTCCCAAAAAGGCTATTCCAACCTTTCTTTGTGGCATGGAGCTCATTATCTCTAGTTTTCTTCTGTTCTATTTAGGTTTTCATACTTCATCTATCACTATGACAACTCTAAGTATTGTCTCTTTTCCACTAAGTATTGTCTTTTTTTCCACTAATTCAACTGAGGCAAACACCAATATAAAACAAAATAAACTAATACTAAAGTGAACTGAAATGAAATGAACTCTGATATTCTTCAGAGAACATTATTCAAACTTGCCATCCTTTTACTTGTGCTAATGTATCTGATGACTTTTGGTTTTTTGGACTAACGGCTGAACAAATTTCATATATTCCACATACAGATTTTTGGCTGCTTTTTTCCCCTTTCCTTCCAGTTTCAAATATTACAGATTTCCTTGCAAAAATCGTTAAAGAAGGAAAATTTCCTTTCTGTTTTGCAGAAGATAAATAGACCATAACCGAAACAAAGTCTGGTAACAGTTGGGTTCTGAGATTCAGTTCCTTGAGGAACTGGGAAACTGAGAAAGTAACAATCTTCCTTGGGAATCACTCTAAAGGACGTATGATCAAATTCAAATAGTAATCCAAACTGTGCATCTATCTGTCCTTGGACAACTCATAAACATGTAACAAGATTTTCCACTTCTGTATTACAGAATATAAATGCTTTGATAGTATGGACAATTTCTAGTAATGCAAAGCTTTTTATGCAAGTTGTATAAGCCATGAATTACATGAATTAACTTATCGACTGTCTGTAAAGGGATATTTTTCAAATTCTGTGGTACATAAGGTGTGTTAAACTATTGAGACACAAGCAAATACATAGAAATACACATTTAAAATCTAAAAAACCAAAAGTATCTAAAAATTTTCATTCCATTCTTAACACACAAGCTGGTCACAGGGACCACTAATTATGAAACTGAGTTAGGCCAAGATATTCTCAGATATAGCAGGCAATCAGAATGTACCAGCTACAAGCATGACAGCTCTAGTATCTCATTCCCAAAGGTTAATGATTCCTCAAAGAACAGCAGCCCCCCTTGACAGAGATGTATGTCACATAAGCTTTATGCTAATTTGGCCAATCTGTGACCATCTTCCTTCAGACCTCCCAGAAGCAGCACCTGAAAGTAGAGAAATGTGGGCATGGGGAGAGCTGTTTTCCCATCCATGCCACTGAGGTGCCACCTCCTGGGAGAAGCACAGCACACCTGCAGCTGCTGGCCTCCAACTGGCTCACCTCTACCCTTTCCGAGCACAGCTGGAAGGAAGATGATTTCACATCACACAGAGCATAACAGAAGGACAGGTTTGTCTCTGCTGCTGTATCTACTCTCGTGGCAGGTTTCCACTCCTGTAGT
The DNA here is from genome assembly GCF_001431845.1 of Calidris pugnax. Classification (NCBI taxonomy): domain Eukaryota; kingdom Metazoa; phylum Chordata; class Aves; order Charadriiformes; family Scolopacidae; genus Calidris; species Calidris pugnax. The sequence continues at coordinate 6,485,110 of NW_015090893.1, forward strand.
GAACAAGCCCATCGTTGCAAGGACTGAAGCTGCATTTACTTCCACAGACTACACTCATGCCCTTCCAAACCGGGGAATAGCAAAACAAGGCAGTTCCCTCCCCGTTCCTAACAAGCATTGCAATATAGCTCATCATGGCCCCAGCCCTCACACATCTCCCACAATGAGCAGGACCCCAGTTTAATTCCAGCTCTGAAAGGCCTCAATCTACCTAACCTGAAGCAGAGGGCTGCAAATTTCTTTCCATCTCCCATGTCCAAATACACATTTAACTATAGCTCCCTCCTGATTCCGGTGCTTACTGTAGCTTTCCTGTCTGAGCAGGAAATAAATTCAGAAGCTCAAAGGAGGGCATAGTTTCCTTTGCTCACTTTGTAATTGTGTGAAATCACAGCACATCACCCCTGTACCTATTGCCTTTCACCCCATGTCTGCCTGAGGGAAAAGTGCAGACACTGAGGTGCTATACTACTTGATTTTTTTGTTACATACGTTACTAAGAGTTCATTGTATCTCCGGAAGCTGTTTTTATTTTTAATTCTGTCTTGCAGCACAGCCTCTTAGGCCTGTTGTTTTAACAGGGTCCGCACCCTCTTAAATGAGAGCAGAGGCACATTTAGTGACGGTTAATAGACCGCACCCCTCAATGCCACAGGCACATTCTGCCATAAAGGGCTCCCTGTAATCCTCCCACAGCCTGACAAAAACTGACACCCCTTGTCACTTGTGTGAAATTAAACAGCTAGGAGTTTATATGAATTTCTAAGCAACACCTCCATGTTTTCAAGCAGCCAAAGCATGTCATATGGCTATTGTGAACATGCTCACTGGGAAGCTGAATTGTCTCTCTCTCATTGGAGGGAATCACAACAGCTTCCATGAGCCAGGTCAACAGAAGACAGCCCTGGGTGGCTTATAGTCAGGAAAGACAACACAGTTCTGCTCAGTGCAATCAAAACACCTTGGCATCAGATGGATTTCCCATTTATGACACTGTAAATATAATTCAGAAGGGTCCAACTGCCACTAGAAAGATAGTTTCTCCCCTGAATAAATTTACTTCAAGTTCACAGCACCAAATTTGTTTTACAAATGCATGCATCATTTTTTCCATATAGCCTTCCATAATTAAAGAATTAGTGAGAAGTGATTTCATGAGTCTGTAAACCTCCATGACTGCCAAGAGCACTACGGATCTGGTAACTTTATACTATTGCAAACAGGTATGTAATCGTCCAAACTGAGACCACCCTCCCTAGAGGGAAAAGACATATAGTCCCAGAACCCTCTATATTTAAGTTACGTCTCATGGCCAAACACATGGCCAGCGCAGATGTGAGCTGTAACATCCAGGTAAGGATACAAATAGTATGGTTACATTTCAATGGAACAGGCAGACAACACAAGTATTAGCAATAAGAAGTAAATATTTTTACAATATCGGTGCTATGCTAACCCCAAAGATTTTACAAAAAGTTCTTAAGCTTTTCCAGGGTGAAGAAGCGCATGTGCATATCAGAAAATAGAACTCATTCTTTCAAAGATTAACCTTGTAAAAAGAGACTATTTCTATGTAAAGAAGACACAGAAATGTGAGGCTAGATATTTAAACCCTAGTGAAAGTACTACTGACATGTAAAAGGAATGCTGTATGTCAGAACCCCTTTGATTCGATTTTATCGGGTATCAGCTGTGGAGAGAGGAGCAAAATACAGACTGCTTACTCGGTGATGCAGGTGAGACACATTAGGTACTGATATCTTATAAATATGGAGAGAAAGACCTCTTAGAAGAAAATAGTTATATGTTGGGGTTTAGGGTATGCTAGGATATTTTCTATGAGTTATGTTGATGGTGTAGGAGTGTATACAAGAAAAGTGATACATAAATTGTTAATGAGATGTTATAGTAAAAGTATTGGGGTTAGAAGATTTTCTCAGTTTGACGTTTCTGTTTGAAGCTAGATGGGTATTTAATAAATTGTTCCCTAAGAAGGTTTAAATTTTGAAATGATGAGTTTTTGCTAGCCACTTTGTATGCAGTTAGTGACAAATTTTGTCATCAGTTAGGATGGAGACCATTCATTGTCTCAGAAGATTAAATCTTAGAAACATCTCTTTGGCAGACTGTTAAGTATTGAGGGTCTGTGGGTTGTAGACTTTTTTCTTTAAAACATAAAGGAATGCATTCATTCCCTCGGGTCTCTTATTTTTAATTCAGTGATACTTGTGTTATAGAAATAAAATTATGAAACCTCTCTAAAATATAAGCTTGTGGCATGAAATACCAGCTCTAAATGAGAGGTCTTAACACCCTGGATAACAGGAAGCAAAACAAATACTCTAATATTAGTTTAAGTAACAATAGCCTCTTATACTTTGTAAGCTTCTCAGTAGTGTTCTATATGTAATGAAGTGTGCTATTTCATTTCAAACTTGTTCAAGACTAGAATTTTCTTGATGGCTGTTCAGTATCGCTAGTTTCTAATTATTTTGCTTTGGGTTTTAGTTTAGATATTCTCAAGTGCCTCAAACTTTAAACTTTTTCATGTGTAGCAGTGGAGAGAAAATGAAATAGAACCATCAAACTGCTTTCAAAGGTCCATGTATAACTGATCTATGTGATAAGTTACGAAGTTTCTGTTAAGAAAAAAAGAGGGTGTTTTTGGTTTCTGCTGTCTATCTTGTAACCACTTAACCATTCATATACTATGACTGTTTATACATAAGTTTAAATGACAGTTAAACCAAACTGCCCTGCCCAGATTCCTTAATTAAGTTTAGCCTCTCTTGTGTCCTTTTAGCAATCTTCTCTTACTGTCGTTAAATGCATGCCCCCTGCCTTTGAGGGGGGGCATGGGCAGGAACAAGCATTACCATGCTTGAATCCTGACACTGAATGAACTGTCTCCCTTTTCTTGCTTTCTTTTCAGAGAAGACCTCACTTGCCTACTTTCCCCATGTTTCTGGGGTCTAAATGTTTTGGATGTTGCTGTTGACACATCTAAAATCTACACGGATTGCCAAGAATAGGACCTGTCCCTGATTTGCATAGCTGGTACCAATTCTGTTCAGCAGTAGCATCAGTGGCACCAGTTCCTCCCCTTCAGCAACCCAGCTTGACTACAGCCTATCGCGCATGCATTCCTGTCACGTTCCTGCTGTATGATGCCTTCTCCTGCTTTTCTTTCTGTACTGAAATAATCTTATAGGAATGTAATGTGCCAGGCAGATTGTATGAGGTATTAGCTGATAGATGTTCCTGCTGTCTTTCCTGTAGGTAGCAGTGATGATGTGAGAAGTTAGCTGAGGGATCAAGAGAAACAAGACTTGGATAGAGCAGTTATTTGATTTTGTAGTCATGGGAATTGCTTCTAATGTGCAAGAGGAAAAGCTAAGCAGGAACACTTCCTGAAGCCATTTCACAGTTGGGGTAAATAATGAGTAACATCAGACTAAATGTGAATGCTACTGCATGCATTTACTGTATGATTCTTCAAAAGAGATGGTATCAGTGCTTTCTTGTACCTATGGGTTTTTCTAATAGCTTCTCTGTGACTCACCCTGCTCATTCTGCAAAGGCAAGATAAAATTTTATTTTGTTATTTCATATTTCACCACAGAGTGTTGTGGATTATTCTGGGATGATCATTAAACCAGTAACTGATTCTTTGCATCTTGGCCTTCACAAAAAACAAACCACAAATATTCTGCCTAGTAATAAATGGGCTTGGTTACTCAACTCCTTCGGGTTTGTATGAAATATGGCTCCAAGATGCTTAGTAAACTGTGATTTCCACTGGGATCAGTCCAAATGCAGCGATTAAAAGATGGCCTACGTATAGACCCACAAAATGCCGCAAATACGCTTTGGCAAAGGCAACTAGCAGGACTCTTGAGGCCAGGCTAAAGCCTCTGCAGATAACGTATCAGTATCACATGTCAGATCATACAGAAGTGTGGGCTGGGGCATAATTTTTATAAATTACATTCCTCTCCAAATGTTTGCACAGGGACCTCAGAGTCTCACTGTGGCCTGTGAGCTGGTTTAATCCCACCTACCACACAGGTGTGGTTGTTGTTGTAATGCCGAACTCCTAACCAGTCTTTCAGCGTTTCCTTAGTTCCTTGTCTTTCAAAATACTCAATTTATGGCCCTGTACCTCAGTCGGCATTTAACGCTCTCAGGAGCCTGACGCGGTGATTTCTGCCGTGTCATCGGCCACACGTAGGGCCGGCTGCCTCAGGCCGCAGTACGCCCGGAGCTTTCGGGTGCCGGCAGGCTGCGCCGGGCCCCGCTCCGTGGGCTATGAAGAACTGGCTGCGATTGCACTGTGGCCACCACCGATATGGCGGTCTCCTGGGCGACGGGGTGAAGATGGCGTCCGCGACGCCGCACTCAAGATGGCGGCTGCACTACGGCCCCCGCCCCTCGCTGCCCCCAAGATGGCGGCAGGGCGGGGCGAGCCGGCGGCGGAAGCGGGGCCGGAAGCGTGGCGGCGCTGGCGGAAGGGGCCGGGCAGGAAGCGGCTGCCAGGGTTAACCCTCCCCCCGCGGCCACAATAACAGGGCGGCGCTGAGGGGCAGGTAAGGAGCCGTGGGCTGGTGGGGCTCGGGAAGCCGGAGGCTGCTACCTACCCCTGTCCTCTCGTGGCGAGTGGGCCTGCTGTGCCGGAGCAATGCCGCTGTGCCCCTTCGCCGGTCGGGGCTGTCGTTGTCCAGCACCGGGGCCTCGGGGCGGGCCGGCCCGGGGCCGGTGAGGGCTGTTGCCCGGTGTGACAGGCCTCTGACGAAGACGGGTGTCCTTCCTGCTGCTGTGGGGGAAAGGGGGGAGCCCTGAGGTGCCGCGTTGGGGGCGGCGGCCGCCGC